>NC_060270.1:105459993-106059993 GCF_021613505.1 Equus quagga
GTATAAGGGGATGGGAAAGGGGAAGTACTTAGAGTATCTGAGCTAGAAAGAATCTTAAATGACCGTCTACTCACCCCTCTTATATTACAGTCTAGGAAACAGGCCCAGAGAAAAAAAAGTGGTGAGAGAGGACGTCCTTGCCTTGTTACTCATCTTAACCGGAAAGCTTCGAATTTCTCCCCGTCGACCGTGATGTTAGCTGAAAGTTTGTTGTAGATATTATTTATCAAGCTGAGGAAGTTCCCCACTACCTCTAGTTTCCTGAGAGTTTTTATCAGGAATGGGTGTTGGACTTTGTCTAATGTTTTCTATGTATCTGTTGATATCATCATGTGATTTTTCTTCTTTAGCCTGTTGACGTAATGGATTATATTAATAGATTTCTGAATGCTGGACTAGCATGGTATACCCGGGATAAATCCCACTTGGTCATGGTGTATAATTCTTTTTAGACTCTGTTGGATTCAATTTACTTTTATTGAACAGTATTGAATTGAACAATATCGAGTTGATTCAATATTTTTTTGAGAATTTTTGCATCTGTGTTCATGAGAGGTACTGGTCTGTAGTTTCTTTTTCTTGTAATGTCTTCTCTGGTTTGTTATTAGGTCAGTGTGGGCCTCATGGAATGAATTAGGAAGTACACGCCCCGATTCTATTTTCTGAAAGATATTGTAGAGAATTGTTATAATTTATACCTTAAGTGTTTGGTGGAACTCACCATTGAACCCATCTGGGCCTGGTTCTTTCTGTTTTGGAAGGTTGTTAATTACTGATTCAATTTCTTTAATAGATAGAGGCCTATTCACATTTTCCATTTCTTCTTCTGTGAACCTTGGCAGATTGTATGTTTGAAGGAATTGGTCCATCTCATCTAGGTTATCAAATTTGTAGGCATAGAGTTGTTCATAGTATTCCTTTATTATCCTTTTACTGTCCATGGGATCTGTAGTGACATCCCCTCTTTCATTTCTATATTAGTAGTTTGTGCCCTCTCCTTCTTTTCTTAGTTAGCCTGGCTACAGGCTTATAGATTTTATTGATTGTTTTAGAGAACTAGCTTTGGTTTCACTGATTTTTCTGTATTGATTTTCTGTTTTCAATTTCATTGATCTCTGTTCTGATTTTTATTATTTCTTTTCATCTGCCTACTTTGGATTTAATTTGCTCTTATTCTAGTTTCCTAAGGTGGAAGCTTCTATGATGGATTTTAGATCTTTTTCTTTTCGAATATATGCACTCAGTGCTATAAATTTCCCTCCAAGCACTGCTTTCCCTGCATCCCACAAATTTTGATGTTTTGTTTTCATTTCAATTTAGTTCAAAATACTTTGAACTGTCTCTTGAGATTTTTGCTTTGACCCTGTGTTATTCAGAAGTGTGTTGTTTAATCTCCAAACGTTTGGTATTTTCTAGCTATTTTTCTCTTATTGATTTCTAGTTTAATTCCATTGTGATTGTGAACAGACATGATATGACTTCTCTTCTTTTAAATTTGTTAAGATGGGTTTTATGGCTCAGAATGTTGTTTGTCTTGATGAATGTTCCATGTATGCATGAGAGGAAGGTGTATTCTCCTGTTGTTGGATGAAGCAGTCTGTAGATGTCAGTTATATCCAGTTGATTGTGTTGTTGAGTTCAACTATATCCTTACTGATTTTTTGCCTGATGGATATGTCCATTTCTAATATAGTTGGAATCTCCAGCAATAATAGCCTATTCATCTATTTTTCCTTGCATTTCTGTCTGTTTTTGCCTCACATATTTTAATGCGCCATTATTAGGCATATAGACGTGAAAGATTGTTATGACTTCTTGGAGAAGTGACCCCATTATCATATGCAATACCATCTTTATCTTTGATAACTTTTTTTGATTTGAAGTTTGCTCTGTCTGAAATTAATATAGCTACTCTTGTTTTCATATTTTGATTAGTGTTAGCGTAGTATATTTCCATCCATTTACTTTTTATCTGTACATGCTTTATATTTAAAATGAGTTTCCTGCATACAAAATAGAGTTGTTTTGTTTTTTGATACACTCTGACAATCTCTGTCTTGTCACTGACTTTCAAAGTGATTACTGATATAGTTGGATTAATATCTACCAGATTCTTTACGGTTTTCTTTTTGTTGCCCCTGTTCTTTGTTCCTTATTTTGTCTTCCACGCTTTTTCTGCCTTTTGTGGTTTTAGTTGAGCATTTTGTATGATTCCATTTTCTCTCCTTTCTTAGCATATCAGTTATACTTAAAAAAATTTTTTTAAATGCTTGCCCTTGAGTTTACAGTATCCATTTACACCTAATCCAAGTCCACTTTCAAAGAACCCTATACTGCTTCATGGGTGGTGCAAGTACCTCCCAATAATAAAAACAATTCTAATTCCTCCTGCCTAGCCTTTGCATCATTTCTGTCACTCATTTCACTTATACATAAGCAGACATAAGCATATATAGACATATATATGTATATAATATACACATAAGCATATATGATTGACTACATTGTTGCTATTGTTATTTTGAACAAACTCTTATTTGTTAGATTAGTTAAGAATAAGAAAAATAAAAATTTTTTTATGCCTTCACTTAGCCTTCTCTGATGCTCTTCTCTTGCTTATGTGGACCTAAGTTTCTGATTTATATCATTTGCCTTCTCTCTAAGGAAGTTCTTGTAACATTTCTTGAAAAGAAGGTCTACTGGCAACAGATTCTCTCAATTTTTGTTTTTCTGAAAAAGTCTTATTTCTCTTTCACTTTTGAAGGATATTTTCACAGGGTATAAAATTCTAGGTTGGTAGGTTTTTTCTCTCAACACTTTAAAGATTTTGCTCCACATTCTTCTTGCTTGCATGGTTCCTGAGGAGAAGTTGGATATAATTCTTATCTTTGTTCTTCTATTAGTCAGGTATTTTTCTCCCCTGGCTTCTTTCAGAATTTTTTCTTTATCTTTGTTTTTACATAGCTTGAAATGATATTCCTGGGCATAGTTTTTGTGGTGTTTATCATGCTTGGTGTTCTCTGAGCTTCCTGGATCGAAGGTTTTGGTGTCTGATATTAATTTAGGGAAATTCTTAGTCATTATTGCATTATTGTTTTAAATATTTCTTCTGTTCCTCTCTCTTTCTTCTCCTTCTGGTATTACCATTATGCATATGTGACACCTCTTGTAGTTGTCCAATAGTTTGGATATTCTGTTCTCATGGTGTTTTTTTTCTGTTTTTTTTTTCTTTTTCTTTTTTGTTTTTCATTTTTGGAAGTTTCTATTTGGATATCCTCAAGTTCAGAGATTCTTTCCTCAGCTACATCTGGTCCACTAATAAGCCCATCAAAGGCATTCCTCATGTCTGTTACAGTGCTTTTTATCTGTATCATTTCATTTTGGTTCTTTCTTATGATTTCCATTTCTCTGCTTACACTGCCCATCTATTCTTGCGTGCTGTCTATTTTACCCATTAGAGCTATTAGCATCTTAATCATAGTTGTTTTAAATTCCTGGTCTGATAATTTCAACATCCCTCTCATATGAGAGTCTGGTTCTGATGCTTGCCCTGTCTCTTCACACTGTGTTTTTTGCCTTTTAGTATGTCTTGTAATTTTTTCTTGATAGCTGAACATGATGCACTGGGTAAAAGGAACTGCTGTAAATAGGCAATGCTGTAATAGGTAATGTGATGGTGAGGAAGGGGGCTGGGAAGCATTCTGTAGTCCTACGAGTAGGTCTTAATGTTTTAGTGAGCACATACCTCTGGACTGTGAACTTCACGCAAGCTTCTCAGTACTCCCCTTGACCTTAGGTGGGATAGGATAGTTAGAGTAAGCTGGAGTTATGTGTTTTCCTTCCTCCAGGCCAGTTAGGCTCTGATTAAATCCCAGCAGGTTAGCCTCTGGTTAAATAGTTTCTCCTGAGGACAGACCTTGTTAAGAAGCAAAGAATTCTCTGGAGTATTTAAAAATGGTTCCTTCTTCCTCCTGCCACAGGAAGCAAGAGATTTTTTCTCTAGTATTTACTGTGAGAACCTGGTTGAGCTCCTGAAGGTGAAATTCACAAAAGTGTGGGGGCCCCTAATGACTGGGTCCCCCTGGACTTTTTATCTCTCAGACATGTAATGCTAGGCCTCTGGCAGTTTGTCAGTTATGGTTCTGGTGTCCGTACCTTGGCTCTGGGTCCCACTCAGGTTTGTAATTCTCTGTATTTGTCTGTTGGTCTGTCTAATTTTGGGGGTAGCAGTTTGCCCTGTAACCTCACTTCTCTGAAGGATCTAAGAAGAGTTGTCAATTTTTCAGTTTGGTCAGCTTTTTACTCATTTTTAGGACAAAGTGGCATATTTCAGCTTGTTATATACTGGACCAGAAACTGAAAGTTTTTTATATATTTTAATGATCTTTCATAAAGACCTTTTTTCTAATTTCAAAAGTATTATTTATTTCATGTAACTTCAAAAGTATTATGTTCGCAGTGAGAAAACATGAAGAAGAAAGAATAGAATACAAAGAATCATGGAAATCTTCCCATGCAGAGGTGAACACAGCTAACGTTGTAGAACCCTACAGTTTACTCAGATTATACAGTGTTTGATGTGGAGGGTAAGTGCGTATTTACATGCACAGAAACGGTTTTATTGAGTCTGTCTTAGCCCAGATAAAGGCCATGGGAGCCAGACTTTCAGGAAAGTAGACAGCCTTAATTTGAGCTTTTTATCAGATCGTATAATTATGTAGATAGTATACTATGCTCATGTGGGGTTATTACTTTTCTTCATTATTTGGTTACTGTCAGACTAGGTGACTTTTAAGAGCACCTCTCTCTCTTAGAAATAATCAGAGAAGGCTGTATCTTGGCAGAAATCTGAATTTACAAAGTTCTTCCTGACGGCTAACCTGACTCCTTTCTGACACTGGTAAGGTTCAAGTTTGGATGAGACCAGAGACAACTTTCAATCCCCATCCCTGGGAAGTTACTTTTTCCTTAACCTTGGAAAGAAGTCTTGATGAGAGATAATTTTGTTTTGTGTAAAAACAGATGCTTGATATTCTCTACAGTATTCAATTATGGGCTTAGCTGCTGTAACAAGTAGAACCTTAAAATGCAGTCTCCAACAAGACAGGCCTTTCTTTCCCTTTATTAACTTTCCAGAGGTGGGAGTCCTCAGTTGTTAGAGGTCTGGAAGGACTGCCCAGCCAGTTTTGGCCAAATAATCAAAATGTATCCTTTCTTTTTATGGCTCAATTATCTTACAAAATTATTTTCGTAACACTCTTCTATGGTCTATATATTGCTCATTATCAAGGAATATCTTATTGTGGTACCATGTTATTATTATTATTGCATAGTTAAGGTATTTTGATGTTTTCTAACTAATTAGTAGAATTACGTAAAGCCACTATAATGACATTTCTGGTTAAAAGTCAGAGTGGTTGGGGCACTGAGGAATGAGTTAAAATTAATTTAACTGGAAGCCTGGTTTGCCCAAGATGGTCCTGATTTAGGCGTTTTGTCCCAGTGTAATTATGAATAACATCATTTTCCTTCTCGAAAGTGTCCCAGTTTGGATGATGTCACGACATCATGCTACAAAGGCACCTGAGGGATAATAACACCACTTAATATCTGCATAGCGCTCACGGTTTTCTCTAGTGGTGTCCAAGCTGAGAAGGGATGGAAGATCTAAAAAATATGGACTTTCAGTTAATTTTTTTAGTGTAGAAGATTAGGAATTGAGGCTCTGGAATCAGAAAAGTTCAAGGGATCTTGGCAAGTTGTGTGACTTTTTAAGCCTTAATTTCCTTATTTTTAAAAAGGGAAGAATAACAGTACCTCTTTCATAGCAGTTGTGGGAATCGAATGAGATACCCTACTTGTGTTAGTGTGGCTGCCATAACAAAGTATGGTAAACTGGGTGACCTAAAACAACAGAAATTTATTCTCACAGTTCTGGAGGCTAGAAGCCTGAAATCAAGGTATTATCAGGCCATGCTGTCTCAGAAACATGTAAGGGAATCCTTTTTTGCCTCTTCCTTGATTCTGGTGATTTGCTGACAATCTTTGATGTTCCTTGGCTTGTAGATGCCTCACTTCAGTACTCCATCTTCACATGGTATTCTCTCTCTGTCTCTTCACATTCTCTTCCCTCTGTGTCTGTGTCCAGGATCACCTTTTTATAAGGCTACGAATCATATTGGATTAGGGCCCATCTTAAAGACCTCATCTTAACTTGACTACACCTGCAAAGACCCTGTTTCCAAAAAAGATCACATTCTCAGGTACTTGGGGTTAGGACTTCAATGTATCTTAATTGAGTGACAATTCAACTTATCAGACTATTTCAAAAGGTTTTAGTTAATTGCTTGGCACATAATATTTTCTCAATAAATGTTTCGTGCTGCTATATCCAAACAGATAAATACTTTATTAGGCCAAAATTGTATAAGGTAGAGGGAATTTTGACTCTTGCAGCAGAAAATGCCATCTGGTCTGAATATCCGTTCTCCCTTCTTCCACCATAATAGAGCCTCTGATTTTTGTCCGGACCGTGGCCACCTAGAAAGAAGAATAACATTCACGTCTTTACTTGCAGCTGGTTGTGACTAAGTTCTGACCAAAAGGATGTAGGTCCTCTTTGACACAAAGACATATGTTCTTAAAGACATAAGGAATATATGTCTTTAAAGAGATGGGTAATATCTTTTTCTCTCCTTTGCTTCTTCCTACTGACTGGGGTACAGAGACACATGGCTGAAAAGGGAACTTTATCCTGGACAACCACGTGTTGGAAACTTCATCTTGAAGATCCCAGAATAACAAGATAGAAGGGGCCTGGGTCCCTGGTGGATATGGCAGCTCGGGGTTGTTCAGGTGATATGAGAAGGAAATAAACTTTATCTTGTTTAAACTACTATTATTTGGGAGTTTCTGTCATTTACAGACAAATCTAATCTTTGTTAGCATGCTTCCTCTGGGTACCAAGACTCTGATTCTAATAGTCAAATAAGATTCATCCAATCCAGACATTTCCATATAACACCACCTAAAGAGGTTCTTTAACCAAATTCGTTGTGGAAGTAAAAGGAGAGTTCTTTGTGATTAATTAAACTGTATATTAATAAATATATACAGTTACTATTACATGCATATATAATAAACTATAAATCATTAGATTTTGATATTTTCAGTTTGGCCTCATTGATGAGCTGGTAAGAAATCTTGGCTAATATGGCTGGGGGAATACTCTGCTAATATGGCATGGGTCCTCTTCTGTGTGTCCTGTGTTGGTCTTATCCTTAGATCCTTAGGTGTTTGGTGAGCACTGGTTGTCCATGTCTTCCTTCAGGGTCTGCATCACTCACCACAAAGAATTCTTAGTCCTTGATCATTAACCTGGGCACCCATCAGCAAAACTGCAGCTCTGACTCTGATTCAAGTGCACTCTCAGCATCTCCCACTCTACTGCCTGTATTCTCAGCATATATGATAGAGAATGCAATTTTAAGTCTCTATCAGAGGAAGTTTTTCTATTGGGAATCCAAACTTAGATTTGATCCTTCATGTCTGCAGCTCACAATATTTACTTTATAACATTAGAATCATTTCCCAAACTCCAGAAGCTGGAGCTGGGTGAATGGCTATTACAGCTTAGTCACTTCATGCCCACTAGAATAGCATGATGCATGACAACAGGTGAGCAAGCTGAGATTTATATTCAAATAGTACCAGTTTTTATCACTCATTAATAAGTATGCCTGGGGCCGGCCCGGTGGTGCAGCGGTTGAGTTTGCACGTTTCGCTTCTCGGTGGCCCAGGGTTCGCCAGTTCGGATCCCGGGTGCGGACATGGCACCACTTGGCATGCCATGCTGTGGTAGGTGTCCCACATATAAAGTAGAGGAAGATGGGCATGGGTGTTAGCTCAGGGCCAGTCTTCCTCAGCAAAAAGTGGAGGATTAGCAGTAGTTATCTCAGGGCTAATCTTCCTCAGAATAAATAGATAAATAAATAAATAGATAGATAAATAGATAAATATGCCCGAGCACACCCAAAGTGACAAGGTTGAAGAGATGAAATTGGGTGCTACATGCTCTTTAGTACCTATTAGTCAAGGTAATCTATAAGGTTACACTAAAATAAATAAGAGCTCATTTGCCTATTTTGGTCTTTCTTCTCCTTTTATTTTAGTAAAGTTTCATTTGCAATATTTCAGCCTGGTGTCAGTTGAATTAAGCCATGACAAAGAATATTGTGTACCCCTCAGCTGGGCTGCCTAGGAAGATCAGAGACTCTGCAAGATAGTGCTCTTGACTTCGTCAGCTCAAGCACGTGCAGAACTGGAGCAGAGAATGTGGCAGAACCTTGGCAGCAGAAGTATTAGGAACAACCGTAACTGTGTATCCTCTCCCAGCTGGAGCATTGCCTTCTCATGCATGACATGTGCCAGAAATGCTCTTTGTCACAAAGAATGGCAGGTGGGGTTAAAATCAGAAAGTGAGAGCAAATAGACCAAAAAGAACTTTGTGACTAGAGCCAGGATTACCCATAGTGTAGAAATAAGGGGCTGGCAAACTTTTGCCGAATCTCCTAATCTAATTTATGTCTTTTTCTTTCTGGTCTTAGATCATTTTGATTATTCCTAAAATGCAATACCCAATCCTTTACTCTGTGCTACTGGTAATTGTGGACTTGTCTATGGAAATAGTAAGCTGCTTGAGGGAAAAGATCACATTTATATTGCTCTTGTTGATAATGTTGTTTTTTGTTCACTGAACCTAGCACACTGATTCATACAATTTCTACTGCTCATTAAAAATATACCAAATGGAAGAAACAATCTCAAGAGGAATCAGCTTGTAAAAAGTCTTGTTAAGTGAGACTGAGTTTTAAATTGACCAGAAATAAGGGCCATCAGGAGAACATTTCAGTAATGAGATTATGATGCTCATTTGCCTTCAGGGCCCTTGAGAAGCTGAGAAAGGCCTGGATCATCTCCATTTATTAATGCAACTAGAATACTGAAAAAAATAAATTATAGAAAAGGGTGACACAAAGTTGTAATACAGTCTTAAGTGTTCCCATTTAATAAATTAATGCTCTGCTTTTAACTGCAAAATACAGTGTGGTATTCTTTTATACAATAATTATAGGATTATTAAAATATATTTATTCATAATGCATAAAAATGGGATGGCATTTTCATGGGACTTGAAATTAATCATAAGTGACAGAATTTAATCTCATTAATATATCTCTATAGTTGTATGTATAACTTACTTCTGAGTTAATGTCTAAATCTGAGAATCTTCAAGCATTGAAGACTCAAGACAAATGACACTTTTCAGCCACCTGTGAGAGGCACTGTCTGTCTTACAAATGTTTAGTAGAAATATTGCTAAAAGATGTCAAGGACATCCAAAATAATAACAGTCGAAGGTAAAAATTATCCACTCATGTTTCGAGAGGATTATCCACTCATCCTCTACAATGAGTGGATGTACTAGGAATGTGCTGGGCTCCACAGCACAGCCCCACTCCAATAATGTATCTGCAAGCTCACAGATGTTGACTAGAAAAAAGGTGTAGGATCTACTGGATATGGTCACAATTTTCATTTTTGATCATTATTAACTACAAATAAGATTTTTGAGTTTAGCACTCTGTAGGTTCTGAAAACAAGATATATCAGCTCAGTGCTTGGGAGCCAGCCTTCATTAAAAGATGAATAACTTAATTAAGTACTATGAGTGATGTACCAAATGAATGAAATAGATGCATTTGCTAGAGCAATTCAGAGAATCAAGTGATCATAAAAGGCTGGAGTGGGTGGTCAGGGACATTTGATAGCAGACTGGAAACAGATAAAATTTAGGCTGGCAAACTTGTGGGTTATCTGAAACTCATTTCAAAATGAATTAGTGCTTTTAGTTAATAATAAGTTTAAAATGATTCAACAATGTCCTTGAAAAAAGTCTACTGCAGTCATAGGCAACAGTAATCGAAATATATTACATAGAACAAGGAAAGTGGTAGTTCTGGTTATCTGTGTTGGTTACACCACACACGGACTATTGTTTTTAGCTATGGAAGCCACAATTTGCGAAATTTACAAGTTTTTAGAAGAGAGGAATTTTTCAGAAAAGAAGAATCAGAATGATGAAAAGTCTCTTGAAGCTTTAAATAGCTGGAGAATATAAAATTCAGGGGATTAAGGGTTTACTCAATATATGGAATGGCTTTATAATCTAATTACCTAGAGATATACTGGAATGACTTGAGTGGTAAATTCCTACTGCAGATATTTAAATATAGGCATGACAACCAGGCAGGGATGTTGTATTATAGATTATTGTATGGGATGATGAAGGATAGGAAGATTTTCTTCTTTGTTTGCAAATAGAAACTTAGTTGAACTTCCTTAGGAATGGATGGGGAGGGACAAGAAAAATTTATGTACTGGATCTAGGGCTGGAAAATTTTGCAGTGTTCCAGATAGCCCTGGATGTTTGCTTTTGCTGTCTATCATGGCTGCGTGATCTTTGTCTCATGGAATTTTGGTTCTCTCTGTGGACCTACCTATTCTCTTGCAACTGACCAGCTAGTCTCTATTCTGCTGGAGGAAAAGAGTTTGGAGCAAATTTGACAGGTTCAGCCAAATGCCTTCATCTCTGTTGAGCACAGCCGTTTGAACCACACCTCCTCCTGGGTGGCTGCCAGCTTACGGATGAGTTCTCCTGGGATTAGGTTCCAATCCCTCAGCCAGTCAATGATCAGACCCTTGGACCAGCTACTGTGGCTTCCCTGCCAAGCACTGGGGAATGGGGCTGAGGAAACAGTTTGAGCTAAAGGTAAGCCTGAGCACTGGCCTGAACCGTGACCAGTATAAATGAAGACAATAGACAGTTTTAAGTTTCCTCTGGAACTTGTAATTCGTCAATTCCATTATGTGAGGTAGGTTTTGAGTTGGACCTTGATCATTGAAAGTAAGATAAGGGGAGGTTATGGCAATTCCTGATATGAGGAATAAGGCAGAAACAGCTACTATTGGGGTAAATAAAATAAGAAAGAGAAAGTGGTGTTTGGAACTAGATAAAGGTAGATTTTAGTTAGTTTTATTATTATTTCTCATTACTTTTCAGTTTTTAATATTAACTTTCTTCCTGTTAACTGTGGAGGTACCATGCACGTATTACTAAACAAAAAATAGAACAAGTGTTCAATTTGCGAAGATATAAAATATTTTTTTAAAATATGAAGCACTATGAGTGTTTCATGAAGTTAAAAATAATGTGTGGTAATAAGTGGCTTTGTTCCTACCAGTGGCTAATTTCTCTCTATAGAAAGCCACTTGGGAAATGAAGTGAAAGCAAGAATGAAGCATTTTTTTACTTGATCCATTTTTCTTTCTTTCTTTTTTATAAGGCGTTTGTTTTTAATTTCAGTTTATTTTTCTTTAGTTTTCTCTTCCTCGGCTGTGTTTCTTTCTCACAGAGATTCCAACCTATCTCCTTCTCAACATGAGACTCTATATCTGAGATGTTTTCTAGAAAAATGTCAGTGTAAACAAAGTGGCCTCTTGCCACATAGCCAGTCAGGAAATCAGCCTGATTATAAAAAGCAGTTTTAAAATAGTATGGGCAAGAATGATAAGAATCCATGCATATTTGTTCTAAGTACTACTACCTTCTTCAACTTAATGTCCAAAAGGACCTGCATTTCCCTAAGGGCTGGAAAAGAAGCAAGGCAGACCGCGGCCACATTCTCATGACCTTCCTTCATTGGGACGTGACCCGGATGTGGTGGGAAACACAGGACAGCAAAGCCCTTGCTAAGTTTTTGTATGCATGGTGTTGGCCTGGACTTAAATGTCCCCACTAGAAAGGCAAAAAAAAAAAAAAAAAATGGTAATTAAATAATGTAAAACACACTGCAATTAAAATGTAAATTATCTAAAGGGAAGAAACCATGGACTTAATGATTGGACATGTAGACTAGTAGCAACAACCAGAGTTAAGTAAGCCATAAAAAGGCAGTATGTGTGTGTGTGTTTTAAATTTAATTGTAGGGGCTGGCCCAGTGGTGCAATGGTTAGGTGCCCACGTTCTGCTTCGGCAGCCCGGGGTTTGCTGGTTCACATCCAGGATGCTGACATGGCACCGCTTGGCAAGCTATGCTGTGGTAGGTGTCCCATATGTAAAGTAGAGGAAGATGGACATGGATGTGAGCTCAGGGCCAGTCTTCCTCAGCAAAAAGAGGAGGATTGGCAGAAGTTAGCTCAGGGCTTATCTTCCTCAAAATAAATAAATAAATAAGTAAATAAATAAATAAAATAAAATAAAAAAATAACAACAAAAAAAGATAAACGTAAAATTTAATTGTAAAAATCAGAGAACTTTTTGGTGTGAAGTATGTCGTACTAAAAAGTCTGTAAATTTACCCCTTTGATAACTTCTGGGGAAAAATAAAAGCAATCTAATATGTTTAATGTGTATCTTCCCCCAAAACACACAAACACACACACACACACACACAAATCAAACTAAATACTGGGGGAGTGAAAATAAATCATGTACACTTTTCCCCTTTAAGTTAACTAGCCAGTGGCTACCAGGGCAGCATAACTCTTCATTGATTGAGCTAGATGGAAAAACAAATACATTTTTTTCATTTGTACATTTTTCTGTAGCCTAGTTAGCAGAAATATTTCCCCCTTAGAAATTCCTTTTGTAATAACTTTCTATTTAAAGCATCATGTGACTATAAATACTCGTTTTATGTATGTCTCTTTTGTTATCTACTCCCCAAATATTTATGGGAAAAGGTAGGATTAAAAATCACATTAAAAAAATGAAATGGAAAACATTATTATCCCCTAATCCATTTGTGTAGGTTTCTGTGTTGGATCAAATAATCTCTAGTTACTTTTCTGGTAAGCTACTAACTGACGTCTTTTTTTGTGTGCTGTGTCTGCTGATAAGATTCAAGGGGGGGTGGCTTAACTCCTTCAGTGATTCCAGTGATAATAAAAATATTCAGTCAGAGAAACACGGTCTTCAGTAGTTAAATTATTCATAATTCGTTTTATACGATCCAGTGACTTAGTCCTTGAAGAAGTAGGATGTCCAGGTCCTGGGACCCATACTGTGGGGAGTTGAGATCTTCTAGACCAATTTGGCTACAAAACATCTCTGGAGAGTTGTATTTGGGGTCCAGCGGATGGTGCAAACATTTAAAAACTTTTCTCATCATGTAACCAGTCAGCCCAAATAGAGTCTACCTCAGAAAGGAATCTGGGAATTCCCTTTTCTTTCTTTTCTCTCCTCTTTTTTCTGCCTTCTCTCCACCCATTTCCTCAATCTATTCTTCCTTCCTTTTACTTTCTAGAGACTAGATTCTATGCTGGATGTAGTGATGTTGAGTCTTTACTGTTTCCGGGCAGGAGAACTTAAGCTCTTCTCATGGTGCTATAGGGGAACAGAATTTGCTACCCCAAAATGGGTCGTTTTGACTTGATTATTTTTAAGAATAAAATACTCAGCAGGAAATTTTGACCTTCCCTCTAACTGCCTAAAGAGTTTCAGATAGAAGGCCTGTTCCGGGAAGGAGTGGATCTCCTATCTATCTATCTATCTATTGGCATAGATAACTATAGTGTAATATGAACTAGGTGTCGTAGACAGGGAGAAACCTAGCAAAGCCCCTTGGATGAAAGACCCCTTTGTGTCCCATTGTCTCTGCAAGGCATGGCAAAGATTTGTTTACCAAACATTTGCTTTTCCATCTCCATGTGAATTGCCTTCCTCCCCTTTGAAGTCCCAAATCACTATCCCCAACATCCTTCTTTGTCTTTGGTTGAAGATGGTATTTAAGGTGGTAGCTTTGGCCATTTTGGTGAGTTACTCAGTTTTCCTGTGTCTCTCCCAGAAAACTAACAATACATGTTAATAACTATATTACTTATTAAACATGTTTGATTTTTCTCTTGTTATTCTGTCTCATGTCAATTTATTTATTTATTTTTGAGGGAGATTAGCCCTGAGCTAATATCTGCTGCCAATCTTCCTCCTTTTGCTGAGGAAGACCAGCCCTGAGCTAACATCTGTGCCCATCTTCCTCCACTTTATATGTGGGACGCCTACCACAGCATGGCTTGCCAAGTGGTGCCATGTCTGCACCCAGGATCCAAATCAGTGCACCCCAGGCTGCTGAAGCAGAAGGTGCGCACTTAACTGCTGCGCCATTGGGCCAGCCCCTGTCTCATGTCAATTTAATTCTTAGAGCAGCCAGAAGAACCTAGGAAGGTAGAGAAATATTTCTTCCTCCCCTACAGTGCACAGTGGAACAAGAAAAGGCTAACTCTACTTAACACTATTAACTGCTACTTACAGCATAACTCATGTGCACAGTTTCTGTTTGCTCTTTCTAAGATTCTGTCTTCAACATTTAATTTTTAATATCTACCTTTATCCTCACACACATTTCAAAGAAAGGAGCACCAGCATCTGTATTTTAACAAAATGACTCTGTTTGCAGTCATAACTGATTGACCGAGGTAGTGGAAGCTTTAAGATTTTCTAGGCAGTCTGATTGGAACCAGTGATTGGAATCAGTGATGAAGAGGCTGGGCGGCGGGGGATAGTTGGTGGTATTACCTTGTTTGTCTTGAAGACACATTGGCATAGCTAGCAAATACACTATAATAAAAATGCAACTTTATTTTTGTTTCTTACTTCTCCCCTTAAAGTTTACTCAGTGGGAAAATTTTCTCTTGTTCCAAATGGTATTTCCAACAGCCCCATAATAATTAAGTGATAAGCTAACTGGGGGCTCAATTCAGTAATTAAAGCTTTCCAAGGAAGCAGGTGGCCTCCTGTGGCTGGGAGGCAGTGGGAGGACTGGTTAGCTTCTTCTCTCTTCCTTGGCCCCTCTGCCTTCTTCATTTTGCCCAACAGATTTTGACAGCTCTGGCATTTGAGAGTCAGGGGAAGGCTTCTCTTTCAGGATCTGACATGATTGGTGTCATTGTAAACAGGCTTCTACTCTTTGGACTTAAAAGACGAAAGCTTTGTCTTTCTGTTGTGAATTGATTTTGTGGGTTCCTAAAAATTCCTCCAACATTACTGTGGTCTCTCAATTCAAGTTTTTGTCCTTTTATCCAAAAGGTTGTTCACTCCTTCAGAAGCTCCTGGCAATCTGGCAGTCCACATTTGAAGGGCATACTCTATGACGTTTTTCATTTGTTTGTTTTTTAGTGAGAAAGATTGGCCTGAGCTAACATCTGTTGCCAATCTTCCTCATTTTTTTTCTTTTCTCCCCAAAGCCCCAGTACATAGTTATATATCCTAGTTGTAGGTCATTCTAGTTCTTCTATGTGGGGTGCCACCACAGCGTGCCTTGATGAGTGGTGTG
This sequence comes from Equus quagga, assembly GCF_021613505.1. Taxonomy (NCBI): domain Eukaryota; kingdom Metazoa; phylum Chordata; class Mammalia; order Perissodactyla; family Equidae; genus Equus; species Equus quagga. The sequence continues at coordinate 105,475,386 of NC_060270.1, forward strand.
TAGGTCTGTGCTCAGGATCTGAAACATCTAACCCTTGGCTGGTGAAGCAGAGCGTACAAACTTAACCGCCAGGCCACAGGGATGGCCCCAATGGGTTTCGAAAGGATATACATCCTTGTAACCATCTCGCCAGTTAGGATGTAGAATATCCCCATAACCCCAATGAGTTCCCTTGTACACCTTTATAGTCAATCTGTCTCTACCCCTGAGTCCAGGCAGCCACTAATCTGCCTTTATCCTTATAGTTTGGATTTTCTTATTATAAAATTTCATGCAAGTGAAATCATATAGTGTGTATTCATTTGCATCTGGCTTCATTAACTTAGAATAAGGAGTTTGAGATTCATCCATGTCAATGAATGTATCTTTAGTTCTTTCATTTTTATTGTAGGATAGTATTCCATTAAATTGACACAGCACAATTTGTTTATCAGTTTACTTGTATATTGAGTTGTTTCCAGTTTTCAGCTATTATGGATAAAGCTACTGTGAACATTCATGGACAAGTCTGTGTGTGGACAATTGTTTTCTCTTGGTGAACACTTAGTGGTGTTTTCAGGTAACATGGTAAATGTATGTTTAGCTTCATAAAGTACTGCATCATTTTATTCTCCAGTCAGCAAGATATGAGTGTTCCAGTTGCTTTATGTCCTTCCCAATATTTGATACTGACAGCTTTAAAATATTGGACAATCTAGTGGTTATATAGTAATAGCTCATTTTGATTTTAATTTGCATTTTACTTGTGACATAATTTCAGCATCATATATGTTCTTTTAAGCACCTTTTTAATTATTTTTTCCAAACACAGTACTCAGAATACAAAGGACTCCCAACAAATATTTGCTGAACTTATACAAATTGAATACAAAAAATGCAGCTCATCAAAGGATTTGAGCTAAGTTTATATCATTCTCTGGTATCTATGTACTGAGCAAGTTATCAAAGAAGAGAGCTAAAGCAAATTTACAAGAAAATTGTATATTCTCTTCTGTCTATCAAATATGATGTCCGTGCAATTTGCTCAAGATCACATAGGTAGTTAGTGGCAGAACAAAGATTAGAAACCACACTTTCTCATTCTCAAATTAGTTCTCTTTATATTTAAATCAGGATAAATTTAAAACGTTGATTTTTCTATGACATTTCATTGAATTTATGTTTTATTTAATTACTCTTTTGTCAGTTATTCCTTCCTTTTCATCATTGCAAACTTTAGCTTTGTGATAAAAACCTAACCATCGCTCAAAATCTGTTTCCCTTCATGAAAATGTATTTAAAGTTCCAGAGAACATTATAAAATGAACCTTTAACCAGTGTTTATTTGGGGAGACCTACATATTATGTAGTATCTTTGTTTCCTACCTTATTATTATTTTTTAAGCAATCATTTTACAAGCAGTTAGGAGGTGAATTGCTTAAAAAAAGAAGTGCTCTGTGTATTAGCTCTGAGTCTTGTAATTGAGTTTAGCCCTGACTCAAATGAGCTGCGTGTATGCGGTGTGCACCTAACTGATAGGCTTGCGCACTCCATTGCACACCCCAGGACATCAGGACCTTTCACTGCTTTGTTAAGATCAAGTAGCCGGTGAGAAACAATTCAATAAGAGTCCCTGGTTTCTACACACAGAAGTTGAGATAAAAAGTTGCCTGAAGCAAGATTCTACTCAGGCAAGGAAATACAGGAAATAGAGCATTATAATAAGGCTCAGTTGTCAAGAACAGGAAACTGCTGTAAGAATCATTGATTTGGCCATTTTGATTGAATTGTTTACCAAACCCCCCTCCTCTGTAGTATTCTCTAACAGAAAAAAAAGCCTTACTTAGCCCTTGGGGCATCTTTTAATTATTATTCATCTCTAACAAGGCACATTACATTGACGGCTCATTTTAAGTCTGAATTTTTCTTATTCCTAACTACTTGCTTTGTGTATGCTATTTTTTCATTGAATTATAGTGTACAATGAGAAGTGGCCTCTCAAATCACCAGATAGAATATGTGATAATCAGTTTAATTTGTAGTCCATCTTCATTATTCCTCCAAAATTCTTTATTTTGGTAATTTAATCACAGCTCTTAACAACTGCCTTGAAATTTAGAGATAAAAATAATGTCTAATTTTGGTATCCTTAGTCGCAAAAATAGTCGTGGAACAAGCTGTAGTCTAAGATAGATGCGTGAATCCTCAGATATCCTATTTTATATCAGCTGAAGAATATTCTTAAAATGTTCCTGATTCTCTTTACATTTATTAGTGGTTTGAGTCGGGTTGAGGGAAAGGGGAAGTAAGCATTAATTAATAAGTACTTGATTTCTGGTAGGGGCTTTGCCTGTGTAATTTTATTGTTGCATCATGGACGATTTTCACGGTGGGCGTTGTTAACTTACCGAATGCAGTTGAATAGCCTCATTCATCGTTTACAATATCTTTAAAAGGTAGTTAATACTACCCCCAATATGCTCTGTCTAGTACACCACTGCAAAATTTACAAAATATCTCATGAAATGGGATGTTTAACAGTTGGGCAATCTACAGGAACTTATGCTTTAATATTTTTGAAGACCTCTGAAAATCCAAAAGTATAGTAGATTTTTAGTTAGTAACACCCTGTAAAATTGTGTTTTACAAAAGGAATAATTTAAAAACATTTACCTTGTTTTTGAGTAGTTAAAATTAGGCTGTTCAAGTTTTTCTGGTTTGGGACTGGCCCAGTGGCATAGTGATTAAGTTTTTGCCCTCCCTTTGGGTGGCCTGGCGTTTGCAGGTTCGGATCCTGGGCCAGGACATACACACCACTCATCAAGTCACACTGTGGCGGCATCCCACATGAAATAGAGGGAGAGTGGCACAGCTGTTACCTCAGGGACAATCTTCCTCAAGCAAAAAGAGGAAGATTGGCAATAGATGTTAGCTCAGGGCCATCTTCGTCACACACTCAAAAAAATTTATCTGGCTTAAGTTAATTACCTTTTATATATAATTATCCTGTTGTAAGGTCAGTGATGTTTTGATATTTTAGATTATATACATATACATTGGAAGATTAAGACCATAACATTATATTGAATATTTACTATTTGGTGAAAAAGGTACTCTGATTTATACATACCTTATAATTCACAATACATATAATCAAATCATAATCCTTAATTTACAGAGATTTGAGTATTTTATTTTTGGGTAAATGCAACTATTTTGGTATCTGGAGCAAGGCATTGCAAAACTTGCATAGGAAGGCAAACACAGACTTCTTGTCAATACGATCTTCCTTTTTCTCAGTTGCTAGGTTTTCTAGCTATTATGAGGCTCTAGAGAAGAGATTTTCACTTTAGTGTGTGTAAAATTCATGAGTGAATAAATTCTACAATATGCTTCAAATAATCTGGGAAGTATGATAACGGAAAGCTATAACCTTTGTGGGTTTACTCGAGGGTTTTTTTTTAATGTTTTGGTAAACTAAGAATATGGATTCTACTTTAAATGCTTTTTGAAACAAAGTGGGGATATAAATAAATAATCCAAATAACGTGATATTTTGTACTTTGGCCAAAGGACTGACAAGGATTTGGTCCTTCTTTTAGGCCTGGTTGGGCTGGAATAATCTTCTCTACATGTGAAAAAAATTCAAAGCATTTGAATGACTCGGCTAAAATTACACAGTTCATGGTGGTAACTCTTGGAATAAAGCTCAGCTAATTTACTCTTTAGTCACATGTTGTCCATTAGCTTCTATTTCTTGGATTCCTTAAGATTAAGTTCTAATGAATAGTTCATCTTCATTTGATTGACAAAGGGACTAATGCCTTCTACAAAATACTACTTTAGCTTTTCCTTTCAAGATACTATGTTCATGAGTTCTCCTAGTAAATTTTTCGTTTTCCAGTTGCTCAGAACCAATGAAGATAAATGAAGAATGGTCTATCTAATGTTAATACAACTCTATAAAGAACTATAGGAATATCTTGTTTATAGAAAGCCAATTATATAAATATTATACATCTTATAATGTCTTTAATGAACAAGGAACTCAGGAGTTCATTTAAACCAGGAGTTTGTGTTAAATGTGTAAGCAATATAAGTACTATACAGCAGCCATTCACTTGCTGTATGATGGGCCAAACTATGGAACCACACACCTTTCACAAATATACTCTGAAATTTGATTAATCTATCTCTTAGGATAGACTAGGTAATTCTCTGTTAACAAACCATCCCTAAATCTCAGTGCTTAAACAACAGATGTCTATTTCTTGCTTATACTAGATGGCTCACACTTGCTCACACTGCCCATCACGGATCGGTAGGAGACCTCTGCTCATGATGGTCATTCGGGAACTCATCTGAAAGGGCAGCCACTACCTAGAAAACTTCTAGTCTGCTGTGCTGGAGACAAAAGAGAGAACTCTGGTGGATTTCTCATCAGAAATTGAATACTCTGGCTGAGAAGTGGCTTGTCACTTCTGCTCATCACTTATTGGCTGGGACTAGTCACCTAACCCCACCTACTGCAAGGTGGTCAGGAAGTTCAATCCTACCACATGGATGCAAGGTGGGGAAGAATAGTTTCTCTGCCTTTGAAATTTGTTTTATGTTTTTTTTAAAATTTTTTTAAAGATTTTATTTTTTTCCTTTTTCTCCCCAAAGACCCCCAGTACATAGTTGCATATTCTTTGTTGTGGGCCCCTCTAGTTGTGGCATGTGGGATGCTGCCTCAGCGTGGTTTGATGAGCAGTGCCATGTCCGCGCCCAGGATTCGAACCAATGAAACACTGGGCCGCCTGCAGCGGAGCGCGCGAACTTAACCACTCAGCCACGGGGTCTGCCCCTGTTTTATGTTTTTATATTAACAAAGAATTAATGTTATTCCTTTTACAGGTTGTTCTTAATTGGGATTTGTCTGATTATTTCTTCATGATTGCATTTAGACAAAATATTTTTGGCAAGAGTACTACCTGGGTAATGATAATGTCTTTCTAATACAGACTCTTAAAATTTTAAATTTTGATATTGCTTTTCTTCTGAGAAATGCCTTTACCTTTTGGCCAGCACTCAAATAAAATATGAGCATTCCTTTTTAAATTGAATTTGTCCTATTTTACGCAAGTTTTGAATTTCCTCTCCTCATTTTTTTCTAGTTTATTTTTCTGTCTACAGGGTAATAAAATTATGTTCTTATTCATAAGAAAATAAAGGGAAAACCCTGATGTAGCTGAAATTGCCTTAAGTTACTCATCACCTATACGACACTTACTTTGAGGTCTCATACTAATTCTTTTCTTCTTAATTTCCTTTATATATTTTCTCCTGACATAAACCCACTAACATAAACTGTTGTTGAAAACAAACTTGCATAACATGTCAACTACTTAAAATTTCATTTTATTTCAGCCACCTAGAAAAAAAATCTTTAATTTACAAAACATTTAGTGTTTTTCTTGGATTCTTTATAGAAGGTTCAAATCTACCATCACTTCTGTCCCAAGGTGACTTCTCTCAGAAAGCTTGGCTGGAATTTTACCTTGCATAGTTTTGTTGAAACAAAATAGTTCCTCCCTCTCCCCCTCCCCCTTCCCTCCTCCTTTCCTACACATTTGATCTCCTTTCCACTCAGCCCTAAACTAGCAGCCAGTGGTTGGGTGACTAATGACTGATCACAGCTTCTCTCCTGGTCCCTAGGAAGCTTCCTGAAAAAAATCTCCCAATAATTATAAATTTCAAAGTAAACGCTTTTAATTTATTTAACCATTCTCTCTTTATCTTTCAGATTCTGTTCACTTCAAATTAAATATTTTCTTTTCTCCTAAATTTTGAATTGTGATTTCTTTGACTTCCATCAGGTGTTATTACATTAACCCAATGCATGTTAATTTTTCATGGATGAAAGAAGTGAAGCAATGTTCAAATTTTAAGTGATATAGGAGTTTCATTAATTCCGCTTAAGTTGAGCTGTCAGTAAAATGAGCTGTTAAACATGTATATTGCTGTTGGCCAAAGCCAAGGACTGGGTTTTCAGCTTGCATTCTCCCTGCCTACCCTTCCTTGGTTTCTCCCCTTCTCTCCTTCCCTCCTTCCTTCCTTCCTTCCTTCCCTCCTTCCTTCCCTCCTTCCTCCTTCTTTCTTTCCTTCCAGCAGTAGCTTTAAAGAGAAATGGTAGCCGAAGAAAACGCGAGATCTCTAGCAGACTTCTGTCTTTTGTTTCTAAACCACTACTAGCAGCAGCATTAGTCATCGCTCCTCCAGCTGACCATCATGTTCCTTAAATATCTGTCTTTGAGTATATTTTTTCCTATTTTTCCCTTTCTGCTCTGTAGTCATGGCTGTTGAGGAAAGACTCCAGGCAATGCCTCCCACACGTGACCACATAAATATTTATTCTTTTTTATTTGTATACAACCTGCTCTATACAACCTGAACAGTTTTCTTATTGCTGACCTCCTTGTTTATCAATTATTTCAAATGAAAAGTCTGTATGGTAGTTACAAGAGGGTCATATCTTTGTCCCTGTTTTGAATGGTAGGAGCTTAAACCATCACAGGTCAGTGAGAATGTGTGCTGCCTTTTAAAACATTAATAGATGTCATTTTGGCAGTCTTCTTTGTTTAACTTGCTCAGTAAACCACATTTGACTGGAAGTTATTTAAAACTACTTAAATCAGTTGATGGGCTATGTTTTCTCTTTATTAGTTCAATCAGTATTTTCTTGGGTGTTTTCTAGGTACCAGATGCTGACTCAGATGAATCTGAAATGGCCCCAGCTACCAAGCACTTCATAATGTGGCTAAAATGAAACTGGAAAGAGTTTCACAATGGATAGTAGACCCTAATAAAAGCACTCTGTATGATGGGACCTAAAAGCTTGCTGTGTATGTGCATTTGGGTAAGTGGTTTAATCTCTCTGGACCTCATTTCCTCTCTATAAAATGAAAAGGTTGAATTAAGTGCGATTTTACATGATCTAACGCTATAAAATCATTTTAGCAGAGGGTGTGCTGGTCCTGGGCTTGTTTGCCCTCAGTCCCATCTTTCGCCCCTCTCCTACTCTGCTCTATAGGGTGAGGGTACAGATGATACCCTGCAGGTTGACTTTTCCAGGTTCCAGTGTTGGCCAACTTCTGGCAGGATTAAGTCAAGGAGGGGCAGGCTTAAGTCAGTGGTGGGAGATTGGAGGGCAGGGTGAGGAGTGGGTTTAGGCGAGGGAGAAATCAAGACACCCCTTTCACCTCAGCCTAGGATGGCTTCTCTAGTGGTTTTTTTCTCCTCTGTGGCTCCAGCCTCCACTACATCCAGAACAACCATAGTTTCCAGTTTCCATGGGGTCATCCTGGCCTCTTGGTTCCAATAATTGTGTGTTTTCTCATGGTCCCTCCTGCTTAAGGCTGATAAAGACGTCCTGCTGTTGCCAACGTCCAGGGTTAATTTACAGCCTCTTGTTTGACTCTCAGCCTCTCCATCCTCCATGGACCCACCATGCTTTCCATCCCTTCTATTATGAACACTGGAGTTAGTTTCTTTTTTTTTGAAAGATTGGCACCTCAGCTAACATCTGCTGCCAGTTTTTTTTTTTTTAATACTTCTTCTCCCCGAAGCCCCCGAGTACATCATTGTATATTCTAGCTGTAGGTCCTCTGGTTGTGCTTGGTGGGACGCCACCTCAGCATGGCCTGATGAGCGGTGCCATGTCCCAGTCCAGGATCCAAACTGGCAAAACCCTAGGCCACCAAAGCAGAGCGTGCGAACTTCACCACTCGGCCACGTGGCCGGCCCCAGGAGACGATTTCTGTTTCCTGGTTAGACTTGTGACTAATCCAGTGTTTGCCTCCTATTTACTCTAGAGCAGTGAAAGTGTTTTAAACAGTGGAGGAAAAAAACGTAAGCATGGATACACTTATGGAGCTGACCCAAACTAGTGCCCGCAGTGGACATTATCAAAAGAAATGTTTGTTTTCTGTCCTTTTTGGGCAAATATTGAGGGAGAGACAGGATCCACTTTTTTATTGAAGCTGCCGGGTTGAATCTCTTGAAAGTTAGGGCCCATGTAAATCAAGGTGGGGAAAAAGTTTAATGAAGAACTGCGTTATCTGTGTGCTCCTTGGTTCTTGGAACAAATTGCTTTCTTATAGCCTCTTTATCGATCAAATGTGTCCCTTTTCCACCAAGAGTTACTTAAAAATAAAATTATGGTGATAAATGCATTAACAACCTGAAGTTTGGGTAAGAGAAAGAGATGTAGAAACTCTGTTTTAAAGACTTGCCTCAGGCATTGTGCTTTTCTTACACCTCTTTTATCTCCATTGCCTTTAGGTTGCTAAGATACTTTCTTCGTTTCTGGCGGTGTCACCAGGGAGAGGACAAGAATCCAAACTGAGGTGACTTTACTTTAAAATAATATGTAGTTATCTCTTGTGGAGATAGTCTTTTACTTAATTTATTCACCAAAAAAGGAGATGGGATGAAAATTCACCCTCTGTCCTCCTTCTTACAGGTGTAAGAAGGGCAGAAATACATGGTGATTTCTTTGCAAAATTCAGTAGAACAGTTTTACTCAAATAATGATTCTTGGGCCATCTGCCTCAGAATCTGTGGAGATAAGTTCCGAAAATCTGCATTTTAAATAAGGTTTGGAAGTAATTTCAAATTTTAAAAGCTATTTGCGTAGGAATTGCTCTAGTCACTACTAAATTTTGGTAGTATAGAAAGACAGTGTAATGTCAACATGAATTATTTTTCATTTGCGTATTATTTGTAATTTCTGACTTTAAGACTTTTCATTATCCTTGAGGACCATAAATTTCAAAGATATTTGTAGCTGTGGGTTACATTACATTGATTTTGCCTGATTGGCCTTTATGAAACAGAAACTCAAATATTTATTTGGCTTAGCATAATTTTCTTCTATTTCTTATTAATTATTACTTTCTTCAATTTCTTTCTTCAATATATGTGTACTAGATCTCTTTGATTTAGTGACCACGCCTATCTTTTTTTAAACTTTTTGTTTTGAAATAATTATTGATTTGTGGTATATTGCAAAAATACTACAAAGAAATCTTCTATGTGCTTCATTCATATTCCCCAAAGGTTATACCTTATGTAACTATATTATAAAATCAAAGCAGGAATTTGGTACAGTGGGTATGTATAGTTCTATGCCATTTTGTCACGTGCATAGATTTCTGTAATCACCACAACAATCAAAATATAAATCTATTCCATCTACACAAATATGTCTCCTCCTTTATATAGTCATACCCCTTACCCCTTACCATCCCTAGCCCCTGGAAACCACTAACCTCTCCTCAATCGCTATAATTTTATAATTTGAGAATGTTGTATGTGGAATCAAATAGTATGTGACTTTTTGAGATTGGCTTGTTTCACTCATCATAATGCCCTTGAGATCCATCTCAGTTGTTGCAGGTATCAATAGTTCACTCCTTTTTATTGCTGAGTAGTATTCCAAAGTATGGATGTACCACAGTTTATTTAGCAAGTCTCTTAACTTTTCTATTATCTTCAACTACATTTTCTTTTTCTTTTAGTTCTGGAAGAATTTCTAAATTTGATTTTATAAATTACCTCTCCCTTTTTTAAAGGAGTTAATTTACTGTTCTTTGTTTCTATTGGCTTTCTAAATTTGATACATACATTTTCGCCCTTACGAAACTAATCTTAATGATTTCAGATTTTTCTCTTTACATAGAGTTAGTGACTCTCAAATCTTTGTAATATAATAATTGTAATTAATATTAATATATTGTTGATAATATAAATTATATTTTTAAGTGTTCTTATGTTTCATTGAGACAATATAGTCAAGTGGCTTAAAAGCACAGATCTAGACTCACACTGCTCTGTACAAATCCAAACTACCTGGTTCAAGCTGGAGCGCATTTGATCAGAGCCGGCTGTGATTTTTTGCGGCTGCCTGGATTACTGGGACTGAGGTTCCCCAGACAGACAGATGCTAGTCAGTGAGGTGAGTAAATATGAACCTCAGGTGGGCAAGTGATCACCAGCTCGGTTACTGAGGACTCTGTTGCTTGTCTTTTGATGTCTGAAGGTTTAGTAACCATCCTTCAATCTGCACCACTTGGAATTAACTGAAGCTATCATCGACCACTGAAATATTGTATTTGAAATAAGAACCTGACTGTATGCAGTGTAAATAGGAGTGTTTGAGAGGAGGAGGACTTGATATCATGAGAAAAAATTGCATTGGGAAGGAAAGATACACATTTGTCCTAGGTTGATATCATACCAGAGTCATTTTCTTCCTAATTTCTTTTTACTGTGGTAAACTACACATAACATAAAATTTACCATCACGACCATTTTTAAGTGTATGGTTTAGTGGTATTAAGTACATTCACATTCTTCTGCAAACATCACAACCATCCATCTCTGGAACTCTTTTCATCTTCAAAACTGAAACTCTAACTTTTAAAAAATAACTCCCCAGTCCTCCCTCCCTCTGGTCCCTGGCAACCACTCCTCTGCTTTCTGTCTCTATGAGTTTGACTACTCTAGGTGAGTGGAATCATACAGTATTTGTCTTTTTGTGATCAGCTTATTTCACTTGGCATAATGTCCTAAAGGTTCATCCATATTGTACCTTATGTCAGACTTTCCACACTTTTTATGGCTGAATAATATTCCATTGTATGTATATACCTGCATTTTGTTTATCCATTCATCCATTGATGGACTATTGGGTTGCTTCCACATTTTAGCTATTGTGAACAATGCTACTATGGCAGAGTCATTTTTAAATGTGGGTTTAGAGCATTTTCTCTAAGATATACTAAAGTGAAATTAACCATCACAAGAGAGCATAAACTGTGAATGTCTACAAGTGAGCCAGAACCTAAAGGCCCAGTCTGAAATCATAAGTTGTAGAAGCTCATGGAATCAAATAATAACTCATATTGGTCAAATTGTCATTTACCAAAAATATGACGTTGATGGTGTAGGAACACCAATTGTTTAGCTGTAAAATGTATGGTTACTGTGACTTGCAAGATTAAGACTTTCGTATGGTCTCTCACAGACTTTCATGATTCCTGAAACCAGTCCTTTGTCCAGAAGTCACCTTTATATTGTACATATCCTGAGCATGAAGTTACTCAAGTCCCAAGTGAATACTTGCAGGTCTGAAAAAAGACTACTAGGAGTGAGGAAAGAGATTCATGGACAAAGCAAGGACTTTCCAAATGAAACATACAATGGACTAATGCAATGACTTTAAGGGGAAATGACAATGACAATTTTAGCCTGTATGTAGGGGGATTATTGCTGCCAGTTTTTGTTGAGTTCAAGATTGCATCAACAATGGGCTACACTGAAGTTCTCAGGTAGGGTCAGTCAAGTAACCTTTGCTTCTGGGTTTCAGGACTGTTGATGACACAGAACTGAAACTAAGAATAGATCTGTGGTTGACTTTGTTTGATCTGCTTTTTTTTTCCCTTAAATCTTGCTAAATGACTGGGCTTCCCTTCAAGTTACACCATCAAAACTAAGCAGGGACCTAACTTAGGTATATACTCTTGTATATTTCTGCTGTATCATGGCATTAGTTCAGTATTATATGGGTGAATTTGGGGAAGAAGTGAGGAGAATCTGCATCTGCTCTGGACAATGAAAAAAGGATAGTCTTGCTATGATGTTTTAAGCGTCTGCCCTGATCCCAGATGAAAGTTGGTGTTGATATCCTAAAGGAGCAAAGAGATGTACTGGTACTTGTGTTATTAAACATCCCTTCACTCTTAGAGGACTCCAAAGGCCCATTTTCTTAAACAATTTTCTGAGGGGAGCTGTCATTGACAAGAATTATGGAGTTTGTCTCTATTATTAACACAAATTGAGAAAATTCAATTGAGAACAGTGTTGAATTTTTAGAAGTCCAAAGATATCTCTCTGTGGAGAGAGCATTTGCTTTACTAAATCTCCATTAGATAAACTCATATTTTGAGGGGAATGGTAAGAGAAAATTTCTCCAGGTGTTTAAGCCTAGGAAAATGAGACAGAGGAGATAAAGAACGAGGCCATATGAACTATGGGTTGTTTATAAAGAGGAGAAGTGAGAGCCAATGAAATACCCTTATTGAGTAAAAGACGTAGGGATTGAAAAGGGACTATCAGAAAGAAATCTAGGAGATCAGGCAGAATAAAACTGCCAAAAAGTAAGTTTCAAGGAAAAGGAGGAGATTAGTGGGGTCAAATATTGATTAAAATGGATTGAGATGAAGATGGAGAAAAGGTTGTTGGACGTGGGGATTAGGTTATTAGTAACAGTCTTCATGAGCAGTTTTCACAAGAGTTGTAGGTGTGGAAATCAGAGATTAGGAGAACTATGGAAATTGGGGAAGGAAATGTGAGGACTCAGTATCTTTGCACAAGTTTGCATTTGATGAGATTGATGAGGATAAAATTATAATTTAAGACAATGTCAAGAAACCGTTGTAAGTTGGCTGGTCATGAGCATGTTTGTAGGGATAGGTTATATTAAGAATAGAAAAAAACAGAAGAGTAAAGAAAAATATATTAGAACTGCTAGCTGAATGGTAAACAACAAACTCTCATTTCACTAAATATGTCTGGTTTATGTTAATTACAGAATTTCTCGGGCAAATGTCATTATGCGTTATATAATCTTGTGTTGTTTTCTCTTTTCCAATTTTCCTTTTACAAGGTAAATTCACCAAAACTTCCTTCTGATTTATTTGTGATGGAAATTGAATTATAAATTTGCTTGAGTTAGAATAAGAACAAAACAAAAATTCCCTGATAGAAATTTTGTTAGGGTAGGCCACCACATTCTGGAGGAATCCAGCCACATTCTCCTCTGTAATCCTGATAAGTCTCTTGGAAAAATATCTGTTGTGCAAAAGTAAAGCTTGATCTTCATTCAGTTCATATCCCTGCATATTAACCATATTAGTTTAATATGGTATCATATTTGCTTTGTAAATAGAAGCAATGCTTTTTTTTTAAAAAAAAAAAACTATCCTACAGGAATATTTACGTAGAGTATTTAAAAATGGGTAGTTTAAAAATAACTTATTTTTAGTGTTGAAACATATACATACTGATTTGTCACATATAAAAGGAAATTCTCCTTTATGACTATATCTTGCTCAAACTTAATTTAAAGTTTGTTGTGCTTTCAATTCCTCAACAACTGGTGGTGACGAGGTAGCCCTGGATGGCTATGGAATATCAGTCCAGGTGCCTTAGGAAACGCCGAAATTTGGGATGGCTTTTTTTCTCTGGACCTGGCCTTTTTTACTACAATGAAAGAGGAATTCCAGTATGCTAAGAGATAGACTCTACAAAGGGTTTCAGTTTCCCTCATCTCCTACAAAATGCAATGTCCTGACATGCTCAGATATTTCATGCACTGCTTCTGCCTTCAGTGTGAAGATGGCAACCACCGACTATTGAAATAGTCTGGATCCCGAGACTCAGATCAGTGGCCTTGTTCACTCCACCTTTTGGGGCAGATGACAGTGGGTGTCCACTTCCTACAGCTAGGTTTCTGAGAGTAAGACCGAGTGACTCTTCTAAAAGGGAGAAGAAGTTCCAATCCTTCTTATAACTTTTCCCAGGACTGAAATGTGGCCCAATGTTGATATCCAATCATGGTTATCTTACCTCTTTTGGGGTAGGTCAAAGGCAATACTCCTTAGGACTCCAAGGAGCACATTTTTCTATTCAAAAGAAATCTCAGAAAGAAAGCAATCATAATGTCTGAACTTAGAAGGGCTTTTCACAGGGAAGTTGCCAACATTACATGCTCTCCTCCCTTGTGGTAATATTCATAGTGTATCTTTAGTGAAGAGACACACAAAGGGCTGTAATAACTTGCTTAAGAAAAGATGCGCATTGATACTAACTGGTTGATTCCATGTGCACTTACGAGAAGGACAGATCATACACCGTGCTGTTGGATGATCTTAGACCATAAAGAGACTCCTGAGAGATCATTATAACACTGGGATTAAAAATTGCCTACAAAAATCCAAAAAGTGCATAATTTATGGAGGGAAAAACAAAAGTTTAATGTGATTAAAAATTCTATTTTGCAGCTTATTACCATGACATGAGTGTAACTAGGAGTTGGAGTTATGGCATGAAGGACATAGCTTCCTAGTTTGCTAAGAGTTGTCTAAACTGTTTGAACAACCTTAAAAGCTCCGTCTGTACCCATAACATATGCCTCAGTTTCCACATAAAATTTCGGAGTTCTGCCTTTTACTTCGAGGACTTTCTTGTTCTGGAAAGGTACAACAGCTTACTACCCAGCACATTATACCTGGCTTTGTTTATCTGCCGGGCTTCTTCAGATCAAATTTTCTGTCTCAGACCATCATCCCCAGTTCTGAGAGCTCGAATAGGATGGGCACCTTCTTCTCTGCAGGTAGCCCTACATGGAACCCTCAGCTTCTGCTGAAATAAGATTTAACACAGGAGAAATAGGAAGGCTGGTTTGCTACCCAGAGAGAGGATGATGTATTCAGTTTGCAGATGGAAAGATTTAGACATTCTGTAGGCAACTGGAGATGTTGGAATCCAGGCTTGGGTGAGAGGTTAGGTTTGGGAAATCAATTGGCTACTCATTAGTATAAAATGATAATTGGTGCCGGGAGGCAGGATCAGTGGGCCAAGGGAGAGTAAGTGGAGGGATATTGGGACTGAGGAGTGAGACTTGCAGCAAGAAAAGGAGTTACTGAAGGAGTTGTAGAAGCCAGGTGGAGAGGCAGGATGAGCCTGTTACTGTCCTGCCACAGCGGGCCCTCACAGTCATGCGTGGCTCAAGTCTGGATTTTTGACAGGATGTCCCAATGAGATCGCCCCACTGTATTTTGTGAGCATGTATTAAACTTTTAATTTAACCACAGTATACATGTAAAACATACCAAAATGTTTGGATTCTTAAAAAAAAAAAAAAACGTGGCTTGGATTGCTACTAACTAATGATTATCTTGGGAGGAAAATCGGGACTCTGATCTGAGAATGAGTAATCATGGATATCAGAAATGTCACATGTTGAAGAGACACGAAAGAGAATAGGAACTGAGAAAAGACCATGGTATTCACCGAGAGGACTACTGGGGTTCCTGAAGGGAGGGGTCGAGAATTGTGGTAAAACGAGGCCAAGGAATGAGTGTATGGTAAGAAAATGGTGTTGGTGTCAAACATCCTTTAAAGGAGAGGTTGGCAATTAGAACTGCACGTGTGTGTGTGTGTATTTTACTTGTTTTGTATGTGGTGTGTGTGTGTTAGGCCACTTTCCCTTAGTTTGTTCATTTTTGCCTCTTATGTCCTATCTCTTTCAGTACCTCGTATTCTCTAGGGAAATGGAATCCTGGCCAAAGGATTGGCCTGTAATCTGGTTGTCACAAACAGAGCACAGCGCTGAGTTTTTATTCACACTGTGGTGCTGGGAGCCAGAGCTAGATAAAAAAAATTGCCCTGAAGGCTGTTATACTATGACTGAGTCAGGTTATCTAGAAAAGAGTTCTTTAGGAAACAGGAGTTGAGGTACACAGCTTAAAGGAATGAGGCCAAAGAATAGAAAGCTTCATGCAACTCGCAGTGGGAGGGAGCAAGTGAAAGCTTATCTAGAGAATTTGGAACCAAGTGTAATACGTACTGTAGACATTGCTCCTTCAAGGGCAAGTAGGGGCCATTTAAAAAGTCTGAACTGGGTAGGTATGTAATATTGTTACATATTATTACATCTCAACCACCAACATTGCCTATCATTCTCAGCAGCATTCACAGAGCTCCTGAAGCAGAAATAGGGCCTGAACCAGACCCAGAAATTCAGGGATTGATCTGATTCTGTGGTGCCTGCAGGAGCCATTGTTACTACATTTCTGTCAACCTCCAAGGAAGCATGAACTTGTACATTTGGTTCTGTGACCCGATGAAGAGTATTTCCTGAGGATAGTGGGGTGAGGAACCTGCTCCAAACTTCTTCCAGGTTTCTCCTCCTCTGCTTTTGTGCTCCAGCACCTGAATAATCCTTATAGGGCCTATGCAAGGAGCGGGCAGAGCCAGTGTCCATTCTTGGTGTCAGCAGTACAAGAGTGCTCCCAGGCTTGATTTGGAGCCATTCTTGCCTTCCTGACTCTTTTTTTATAGTGGTACGCTGTGGCCTCTGAGCTAGTGCAACGAGCCTGGGACGTATTTGTATTTGCACAAGGAATAGCATTTTCTTCTCTGCTTATATAAGGGTCCTTGGTTTCCTATCTGTCATGTTTCCATGTGTCCATTTATTATTCAATTCCCATTCATTTATTCATTCATTCAATTTATTAAGCACATGCACCTAGGGGCCACAAAGGGATTAAAAATATTCCTTGGCAACAGGAAGCAAACCTGTACGAACATAGAAGCAAGTCTTATTGGAATTCGGAGCAGAAAAAGCATACATCTGGCTGGGGGCAAGAAGAGGCAGGTTTTAATAAATTTTCTATTGAACAGTTAGTCCAAATGATTGTGCTTTCTCTGGATGGTAAGGATTGGACCAGGAATCAAGATTACTGGATTTTAAGTCAAATTTTGAACTCCTTGGAGAAAAAAATCTGCATATGTGCAGAGTCATGGTGGTCATTAAAGTGCTAGGCCCCATCTTGAAACACTTCAGTCTGGTTTCATTTAGAACTTCATTTCTCGAAGGTTTCCTTGCGTCATGTTAAGGCGCTCTCGGCCTGATTGCAAACCCTTTTAACGCCTGAGGGCTGATCTGGGCCTAGGCCTTGGCTGCTGTGGAATAACACGAAAGAACAATGCGGTTTCCATCAGTTTTGCACATCTGCCACTAGAGGGGGGCATTTTACTTCTTTTAAGATTTAATGTGAGGCCCCTACAAAATGCTGAGCTGTACCTGGAGGGCTTTGCGGTGGAAAATCTTGCTGTTTGCGGTGAAACCCATCGCTCCCTGATTGATCTTCAGAGAGCAGAAGACATGATTCTACGTGACTCTTACCAACACTTAGGCAGAGAACCAAATAACTGGACCAAGCTGTTAGTCATCATGGTTAAGAAGTTATCAGGACATTTAAAATTTAAATTCATAATTACACAGCCCCTCATGAAGATTTACTTCTTAAGTACATTTTTTATGCACTTTTTTCTGGTTTATATCATCACTCTCAGGGGTGGAGACACTTCTAAATGCCCCCTTCAAACATGCAGCGTACAGAAATGTGTACATTTCACAATATCTCTTGGCAATGACACCAGCACATGCTCCATTTCCCTTTCACCTTGCCTTGCCATTGGACCCCACCTATTCCAGCTTCTTCCCCTGTCATCCTTACTGCACTTGTCTACATTCTGTTGTCATTTAGTATATTTTCACGTGTGTTTGCCGTGTATGTATTATCTCCTCCATTAGATTGTAAGCTCCCTGAGGATGGGGATCATGTTTTACACTTCTCTTTCAGATCCTACAGTGTTCAAGCTAGGGTACAGAAGACATGCCCAACAAAAACTTCCTGAATCAAGTGAAGTGAGAGGTGATATCAGAAGACAAGCCCAAAGTGAGATGGTAAATTACCTGAAGGGCATCTTTGCGACCCTATAATTGTGTATGTAGGCCCTGGATTTCCATTCCTGGAGCCTGTTTTTGCCACTCTATATCACTATTCCAATTTTCCTGCTTTGTGTCTCATTTTACCAGGATCCAGGTCAGGGCACTAATGGGGAGACTAGTCCCTGAAACATATCTGCATGATTTCCTGTAAATTACTAGAGACACTGTCCTCTTCCCTATTTTCTTTGCTCTTAAAATAGCCAATCTAAGGATGGGAATTTCTTGGTCAAAATACATGTAGAGTTCACAAGAGAGAGATCTCGGGTGACATTGTTTCTTGGAAACCTAATCCTTTTGGAGGGAGTCCATGGTGAGGAAGGTGGATAATTTTTCTCTTTGCTGACTTTCCTAACCTCTTAATATTGTCATTAAGCACTACATTTAATTTGATTCTGTACTTTGATATTCTAATGCAGTCCCTTTGGTGGAATTATGGAAGATACATTGGATGGCTTGTGATTGGAGAGAGTGAAAAAGGAGGCAGAGACCAGTTTAAAAATTACCATTGAGGGGGCCGGCTCCGTGGCTGAGTGGTTAAGTTCGCACGCTCTGCTGCAGCGGCCCAGGGTTCGGATCCTGGGCGCGGACACGGCACTGCTTGTCAGGCCACATTGAGGAGGAGTCCCACATCCCACAACTAGAAGGACCTGTAACTAAGATATACAACTACGTACTGGGGGGGTTTGGGAAATAAAGCAGAAAAAAAAAAAAAAAAGATTGGCAACAATTGTTAGCCCAGGTGCCAATCCTTAAAAAAAAAAGGAAGATTGGCAACAGTTGTTAGCCTAGGTGTCAATCTTTAAAAAAAAAAAAAAAATTAGCATTGAATTTCTCCATGCAAGATCTGCGAGCCTAACCACGGAGGGGAGGGGAAGCATGGAGGAATATCAAGGAGGCAAAACTGTCAGGATCTAGTGATCAATTGGCTATAGAAGGTGAGGAGGAGGGAAGAGATTAGGATCAGATTCTTGAATGATTTGAGGAGCCTTTATGAGTTCAGGGAACACAGCAGGAAGAACAGATCAGGACAAAGTGAAAGAGTCTGTGTTACCGTGAGCTGTCTGTGAGACATCCCAGTGGAGGTGTCAGGAGGGAGCAGGAGGTCAGAATGTGGAGTACAGGGAGAGATCTGGGTCAGAGACACAGATCTGGGTATGAGATTGGCACATTAAGTGACCAATTATAAAACTAGGGAAAATCAACATGTACGGGGTGAGGAGAGGAAGATGAGCCACGATAGCAAAGTGTTCAGGATTGTTGTCATGGATGCCAAGGGAGATGATAGTTTTAAGAGGAGGACATGGTCAAAAGAGCTCAGTTAAGGGGCTGGCCAGTGGCTGAGTAGTTGAAGTTCCGCGTGCTCTGCTTTTGCAGCCGGGGTTCAAGGGTTCAGATCCCGGCGTGGACGTACTCCACTCCTCGACCGTGCTGCGGAGGCATCCCACATACAAAGTAGAGGGAGACTGGCACAGATGTTAGCTCAGGGCTAATCTTCCTCAAGCAAAAAAAAAAAAAAGAAAAAAAGAAAACGATTGGTAACAGAGGTTAGCTCAGGGCGAATCTTCCTCACAAATAAAAAAAAACCCCAAAGCAAAACAGCTCAGTTAATAGTAGGTCTGAGGGAATGGGTGGGCGAAATGAGTGAAGGGGGTCAAAAGGTACGAACTTTGAGTTATAAAATAAATGTCATGAGGAAGTAATGTGCAGCAGGATGATTATAGTTAATAATACTGTATTGCATATTTGAAAGTTGCTGAGAGATCTTAAAAGTCATTATCACAAGAAAAGAATTTTTTTGGTAACTCTGTATGGTGACGGATGTTAGCTAGACTTACTGTGGTGATGATTTTGCAATATATACAAATATTGGATCATTGTGTTGTACACCTGGAACTAATATAATATGTCAATTATACCTCATTAAAAAAATAGTAGTGTGAGAAGATAAGTAAGAGGAATTATGCAACTAGAAGGCCAGGTTCCAAAAAGCCATAGAGAGAGAGCACGGCTCACTCTAGAGCGTAGGGGGAACGGAGCACAGTGCTAAGCATGTCATAGGAAGGCAATAAATGCTCTACCTGTTGAACTGAGTTGGATGATAGTGATCATAAAACACCACAGTTATTCTGAAATGGAGAGGGAAAGAAGGATATGCTTCCTAGAAGAGAGCATCACACAACATCTGGGGAATTCTTTTCAAACTGCACAGGATCCTCACTCATTCTGATTCAGACCTCTGTGAACCCTCACAACTCCTTCTCCCAGGTGAGAATCATATCATGTAATTAAAGATGATACTGAGGGGGAGGTTTTGAACTGTGAAGATTATGGACATGGGGAAAAAAGATTGCAACCACAAATACACAGCTATATGAAGAGTTAATTGTGTATATGCCTTAGGTCTTTCACAATTGGTGTGTTAGTGGCAAATAAATATGTTACTTTCAAAATATTTTACTGTTTCTTAAAGTGCCCCATTATATCATAGTTCAACACTTAGCCCTTTGCTAAGAGAGATGGAATAGCGTGCAGGATCCAGTGATCAGATTCAATAAGTAAATGTTTATTGAGCACTGATGAATTACCAGTTAGGCATTGTGATTCATTTAAAAAAAAATAAGCCAGTCTCGTAAATAAAAAGCAGACTGCTTACCTTGGCTGGAGAACTTGTTCTCTACTTTCGTAAGGCTCACTTCTCAACCCTAATAGATGAAATGTCATTTTTTTCAGGGAAGCCATTCCTGATGACCTAATCTACAGAATGAAACCCCTCCCCCATTGTTCTATTTCATAGCACCCTGTTCACAGTTTGTAATTGTACACTCACCAGGTTGTTTACTTGATTGACGGCTGTCTTCCTCGTGGATCATGAACTCTGTGAAAGCGGGAATCAGAGCTGTTTTGCAGCATGCCCAACATCTAGGGGAGTACCGGGAAGCAGGAGGCATTCAGTAAATACTGATGGAGTGAATGTATTATTATACATTATATTATCTTATATATATATTATGCAATATATAATGTATATGTTCTATGGAGTAAATATTATGGAGTGAATGTATATATTTCTTGTTCTGTATGTGAAAACAAGTATGTAAATCAGTTAAATTCTGTTAGTATTATTTATGTCAAATAATATGTCAAAAAGTATGTCAAATAAATATTATATTATGTCAAATAGTATTATGTTATGTCAAATAAATATTATGATACTATGTCCATTAGCAGCTAGGCTCTTAGAGACAACCAAAGTGTTTGTCAAAAAAAGTTTATCAGTGGGAAATTGGATTTAGTGTGGTGTAAGATTTGCAGGTAAAATATTTGAATCTTTTTAAAGATATAACGTGTGTGTATTTATATTACATTATATTGATGCAATATAAAATGTCTATTTATAATTATAATGCATATTTTAGCTTTAGGAAGGGCTGATATTTCTCAGTTTCCAACAAATGTGTACACTTGGGTGGCTGGTATTTGTTTTGACTGGGCTGGTGTCTGAGGGGTGGTTGTTCCATTTTTATTTTTATCTCTATAAATACTACTTCAGTAAACATCATTATAGAAATATCACTACATATTAATGCTTTGGTTTTTCCTGTCGGATACATTTTAAAAAATAGGATTTCTGGATCAAAAGTATGTGAAGTTTTCATTTTAATCCATAATTCTTGATTTCTCTCTAAAACTGTTGGTGGTAATTTAGATTCCCAGCATCTCTGGAAAGAGTGTCTTTTTCCCTGCATCCTCGCCAGCACTGGGGTTACTATTTTTTTATTGCTAACCTAAAGGCTGAAAACTGATGCCATTTTTATTTAATTTGAATTTTTTTATTCTATTGACATAGAATAACAAAAAAGAATTCTATTAAGTGGGAAATGGGGAGTTGCTATTCAATGGTGTAGAGTTTCGGTCATGCAAAATGAAAAAGTTCTAGAGAGCTGCTGTACTACGATGTGTAAATCAATAGTGTATTGTACATTTAAAATTTTAAGAAAGTAGATTTCATGTTATATGTTTTTTACCACACACAAAAAAAGAGATTTCTATTGACACTCTTCAAATGATTGGTCTGTATGTCCTCTGCTATAGCTTTTGTCCTTGTCCATTTTTGAATTCTTAGCAACTTTTGAACACTTTTGGCTATTATATATACTGCAAATATTTTTCCAAGTCTTCAGTTGGTCTATAGATTCTATTTGTAGTCTATATAGCCAGATATACTTATCTTTTTTTTTAATGGATGGTTGGTTTTCTGTCTTGCTTAAGAACATCTTTACCAAGGATTTTCTTCTGGTATTTTTATTGCATTATATTAAAATATTTGATTCAACTGGAATTTAAAAATATATTATATGAAGTAAAAGTCTAAATTTGTGTTTTTATATCTGGGTTTTTAGTTGAGTAGTACTGAATTAAAAGCCAACTTTGTCATGTGTATCTGAATATAATTATAGATTCTCTGTTCTCTTCTCCAAATTTGTTTATTCCTGTGTCAAAACTATACTCTTCTAATTATGGTAGCTTCATAGTAAGTTGTAATGTCCGTGAAATTATGTTAAAATGTACATATT
This sequence comes from Equus quagga, assembly GCF_021613505.1. Classification (NCBI taxonomy): domain Eukaryota; kingdom Metazoa; phylum Chordata; class Mammalia; order Perissodactyla; family Equidae; genus Equus; species Equus quagga. Next base: position 105,497,563 of record NC_060270.1, read on the forward strand.
AATTTGGAATGTTTATAATATGGATATGATATGATGTCTTTCCATCCAGTATCATTTTGTGCCTCTCTGTTTAATAATATATGATTATTTTCTTTATATAGCCCCTGTACCTTCCTAGGAATTTCAAGTTTTTGTTGTTATGAGAATTGTTTTTTATTTCATTTCCATTTCTGCTTGTACCAATGGTTAAAAAAAAGGAAAAGTATTGATTGCCGTGTATTTATCTTGTATGCTCTTATCGATTTTCTATGAATTCTAATTGTTTTTCAGTAGAGTTTCTTGGGTTTTCTAGCTACATAATAATCTCATGTGCAAATACAGATGATTTTGTTTTTTTCTTTTCCAACATTTATAGCAAATATTTTACTTTTTTTACTATTGCAACTGCTGGAAATTCGTAGATAATTTTTAATAATCATAGTCCCAGTGGATACTCCTACATTGTTCTCAATTTTAAAAAATAAAAATGCGTTCAGTATTTTACCTTTTTCTCTTTGTTTGTTTTTGTCAGATAGTCTTTAGCATATTTAGTTTCATCCTAATCATATTTTATTTAGAATTCTTTATATAGGAATAACTGCTGGATTTTTCTAATTGACTTTTTATAAGTCTTATGTTTTTTGCTTGTATTTGTATATGTGATGTTAAACATTCCAATTATGAACAATGGTTTTGTTCCTAATAGAAATTCTACTTTATAATCATATTAGCCTTTTAATAATACTGCTGAATTGACTTGTTATTGCTCATTTATAATTTTGCATCTATATTCATAAGAGAGAGTGATCTACACATTTAGAAACTATTTTATCAGGCCTTTGAAATTTGGATCACCTTATTTTCATAAAATAAGTTGGGGGAGCTTTCTATCTTTTTCTTTTGTGTGGAATAACTTAAATAATAGTAGATTATCTTATCTTTAAGATTTTTAAATTTGATTTATTTGAATATAATTGTCTTAGTGTGCTAAAAATTATGCGGAGGGATATTGAATTTGCTAGAAATGAAATTTTCTCAAATCTCATGTCTGCCCTAAAAAGCATGTAGGGAAGAACTGAGAGGGAGCATGTTTATTTTCCCTCAGGAAGCTCTATGCACTGGACAATTTTCACAAAGCAATTCTGTAGGAAAAAGAATAAGAACAAGCTAAATAAAGACAATTCATACCACCATAATTTTCTTTACTAAAACAAAATCTTAAAATGGGGAATCCAGGAAATTAAACCTGGAGGGAAAGTTTTAGGTCGTTTGAATACGAGAATAAATCCATGCATATTTCATTATAAGCAGAGTTGTAGAGATTAATACTTCATCTGGGATAAGAGGAGAGAGTGAAAATGACTTCTGTGCAGATCCATTCCACCAGGACTGATAAAAGTTACTTATCTATGAAATATCTTCATCACTGACCATACAAAATGACCCGCTCATAATTGGCCCATTCTCCAAGACCGTAACATATGTCAGCATAAACGTACACTTCGGATCCCTTTTCTATCCATCCAGTTTGATTTCAATAGCACTGTTTTCTTTTGCCTTCTGTTTAATTGAAAATTAATTATCCTACAGGCAAGTCCCAGGACTTATATCCAGGAAATACTGCCTCATTTATTTATTTATTTATTTTTTGCTTTGACCAGTTAAAACTTCCAGAATCCACTGGGATTTGTATATGAGGAAGTTAATTATTTCACACGATCTTGGAGCAAGGTCCATTCTGATAACAATTGTTTAACTGTGATTTCAAAACTGTTTCCTGAAGTCTTTGTCATTCTGTGAGAATACTGCAGTTCTAATAACAGACGTTTGAATTGAGAGCGTCCATCTCTTTGACATCATAAAGCAAATGTTTTGTGAGGTAAAGACAGTAAGATAGTCCAAAAAGCAATTTAAAGTCTGAACGATCAGCATAAGGGAAAGTGGGATATTCCGTGCAGAGTCTTTATAATCTCTCTGGAGCAACATATCCTGAAGGAATGTGCACATATACACTTTTGAGAAAAATTTATGAGTAAGGGATGAAGAGTTTGTCAACTCCTCAGGAAGAAAAGATTGTGTATCCTATTTTGTTTAGATATGTAATGAAATTAATTTTTTCTACTCAGGCAAGGGAAACAAAAGAAGAAATAAGCAAGTGGGGCTACATCAAACTAAAAAGATCTGGCACAGCGAAGGAAACCATGAACAAAAAGAAAAGACAACCTACCAATGGGGAGAAAATATTTGTAAATCACACATCTGACAAGGGGTTAATTTCCAAAATACATAAAGAACTCACACAATTCAACAACAATAAAACAAACAACTCAATCAAAAAATAGGCAGAGGATATGAACAGACATTTTTCCAAAGAAGATATACAGATGGGCAATAGGCACAAGAAAAGATGTTCAACGTCGCTAATTATTAGGGAAATGCAGATTAAAACTACAAAGAGATCTCACCTTACACCTGTCAGAATGGCAATAATTAACAAGACGAAAAATAATAAATGTTGGAAAGGACGTGGAGAAAAGGGAACTGTCATACACTGCTGGTGGGAATACAAACTGGTGCAGCCACTATGGAAAACAGTATGGAGATTCCTCAAAAAATTAAAAATAGAAATACCATACAATCCAACTATCTCACTACTGGGTATTTATCCAAAGAACTTGAAATCAATGATTAAAAGAGATTTATGTATCCCCATATTCATTGCAGCATTATCCACAATAGCCAAGATGTGGAAGCAAATCTCTTCAAGGGAATGAATGGACAAAGAAGATGTGGGGTATATATACAATGGAATACTACTCAGCTACTAAAAAAAAGACAAAATCATCCCATTTACAACAACACAGATGGACCTTGAGGGCATGATGTTAAGCAAAGTGAGCCAGACAGAGTAAGACAAACACTGTGTGATTTCCCTCACATGTGGAAGGTAAACTGACATATGGACAAGGAGAACAGATTAGTGGTTACCAGAGGGGAAGGGGCTTGGGCCATGGGCAAAAGGGGTAAAGGGGCATGTATGTATGGTGATGGATAAAAATTAGACTATTGGCGGTGAGCATGATGCAGTCTATACAGAAACTGATAATAATGTACACCTGAAATTACACAGTGTTATAAGCCATTATGACCTCATTAAAATAATTGAAAACAAAAATTAATTATGTAGAAGAATTACAGAGACTAGCAGAGCTTCTGAATACTCTTCCTGTGCCTACTTTTTGGTCTGGCTCTTTTTTTTTTTTTCATTTTTTGTGAGGAAGATTGGCCCTGAACTAACATCTGTTGCCAGTCTTCCTCTTTTTTGCTTGAGGAAGATTGTCCCTGAGCTGACATCTATGCCAATCCTCCTCTATTTTGTATGTGGGATGCTGGCACATCATGGCTTGATGAGCGGTGTGTAGGTCTGCACCCGGGATCCAAACCTGTGAACCTAGGCCACTGATGTGGAGCATGAGAACATCACCACTACACCACTGGGCTGGCCCCATTATTTTTTAGTTTTTGAAACAAAATATTGTATATCATGAACATAGAATGAGAAAAAATAGATGCAGATGTGGGAGGCCTACGATGAGTGTGGAAGTGTTAGGTGAGTTTCAGAGAAAAAGAATAGAAATTTTAAAAGTGAGATTAAGAGGGGCCAGCCCAGTGGTACAGCAGTTAAGTGCGCACATTCCACTTCGGCAGCCTGGGGTTCACCGGTTCAGATCCTGGGTGCAGACACAGCACTGCTTGGCAAGCCATGCTGTGGTAGGCGTCCCACATATAAAGTAGGGGAAGATGGGCCCAGATGTTAGCTCAGGGCCAGTCTCCCTCAGCAAAAAGAGGAGGATTGGCAGCGGATGTTAGCTCAGGGCTGATCTTCCTCAAAAAAAAAAAAAAAAGTGCAATTAAGAGACCAAAGGAAAAGAATATGTAATTATTGAAACATTAATTTAAAAATTATTAGGTTGTAAGAAATGTCTTTTTCTCTCTTCTGAAGGGCATTTATTTATTTTTTATTTTTTCATCGTTTTTGGTGAGGAAGATTGTCCCTGAGCTAACATCTGTGCCAATCTTCCTCTATTTTTTATGTGGGTCACTGCCACAGCATGGCTTGATGAGTGGTATGTAGGTCTGCTCCCAGGATCTGAACCCTCGAACCCCAGGCTGCCAAAGCAAAGTGCACAAACTTAACCAGTATGCCACAGGGCTGGCCCCTGAAGGGCATTTTTAAAAAATGCTGAGATACCTCTAAAAATTGACTTTTTCTATTACTATTCAGTTTGTAATTATATACTTAATTGTGCAACCTGTCTGTGGATAAGCTTTCTGCTCTTGAGAGTGAACCAGGATGTTACTAAGATCAACTACATCTTTTCTAGTTTTAACTTTAGCACGAAGGTAAAACATTTTGAAGGTAGTGTTGGTACATTTGTGTTACGCAAAGGGGCTTACCTCTCATCATGATTATACCTTCTATTTCTATATTATTATTTATACATTACTTAGATCATATTAACCAAATTGACGACATTCTTCATTAACTATTAACTTTTTTAGCACTTGACTCTTTAAGATGCTTTCACGTTTCTATAATTCTATCATGATTATTTATAAAACTTCAAGTGTATTTGGTAAGAAATTATATAAACTGTATAAACTAACACCCTTACTTGCACACCAATGAGCTTAGCTTCTTTTGAAGGCTTTCTGTTTTGATCAGGACTGTGGAGGTGTTCTAAAAAAAGGAGATGTTTAAAAAAATTCTACAAATAGGGAAAGATTGAGGCTTGCTAATATGGAACCCAGATCTAGTTGCTTAAAAAAGAAAAGTATGTAGGAAGAGCCTATAATTTTCACTACTATCTTTGGGCTTGGAGAAATGCCCAGGTTAGTGACAAAGGGAACTTTTGGAGGAAGACTCTAAATCTACCACATTGTAAGAGAGAAAATGGAAAATCAGATGGATAGCTTCACTAAACACATAAGCCATGTAAAATCTTCGAGAGTTAAAGGAATACTAGCAGGATTTCTATTGATTTTTTCCAAATTGAAATATTACTATGATTTAACAATTTCAGTTATTTTGAAAATAAGCAGCAGTGCAGCTGTAAGCCGTTAAGTACAGTCAAATTCCTTATGAATTTGCTTTTGGGGCCAGTTTTCACCTGTTCCCAGTAAACCCCATCTTTAACCTTATTGTCCTCTCTGGTCTGCACCATTTCTAGGAAGTGCAATTTCTCTTGCATCCATCCCTTCCTTTTCCAGGTATTTTATGATGTCTCTGGCATTATTTCTCATACTTTAATGTACACATTAATCCCCTGGAGATTTTATTAAAATACAGATTCCGACTCCATCGGTCCTGGGTGGGAACTGGGAGTTTGTGTTTTAACAAGTTCCCAGCTGATGCTGATGCTGTTGGCCTGTGGCCCAAACTTTGAGTAGCAGGTGTCTAGGATACTGCAGTAATTATAACTAGATCTTTCCATACCACTACTTTAATAAAAATCTTTCTTTACTGGAAAACATTCAAGGATGTACCAAATCCAGTTTAAAGCTAAAATTAGATCATTTGCTTTTCTTCATAATTCTGAAATAACTTTCTGGCCTTGTCTTCCACCACTCCCTTTCAAGAATGCTGTGTTTTAGTCAAACCAGTCAAGTTTCCTTTGTCTGTAGAGGTTCCATTTCTCCCTCAGAAGTGGACCCAGCAGGCTTTCTGGCTCTTTCACTCCATCTCCCAAATCCACCCCAGAAAAGCAAGGGAGGGAAAAATGGAGGGAACTGTGAGAAACTCCTGAGTTGAGGGATGGGCAAAAGGGAGCTGTTTTGAACTCATGTGGGATGGTAGCGTTGGCTCAGGGCAGGAGGAAGCTCAGCCTGGCTGTAGGAGGGTAAAATAAAAGCTTCTCCCTTTGTGTCCTTTGGGACATGAAATGCCAGGCCCCCGGTCTACAGCAGCTCGAACCTGGGCTCATGTATCCCCAGCAGGTCAAGCACGGCAGTGTAGATGCCTAGTGCTGCGGGACGCTGATCTCAAGGCTTTCCATATTCATCCTTCCCCAAGGTTTGGGGTTGGGGAAATAGTCTCCTAGATTTGTGGGGTGAGGAATAATTAACTGCGCCTTTCCGGTGTCATCTTCATTAGGTTTAAGTAGCAATGTTCTACTTGCTTTATAAAAAAGGTTTGGAAGTGTTCTCTCTTTTGCTATGTTCTGGAACAATTTAAGCATAATTAGAATTACCTGGTCTCTGCAGGTTTGGTTGAATTCTCTTGTGAGGCCGTCTGGGCCCATTGCCCTTGTAATGGGGTGGGTTTTTGATAATTTTTCTAATTTTTTTCCTCTGGAAATTAGTCTACTTAAGCCACCTGTATTTAATGGAATCAATTTTGAGCAATTAAACTTGCTAGGAAATTACTATTTCACCTCTGTATTATTTGCATAAAGTTATACAAAATAGTCTCTCAAATATTTTAATTCCCTCTCTTTCAGTGGTTATTTCTTATTGCGTATATTTATGCTTCCCCCCTTTTATCCCTAAATAAGTTAGCAAACGATTCCCCCCAAAAACTAACACTTTAATATATTAATTCTAATATTTTTCTAATAATTTCTACTTTATTTTTACCATTGCCTTTCTTGTGCTTTTTTGTAGTTTACAATGTTTGTTTTTCCTAGGATTTCACGTTGCGATTTTAATTCATTTATTTTTATTCTTTCATTTTTATTGCTATAAGTGTTTAAGGCTATGAGTTTTGCTGTGGTTGCAGCTTTAATTATATCCCATATACACATTATATCCATATTTTCTGTTTTTATTATTATTTTTAAAAGAGATTCTGCAATTTAATTTAGCATTTCCCTTTTTACCAAAGATTTGTTTGGTAGAAAGTTTTTATATTTTCAACTGGAAAAGATATTTTACTGTTTATAAGTTACTATTTATACTATGCTCTAATCAGAGAATGTTGTTTGAATTTGTTCTACTTCAAGGAGATGGTTGAGGACTTCTGTGTGATATAATACATAGTCAATTTACGTGAATGTCCCATACACTCTTGAGAAGAAGGTATGTAAATTATTGTTGATGGTAAAATTCAATATAGATTCATAAGATCTACCTTTTATGATGTGAGAAGTTTTTTATATCCTTTCTTGTTTTTTGTTCACCTAATTTCTTGGTCTTGGAATGATGCATTAAAGTATCATATTGTTATTACTGTGTTTTTGACCATTTCTTCTGATATTTCCTGTAGTTTCTCCTCTATAAAGGTGGTAGTTGTGTGTACGGCTTTTTAAAAATATCTTCGCTATGGGGCTGGCCCCATGGCCGAGTGGTTAAGTTCGCGCGCTCCGCTGCAGGCGGCTCAGTGTTTCGTCAGTTCGAATCCTGGGCGCGGACATGGCACTGCTCATCAAACCACGCTGAGGCAGCGTCCCACATGCCACAACTAGAAGGACCCACAACTAAGAATATGCAACTATGTACCTGAGGGCTTTGGGGAGAAAAAGGAAAAAAATAAAATCTTTAAAAAAAAAAAATCTTTGCTATGAATTACGACCTTTATCATTTTAACACATTCTTCTTTGTCTCACTGAATGCTTTTGGGCTGGTTTTTGCTGTGTCCAACATCAAGATTGTCAACCCTGCCTTTTTGTTATTTATATTTGCCTGATATAACTTTGTCCATGCCTTTATTTTTAGCATTCCTGAATCTCTTTGTTTTAAATATGTCTATAGTATGTAGCATAGGGTTGGGTTTTACTTTGTGAGCCAATCTGAAAATCTCTTTAATAAGTAAATTAAACTCATTTATGTATATTGATATGACTAATATGTTGGCCCTATCAATAATCAACTCTTATTATTTTTATGTTTACTGCAAATATTGTTACAGTTACCGTGTTCTCCATGTGGTCTATTTGCATACTTCTTTTGGAGGGTGCTGGAGAGGGCAGAATATTTAGTTTCGTTTAGGAAAGTTTGTATTTTTTCTAGTTAATTTTATACTAACACCTTTTCTCTTGCTTTTAGTCCTTTTCCTCCTTATTTAGGCTTCTACTATTTGGTTTGTCAGCTTAAAATGATACCCTTTTATGACTATACAGTATTCAGTAAGTGTGTTTCATTTTTCCCTTTCTTTCTCTTTTTTCTCCCATTTTTTTTTTAAAGATTGGCACCTGAGCTAACTGTCGCCAATCTTCTTTTTTTTTTCTGCTTTTTCTCCCCAAATCCCCCCGTACATAGTTGCATATTTTAGTTGTGGGTCCTCCTAGATGTGGCATGTGGGATGCCGTCTCAGCATGGCTTGATGAGCGCTGCCATGTCCCTGCCTAGGATCCGAACCAGTGAAACCCTGGGCCGCCAAAGCAGAGCGTGGGAACTTAACCATTTGGCCGTGGTGCCAGCCCCCTGTTATATTTTTCAATTTTGTCAAAATATATAACAGTTACATACTATTCATTCATCTTTTCCCCACTTTTATTGTAGTCGTAAATCCACAGTTAAGTACATACATTAAATATAGTCAGTGTTTGTCCTAGGTGCTTTTGCTGAAGTTTCCCAATTCACATCTGGCTGGATGGGGCTCTCTCCAGTAGCTTCCTAAGGAATGGCTCATGAGTACTGTATTCTCTGGATTGTTACATGTTTAAAATTATTTTCTATCACTTTGATTTTCTGTGAGCAGAGGTGAGAGATTTGAGTGGTTTCCTGAGATTTCCGGCTGGAGAATGCCTTATCCCGTTGTACAGAGCAGTACAATATCTTTAACAGACAACGCCTCCTGGAGGGGTGAGTTGGTGTACCTTCTGGTTCGGATTCTCTTCGGTCTCCTAGTTTTCCTTCATTTCTAACACTTGCTCCTACTTTCCCTTTACCAGCAAGCCTCCAAAGGATGCACCATGCCCACATTCCCTCGCTCTACCCAGAGGCCATCCCTTCCCCATGATGGCCACCTCTGCTCCTGGACACCTTTCTGTCCCTTCCTTTCAATTCTCCAGGATCCAGTGTCCTGACCACTAGGCCTCATTCCTGTTCTCAGTATTTCTCCAGTCCACGTGAGCTTCCTCCTTCTGGGAGTGGTTTTATATCTCCTAGGGTTCTGCTGCTGCTGCGCCCCGTCGCCCTCGCCTGGCTTCTGCCCGGCCTGGGCCCTGGAGGGGTTCTACAGCTTTGGTTGCATGTTCCCTACTCATGTGTAAATTGAAGTTTGTCAATTCTCTGCCCATCAATTATGCTGTAGCCATGGGTTATGGTTGGGTTTTTTTGCTCCTCTTTTGGATCTGTGTGGTTTTTGGAGAATGTGAGCAGAGACTTGAATTCAAGTAGTCACCATCACCCTATGGGAACTCAAAGGGCAATAGATACCGCTTTTTTATTTCAGTAATTTGAGCCTAATTATATTGTAAGAATTTTGAGGGCACACCTAATACAGTGTCAGGCATACAGTAAGGAATAATTAAGCATCTGATGGATAACTGCATTGGTAGATATTATAATTCACTTTCACTTCAGCAAAAGAGATTATGGAGGGACTATTCAAATATTTAGGATAAAATAATCATGTTTTTCTTGTCTAAATTTTAGTAGTTGCTGACTCAGTGGCTTAATTGTTGCCAGTCTACCAGTGACATAATATTATGGAAATTAAATACAGAAATTGTTTCATTCATTTGAATACACTTCTGAGGGATAAAGTGAGCTGAGCTCATACCAGGATGGAAAACAGTGTAGTAAAGATGATTTTCTCCTAATAATGCGTGAAGTTAGATGAAACTTTTAGGTAAAGAAAGGAATAAGCTATGTAATTGTATTTTCTTTGATTAAAAAATTCACATATACTAAGCTCTCTACTTCTAGCTACTTGGAAGGATGTCATATAAGAAAGAAAACTTGAAGAATCCGTGAAATCTTGCCAATGATTTTGATCAAGGAATGTTGGCAGACCAAAGGAAGTGTCTGATAAAGTAAATGTTGCCAAATAATGTCAATGTTTATGGTAGAAGGTTTTCTTAAACTTAATGGCATAGCTGTATGATGATACAAAAATAAAGTGACTCATAAAAAATGAATCACTACCACTTTCAGGGGACAGGACTGGCAGTGGGTCCCGTGTTCCTCTAGAGCAGAATTTTCTGTGTGATGGGCAAGCTGCACATCTGTGCTGCCCAGTGACAGCTACTAGCCACGTGTGGTGAATGGGCCGAGGAACTACATTTTTAACTTGCTTATTTTAATGACTGTATGTAACCACTTGTGGTTCATGGCTAGTGAAATGGACGCTGCAGATGTCCAAAGAGATGTTTATGAACTCAGGCTTGAAGTTATCTAACTTGGAGGTGGGAAAAAGAACAGAAGAGGAGCTTGGGGGACATGAGGAAGCGTACATTATCTCTCTGCCTGTCTGTCGGTCGATCAATCAATCTATTGTTCTATCACCTATCCATCTGAGAAAGAGAAAGTGACTACTTTTCATCGGGGAAAAAAGGAAATGCTGTTTTCTATTCCTGGGTGAGCCTAGGCATACCTGTTGCAAAGTGTCGAGGATCTTCAGTTGTTGCCTCTGCTAGTTGTATGGGGCTATGATATACCTCTTTATGCTCAACTCTATTATTCCCTGATTAGTATTTCATGTTAGTGAAATCCACGCATTGGCTATCACTTAGTGAGTTGAATATTTTGAATACTAAGCTAAAGAACACGTATGCACTCTCACTAAACATACACACCTAACCCATCCTCACACTTGCCCTGCTGTTAAGCCAAGAGCTGTATAGAAACCTGTCAAGAAGATTCTTGCTTTACTGGTTTGTTGGCTTGCCTAAGGCTTAGGCTCTCGTATTCAGGACCAGGCTGCCTGGGTTTCTATCCTGGACCTTCCGTTTATTAGGTGTGTGACTCTTGGAGAGATACTTGACTTTTGCATTGGTTTCCCCTTGGGGTTGTTATGAAGATTAAATGAACTCATATTTGTAAAGTGTATAGAATAGTGCCTTGCATTGTTTATTGAACAAGCTAAATTAAGTTTTTTTTGAAGAAAAAGTTTGGCCCTGAGCTAACATCCATGCCCGTCTTCCTCTATTTTACATGTGGAATGCCTGCCCCAGCACGGCTTGTTAACTGGTGCGTAGGTTCACGCCTGGGATCCAAACTGGCAAACCCCAGGCCACAAAAGCAGAGTGTGTAAACTTAACTGTTACACCACTGGGCCAGCCCCTAAATTAAATTTTAAGTAAAAAGATTAGATGCTACCAGTATTAATGACATTTTTTCATTTATCCGAGCTCATTCGAGTATCTGTCCCACGGTGGACATCAGAAACTTCCATCAGGTAGTTGGCCAGGTTGGTGCTGGCTTGGTGGGCTTCATGTCTGATGGTCTTCATATTCAGGTCTCAAGATGGTAGCACAGGCTCTGTTGCTTTCTACACCCAGGCAAAGAGAGAGCAGAAGAAATGTTGAGGCTTTAGCTGAGATGAGTTTGAAATAACTGCAAACAGGAAAAACAGATCTGACATTGCCATGAAATACCTTCTAGTCTAGCAATCCTAAAAGAGATCTGTTTGCAAAATGCGAACAGGTACCCAGGTTAGGCTGATAGAGTACTCAATATTCTGTTGCTAGGGATCTAAGCCTATTTTTAGAACACACAGGAATGAATCAGAGACTAATGATTAATTATTAATGATTGTGAAATAACACTGTTGGATGACAGAAAGTAGAAAGTTTTAAAAACAACTGCTTTGAGGATTACTTTTAACAAACACATAAAAGGATTTTTGAAGTTATGTTTTACCTCTTTGGAGCATTGTTTATTTTGAAATAACTTTTTCCTTAATTGTCTATGGTTAGGTCCCACCTGGAAAAGACCTTGGCGATGAGCACCTCCAAAAAGATTAATTATATCTTTTTATTTATTAGCGTGCAAACTAAATTTCTAAATTTGTAATTGTCTGACAGCCTGTCAGATAAAAAAACTTTTTTTTCAGTTTGGCTTTCAGTATCTATAATGATTAGTGATACTGATCATTTACTGCTTCCAGGCTCTGTTCTCTGTGGGTTAGACGGAGGAGAAAACTCAGGGGTAGGAAAGTTAAATACCTGGTCAAGGTCACACATAGTAAGGATGCATTCTATCTGAGATGGCTGACTCCAGAGCCCACACTCTTAACACTGATTTCTTTTCTGGTTCACATTAAGGACCCATCATGCCTCACTAAACAAAGACATGGAAAGATTACATCTTGTATAGATCTTATTCTTGCATGTCTTACTATAGACATCCATTTGTCTAACAAGTATTGAACACACACTAGGCTAGTAATAGATACTGTTTATTGAGGATTTATTGATTAATGGTTAAAGTATCATCTTATTTAACACTTGCAGCAACCTCATGACATAGCTTAGAGACCTTCAATTTGAGTGTTTCACGAGTGTGGAGACAAGAGTTGCACACGGGTCTGCTGACTCCAGGGCTGACGCTCTTCCACCACCACATTACAGGCAGCAGACTGTGTTCAGTGCTGTAGAACACGGACACTGCATGGCTCACAAACTCTTCTTCCAAGAACTTGGAATGCAGTTTTGCTGATAAGATACATGCACAAATAACCGATACACATGGGAGGAGTGTGCTGCTAACAGGGAGACAGATAAGGTGCTGTGAGGTTCATCAGAGGGAGCAATTACTTTTGACAAAGCACAAAAGACTAAATAGAAAAGGATATTTGAGCTGACTAAAGAAGGTGAAATTTGGAAAAGGAGAGATTTAGGAGATAAAATTTAGGTAGTGAAAACTACAAGTAGGAATTTGCAGTGATTTTGAAAAAAATTGTTAGTTTTGTTATTAAAAGGCTAGTTTCTGTTTTTAAGACACAGTATAGCAATTTCTTCCTAAAGTTGATTTATACTTTCCTCATCTATTTAATGAGTTTATATCAGGCACCTATTGGGTACCAGAGATTGCTAACGCAGGCACTGAGGATATCGCAGTGTTCCAAGAGACAAAAGTTTTCCTGCTCTCTTGGAGCTGATGGTCTAGTGGGGAGAGGCTGACAATAAAAACAAAAATAAGCAAGTGAAGTGCACAGCCTATGTGTTGGTGATAGTGCTCCCTCCTATCAAACTCCAGGCAGGGGCGGGAGATGGAGAGTCAGGGGCAGGTGTAAGACAGCTGCTACTTCGAATAGGGTGATGAGGGAAAATCTCACAGAAAAGGTGATGACACTTGAGCAAGAACTTGAAGGAGATGAAATAGCCAGTGTCAAGATCACGTTTCAGTACATTTAGCTTTAAGAACTTCAAACCTGAGGGCATGTGCCAGATAGCTTCCTTTTACTCAACACCCCTCGCCGGCCAGGAGTCACTCTCCACCCTTCTCCAGGCTTCTTTTTGCCATGGGTGGATGAGTTGTGTGGAGCACAGCTACAGGCAACTTTGCGCTTTGGCTTACAATGGGATTCAGCTGAGGGGAGCTCTGGCATGAGACCAGAGAGGGAAGAGAGTGAGGTCAGGGTATTTACTCCCTCCATCTGTCTCCACGTGGAGACCTGAACAATATGGGGCATACAGGAATCATCATTAGTCCTGTTTTAGAAAGTAAAAATGTGAAGCATTAAAAGATGTAATGATTTGATCATGGTATACCTGGGATGGTGTAATTGGGATAAGGTGGAAACTCACTCCGAATACCTAACCTTTTGCTATAGAAATCAGCCTACGGAAGGATGGTAGTTCTCTTTACAGACCCCTTTAAGCACTGATGACATTTATTGACCCTACAGCTGAAAGAAAATGTACACACACACACAGAAACACATACACATGCACACAGACACACACACACTTTGCTTGCACTTTGAAGGGGTTAACAAATTCCTTGAAGTTCTTCTGCTACTGACTCATGGATTCCAGGATAAGACCCTTGGCTCCGTGGAAATGAGAGAGGCCTCCTATCTTCAGGTGACATATTACCTAGAATCTCTCAACAGCCAACATTTAACAAAGCTTAATTTTGTGGTTTCAGTGAAAAAGGTAAAATAAATATTACCCACTGTATTTGGAGACAAAATGAGGCTTTAATATGGGTTCCATACCTAGTCATGCAAGTAAGCCATGCACTGTCAGAAAGTATTTGAGAATTAGTGCTCTACACAGATTGCATATCTTTATTGGGAGCTATAATCTGTAATTCAAAGATCAGTATATCTCCAAATAATATTTTCCAAATGGGTATATATTGCTTAAGGGATGGCACGTAGAATATTTTGAGGCAGATAAAGTGCTACTTCTTGTAGGGTGAAAACAACTTAAAATATTACTCTGATAGACTAGCCCAATAAAAAATTGTAAAACAACTGAAAGTGCCCTCTCCTCCAGGGTGAACTGACTTCCTTAAGAATATGGAGCCTATCTTCTTGGTCTCTGAATTCCTAGTGCTGAGATTGGTGCTAACTGCAACAGAGGATCTCATCAAATATTGATAGCTATCAATTATTGCTATTCAGAAAAAAATCACGTCTTGTTTATTAATGATAATGGAGATGAGCAGCTCATATTCCTGTATTTATTAACATCTAGAGAAGATCTTTAATTCAGGATATTATAAAGATGATGAAAGAATGTGTTGAGATGGACTGAACCCACATGCGCAAGAACTTTAGGTATTTCCTATACAGTTGAGTTAGGCACACACACACACACACACACACACATACTGTAAAAAAACACCATGACTCCTTGCGTGAAAATTTTTAGCAGTGTTTATAATCCACTAAGTTTGTGGTATAATTTGTTATAGGAACAGTAGGAAACCAATACATTTACTAAAAAATAAACCATGAAAAGACCTAAAGCCATTTAAAGAGGGAGATAAAATATTCTCACAATTCTGCATTTGCTCCTTCACATTTCTTTAGGCTCTATGTAGAACTGACACAGAAGAAGGACAACGAAACAGTTTGTGGTAAATAATGTAATTGTCTTGTGAACGCACATCATTCTCATCTCCGGTTCCTTTGTCACATCGCTTTCTGTAGCTCTAACCTTCCTTCCTCACTCTTATAAGTGCCCTTGTGATTATATTGGACCCACCAGGATAATCTCTCCATCTCAAAATCCTTAATCCATCTGCAAATCTCCTTTTATCATGTAAGGTAATGTAGTCAGAGATTCCAGGAATTAGGACGTAGCATCTTTGGGAGGCCATTTCTCTGCCTACTACACTACGAGAATGGCCTTCTTCCATCACGTGCTGCTGATCTGCTTCCTCATCTCATTAGCTCTTTGAGCTGGGGCATAGATACCTTGGTCCAGAGCTTTACTTTCTAACCACAGAATTACTAATCCTAGTCATTGCTTAAATGTTTATTAATGAATAGGACTTGGCTCTTTTAATCTATTTTATTAGTTCATTCCTTCATTTAATCAAGGAACTGAGTTTTATGTATATTTTTTATTGAAAGCATTGCTTCTTTCCAAGAAATTCTGTAAGCTGTTAGCTGATTATCTTACACGGGTAGATATCGCTACAATTTGCAGGGGCAAAATAATTGTTCTTGTTATTAGAGTTGTTACTTGCTATCTGACCATAAGGGCATTGAATTATTTTCTTTGATGGGAAGATTTACTTTTTGCTTACAGTCTGATCTAAAAGCAGATTTTTCCTATTAGGTAGTACTATGGGACTGTCTATGTAATCACCATCAAACATCGCCTCACAGCAGGCAGTTGAGGAATATGGTTTCACCACTTCATGTCCAAAATTCTAAAGATGACAGTAACCTTTCCCCAGGAAGGATGATGTGGCTCATGGAGAAAATGAAAGCATCATTTAGCAACTTTTTTTTCTTCCATAGCAAATAGAAAGAAAAGACTATGTATTCTAAGACCATTACCCTGGGGTAGACGTCTCTATAATCATAAAATGCCTGTTCATCCATAATCAGCCTCATTCTTAAAAAGAGATTCATAGAATATTATAATTAGAAGGAAAATGAGAGGTTATTTGATCTGTTTCTTTTTTGTAGAAACGAGGACTCTGAGACCCAGAGGGGAAGTGACTTGTTCAAGGTCAAACGATTAATTAGGGGTACACTAGCACTAGACTCAATGTAATTCTCTGACTTTGTGGAGAGGGTTCTTTTGAGCATATTTCCATTAAGAAATATGCATTGAGGGGCTGGCCCCGTGGCTGAGTGGTTAAGTTTGCGCGCTCCGCTGCAGGCGGCCCAGTGTTTCGTCGGTTCGAATCCTGGGCGCGGACATGGCACTGCTCGTCAGACCACGCTGAGGCAGCGTCCCACATGCCACAACTAGAGGAACCCACAACGAAGAATACACAACTATGTACCGGGGGGCTTTGCACTGCTCGTCAGACCACGCTGAGGCAGCGTCCCACATGCCACAACTAGAGGAACCCACAGCGAAGAATACACAACTATGTACCGGGGGGCTTTGGGGAGAAAAAGGAAAAAATAAAATCTTTAAAAAAAAAAAAAAAAAAGAAATATGCATTGAACATCCCTGTAGAAACGTGACTGTGAGTTGTAGCACAGTGCTGTAGCAGAAGTGACTTCTTGAAGACCTCTTGTCTTGTTTCCTATTTTCCTTTCTCTATGATTATTGAAAGGTATTATGTATATCCATGTATGTATGTAATGCAAGAGGTACTCTGCTAGTTTCTCTTAGATATAATCACTAATAAGAATATGGTGCCTGTCTGTGAAGTCTTTGGGCAAAGCCATGAGACATTGGATTGCAATATAAGTACACGAAAAGAGAGAAATGAATGTTGCAGGGCTTCCCTATGAGAGTTATCAGTATAAGCTATGGAGGAAATAAGAAATAAACTGAACTTTGATGATTGATGATGTGACATAAGTGGAAACAGCTCAGGGAAGCCAAGATGTGTAAAGAAAGTAGTTTGGCTAGATAGGGACAGAAGAATGGAGAGATTTAGATGAATATACTGCTGAGGTGGGCCAAGTCCTACATTTTGACTTGATTCTAACTCCTAGTATCCAGCACCTCTTCTTCAGTATCCTTTTCTGTAAGCACTGAAGGTGTTTACATGGAGAAGTGACATTATTGAAATAGTTCTTTATGATATGTAATTTGCTAAAGTGTGCTGAATGTTGTGGAGTAGAGAGTGTCCAGTTTCAGGGTGATCAGTTCAGAGGTTAACAAAAGAATCTAAACCCAAAGTATTGAAGGCAGTGGGAACTGCCAACCACCAAACATGTGAGACACTTGTCCTCTGCGCCCTCCTAGTCAGGACGCACACCCCTCGTGTGGTGACCGACCCATATTCCCAGTATGGCCACCCACAAGCAAGAGGGATATCACAACCACAGAGGTCCTCCCAGATGAGCAAGGGGCTTGAGCCCCACTTTGGACTCCTGAGGCTGAGGGACCTGCACTGGGAAGATGAGTCCCCATAATGTCCAGCTTTGAAAGCCAGTGGTGCTTAGATTGAGGAGAGCCAGAGGGCTATAGGAAACCGAGACTCTGCTCTTAAAGGGTGCGTGTACAAACTCACTCACTCTGAGTCATAGCACAGTTTGAAAAGTGGAGAACTTAGAGAAGAATGGATGAACACAATGAGAACTTCAACAAAGAGATCAAAAATATAAAAAAGAACCAATCATACCTGAAGAATACAATAACTGAAATGAAAACTACACTAGAGGGAATCATCAGCAGATTAGATGATACAGAGGAACAGATCAGTGATCTGGAAGACAGGGTAGTGAAAATCCAATCAGAAGAGCAAAAAGAAAAAAGAATTTTAAAAAAACACAGATACCTTAAGGGATCTCTGGGACAAGATCAAATGTACTAATATGCACATTATAGGGTTCCCAGAAGGAGAAGAGAGAGAGAGAGGGGGACAGAAAACCTATTTGAAGAAATAATGACTGAAAGCTTTCCCCACCTGGCAAAGGAAACAGACATCCAAGTCCTGGAAGCACAGAGTGTCCAAAATAAGATGAATCCAAAGAGACCCATAACAAGACACAATATGATTGAAATGTCAAACTTAGGGGCCGGCCCTGTGGCCGAGTGGTTAAGTTCACATTCTCTGCTTTGGCAGTGTGGGATTTTGCTGGTTTGGATCCTGGGAACAGACATGGCACTGCTCATCAAACCATGCTGAAGTGGTGTCCCACATAGCACAGCCAGAAGTACTCACTCCCCAGGGGCAGAACCACACCACTTGTCTGTCAGTATCCATGCTGTGGTGGTGGCTCATATAGAAGAGCCAGAAGAACTTACAACTATACACGACGGTGTACTGGGGCTTTGGGGAGAGGGAAAAAAAGGAAGAAAAAAAGAAGGAGGGTTGGCAACAGATGTTAACTTAGGGTGAATCTTCCCCTGCAAAAAAAAAAAAAAGGAAGAAATAGGGTGGCTGAACGGACAAAAATGAAAAACAAAACTCATCTATATGCTGCCTATAAGAGACTCACTTCAGATCTAAAGACACACACAGACTGAAAGTGAAGGGATTGAAAATGATATTCCATGTAAATGGAAATGAAAAGACAGCTGGGATGGCAATACTTATATCAGACAAAATAGACTTTAAAACAAAGACTGTAACAAGAGCCAAAGATCATTATGTAATGATAAAGGGATTAATCTAACAAAAGGCTGTAACTCTTGTAAATATCTATGCACCCAACATAGGGGCACCAAAATACATAAAGTGAGTAGTAACAGACATAAAGCGAGCAATTGACAGTAATACAATAATAGTAGGAGACTTACACCATTTACATAAATGGAAAGATCATCCAAACAGAAAATCAAAAGGAAATATTGGTTTTAAATGACATATTAGGCAAAATAGACTTTATATATACAAAACATTCCATCCCAAAAGAGCAGAATGCACATTCTTTTCAAGTGCACATGGAACATTCTCCAGGATAGATCACATGTTAGGTTACAAAACAAGTCTCAATAAATTTAAGAAGATTAAAATCATATCAAGCATCTTTTCTGACCACAACCGTATGAAACTAGAAATCAATTACAAGAAGAAAACTGGAAAAAACACAAACATGTGGAGGCTAAACAACATGCTATTACACAACCAAAGGGTCAACAAAGAAATCAAAGAGGAAATCAAAAAAATACCTTGAGACAAATGAAAATGGAAATACAACATTCCAAAACCTAGGAGATGCAGCAAAAGCAGTTCTAAGAAGGAAGTTTATAGCAATGGAGGCTTACCTGAAGAAACAAGAAAAAGCTCAAATAAACAATCTAACCTTACACCTAAAGGAACTAGAAAAAGAAGAAGAAATGAAGCTCAAAGTTAGTAGAAGGAGGGAAATAATAAAGATCAGAGTGGAAATAAATGAAATAGATGCTAAAAAAAAATAGAAAAAATCAATGAAACTAAGAGTTGGTTCTTTGAAAAGATAAACAAAACTGATAAGCCTTTAGTTGGACTTGTCAAGAAAAAAAGAGAGGGCCTAAATAAATAAAATTAGAAATGAAAGATGAGGTGTTACAACTGACATCACAGAAATATAAAGAGTCATAAGAGATTATTATGAACAATTATATGCCAACATATTGGACAACCAAGAAGAAACAGATGAATTCCTCAAAACACACACTCTTCCAAGACTGAATCAGGAAGAAACAGAAAATCCAAACAGGCCAATTACTGGTAAACCAGTAAACTCCACAAACAAAAGTCCAGGACAAGACAGCTTCACAGGTGAATTCTACTAAACATTTAAAGAAGAGTTAACACCTATCCTTCTCAAACTATTCCAAAATAGCAAAGAGGATAGAACACTTCCAAACTTATTCCACAAGACCAGCATTACCCCAATACCAAAACCAGACAAAGACAGTACCAAAAGAAAAATTACAGGCCAATATCCCCAATGAACATAGATGCAAAAATCCTCGACAAAATATTAGCAAACCTAAATCAACAATACATCAAACGTAGCATACACTGTGACCAAGTGATGCAAGGATGGTTTAATATCTGCAAATCAATCAACATGATACATCATATTAACAAAGTGAAGGATAAAAATCTTATGATCATCTCAATGCAGATGATACAGAAAAACCTTTGACAAATTTCAACATCCATGTATGATAAAAACTTTCAACAAAATGGGTATGGAGGGAACTTACCTTAACATAATAAAGGTCATATATGACAAACCCACAGCTAACATCATACTCAATGGTGAAAATGTTCAAGTATTTCCTGTAAGATCAGGAACAAGACAGGGATGCCCATTCTGACCACTTTTATTCAACATAATATTGGATGTCCTAGCCACAGTAATCAGACAATAAAAAGAAATAAAGGCACCCAAATTAGAAAGAAAGAAGTAAAACTGTCACTATTTGCAGATGACATGATACTATATACAGAAAATCCTGAAGACTCCACTAAAAAACTATTAGAACCAATCAATGAATTCAGTAAAGTTGCAGGATACTAAATGAATATACAGAAATCTGTTGCATTTCTATATGCTGATAACAAGCAATCAGAAAGAGAAATCAAGAAAACAATCCCACTTACAACTGCACAAAAAAGAATAAAATACCTTGGAATAAATTTAAGCAAGGAGGTGAAAGAGCTAAACTCTGAAAACTATAGGACATTGATGAAAGAAACTGAAGACACAAATAAATAGAAAGATATACTGTGTTCAAGGATTAGAAGAATTAATATTGTTAAAATGGTCATACTACCCCAAGCAATCTACAGATTCAATGCAATGCCTATCAAAATACCAATGGTATTTTTCACAGAACTAGAACAAAAAGTCTTAACATTTGTATGGAACCACAAAAGACCCTTACTAGCCAAAGCAATCTTGAGAAAGAAGAACAAAGCTGGAGATACCATGCTGCCTGACTTCAAACTATACTACAAAGCTGTAGTAATTAAACTGTATGGTACTGGACACAAAAACAGACGTGTGTATCAAAGAACAGAATAGAGAGCCCAGAAATAAATGCAGACTTATATGGTCAATTAATCTATGACAAAGGAAGCAAGAATATACAATGAGGAAAAGACAGTTTCCCCAATAAATGGTGTTCGGTAAACTGGACAGCTACCTGCAAAAGGATGAGACTGGATCACTTTCTTACACCATACACAAAAATAAACTCAACTCAAAATGGATTAGAATTAAATGCGACACCTAAAACTATAAAACTCCTACAAGAAAATATAGGCAGAGAGCTCTTTGATTTGGGTCTTAGCAATATCTTTTTGGATCTGTCTCCTCAGGCAAAGGCAACAAAAGCAAAAATAAACAGGACTACATCAAACTAGAAAGCTTCTTCATAGCAAAGGAAACCATCAACGAAATGAAAACGCAATCTATTGAATGGGAAAAGATATTTGCAAATGATATGTCCAATAAGGGGTTAATATCCAAAATATATAAAGAGCTCAGACAACTCACTATCAAAAAAACAAGAAATCCGATTAAAAAATGGGCAGAGGACTTGCGTAGACACACTTCCAGAGAAGATATAAGATCGCCAACAGACACATGAAAAGATGCCCAACATCACTAATCATCAGGGAAAAACAAATCAAAACCACGATAAGATATCACCTCACACCAGTGAGAATGGATATCATAAAAAAGACAAGTAACAAGTGTTGGAGAGGATGTGGAAAAAGGGAACCCTTGTGCATTGTTGGTGGGAATGTAAATTGGTGCAGCCACTGTGGGAAAAAGTCTGGAGGTCCCTAAAAAAATTAAAAATAGAACTACCATATAATTCAGCAATTCTACTTCTGGGTATTTATCCAAAGAAAACAAAAATGCTAATTCAAAATGATACAAGCACCCCTATGTTCATTGCAGCATTATTTATAACAGCCAAGAAATGGAAGCAACCTAAGTGACCATCGATAGATGAGTGGATAAAAGAGATGTATATACAGATAATGGAATATTACTCAGCCATAAAAAAAGAATGAAGTCTTGCCATTTGCGACAACATGGGTGGACCTAGAGGGTATTATGCTAAGTGAAATGAGTCAGACAGAGAAAGACAAATACCATGTGATTTCACTTATATGTGGAACTTGAAAAACTAAGCAAACAAACAAAACAGAAGCAAGTTCATAGATACAAAGAACAAACCAGTGGTTGCCAGAGAGGATAGTAGTGGGGGGATGGGCAAGATAGGTGAAAGGGATTAAGTAGGACAAACTTCCGGTTATAAAACAAGTAATGAGCTGTTGTGTACAGCACAGGGAATACAGTCAATGACTGTAATAACTTTGCGTGGTGACAGATGGGTACTAGACTTGCTGTGGTGATCGTTTCGTAATGTTTGTAAGTGTGGAATCACAATGTTGTACACCTGAAACTTATAGAATATTGTATGTCAGCCACACATCAATTAAAAAAAAAGAATTGGCGTATTTGAAGGGCACTCTAGAAAATTTAGCTCAAAAACAGAAATTCTTTCACATTTTGTATATAATACAACTTGGCAAAAATAGCTTTTTTTTAAAGGAAATAGTATATTTAGCTTCAGTGAAATAAGAAGGTTAGAATAAGTCCCTGATGTATGCTATTCCTCTAGCAAATAATGGTGTAACGCTTCTAAGGTGGGAAAAAAAAAACCCGGTAAGGTTTAGTTCTCAGCTGAGCAATAATTGTTCTGTAATTGTGCAAGTTGGAGTCTTAATTAGCCAATTAAATCTTGCTTCCCCATCCTTCCTATTATCTAAATATATATTCTGAGATCTCTTCAAACGTTGGAAAAATTCTCCTCTCTTTGGAGCAAGACCTGAAAATATTATTCAATAGAAACCCATCTGCACGGTGATTGAGTTACAACAAATCCAGATTCCTGGAATCTGTGAGAAAGGCTTGTGCTTGCCACACCACTCCTGCCTTCTCGTAGTTCTACGCTGGGGACGTGGCAGGTTTGTTCTTTATACCAGACAAGATTTTCTGCACTGCTGTGCTCCGTCAACTCGCGTGAGGGCAGCAGAGAGGCAGAGTAGAGGGCCAGGCCCTGAAGAGCAGAGAAGCCTGAAGCTCTTATTTTGGGCTTAGTGTTTTCAGAAACACCCCTTCAAAAATTAAATCATCTGTGTCATCTTTTTAAAGAATCCTAGCCAATTGATGTGCCTACTCTGCTCCTTTAAAAGAAAAATCAGACCTACGTCTCAGAATAGATAAGTACACTCGTAAAGGTTGTATCTGGTTTGCTCAGAATACATTTCCTAGTTTTTCTTGGGCAGTTACAATTTGACAAAAGGTTTATTTAGTAAATATTGTCCTATATTCTTAATAGTAATTATTTTGAGCATGATCCAAACCCTGTCACTCTGGATATATATGGAAGCACACTGTATTAAATGTGGTTTGAGTAAAAGATCGCTGAAATGCGACAGCTTTTATATTACATTTGTGAACTGTTTTTGGCTGTATCCTAGGTTGCAATAAAAAGATTTTGAATCGGTTTGATGCATAACTGAAAACTTATGAATATTGAGCTACAAGGATAGAGGGTAACATATTCCCCAGGCCTCAGGCTCCCTGTCTCTTGAGAATGCCTTAGTTCTCTCTGTCGAGTAGATGTCTTTGCCCCATCTCCATTCCTCCTCATTTTCCAGCCACTCCCCCACTTTTGCCCCACTAACTTCTGCAGGCTGTTCAGGTCTCACAGCAGACGTATCATTTCTAGGCAGCCCTGCACCACTGCTTCTTGGTTGTCTTGACCTTTATGTGCCTCTTCTGTTTCCCCCCACAGCACCCTATAAGCTCCTACAGGAACTATGTCTTGTTCCTCATTTTATCTCCAGCTCTAGTCCTAGCACTGTGTACTTAATAGGAGTTATTAAAAAAAATTAAATTAAATTAATTAAATTAAAAAAAAGAAGAAGAAATACTTGCAATCCTTATCAAGGAGGTAGGAGTGACATGAAAGGTAAGAGGAGCAGAGGACTATTCAAATTGTGAAGAAGAGGTTAAAAAAGGATTGGCTACCCTGCCTACCATAGGGTGGGGGTGGGGAGTGTAACATTTGAGGCCATAGCAAAGGTGATGGAGTTCAACCTTTTCAGCAAACATTGGGCAGGCAGGTTAGACCAGATAGACCTGAGGCCTGTAGCCAGTCAGGTAGTTAGTTGTATGACTCAATACCGATGAGAGTCTGGAGCTTGAAAGAAATAAAAACTCTTTTGTGAAAATGCTTTGTGTGGGGCTTAGCACAGAGGAGCGAGCACTGCGTGATCTGTTTAAAAACAAAATAAGCTTTGACCTTGTAGTTCTCTTAGTAAAACTCTTCTCCTGTAGCTCTCTGGTTGTTACCGTGGTTCTCTCAAGGGCGTCAGTCTCTGCTAGAGGTCATTGCAGTGAGGTGGGGAGAGAGAGAGGGAGCTCTTTCTGGAGAGGACTCAGCTCGCCTTCTTAGCATCTTGTTGCTAGGCGATGTCTCCTCCAGTGAAAGCTCATCTCCCTCTTTAAAGATGGAGCAGGTCTTGTTGAGAGAAATACAGTTTGTATAAATTGGACCACATGCAAACAGTATTTTGCCCTAATCCTCAAAATTGCCTTATCCTATAAGGAAGACAAATAATTCCTGCTTAAAATCCTGTTACTTAGCAACCAGATACTATAACTCCTCTCTTTTTGTTGCAAGGCAATGTACTTCCTTTTTAATCTTATTGATTTATTTTTACCTTTCCACCCATATGCCTTTCCAAATTGATTTAATGAGATTCAGCAGGGCATTGTTTTGTGATAGTATTTCCCTAGATTGCTGAATTAATTTCCATTTGACAAATTACTTTAGATCTGCAGCTTCTAGCCAAGCCAGCACCTAGCATATTGCTCTTAGTGCATATTACCTAATGGCAAAATATAATGGGTTCTCAATTTGAAGGGCCAATATTTAAAGAATATAATTATTTTTCTTTAAGGAAAGTGTAGACAGGTCAGTGCTATTTGTATACATCTGAAAAACCTACACGTGGTTTGCTAGACTCTAAAATCTCAAAAACCAATATAGAATAATTATCTTTCTCAGAACTGCAAAATATCCATCATACTCTAAGAACCTTTTGTATTAACCTTTCAATATTTTAAATTGTTGGTCAATTTAGAGAACAAAATTTTCAATTTACTTTTATTCTTATCTCATAATAATGTTACAAACTTTTGGACGCCTGTGGCTAAATTAACATAGCCACATAATATCAGTCTTTTTTTTTTTTTAAATTCTGGAAGACTTCTGAGTTCACAAACAGAGAAGTTTTAGCTTAAAACCAAGGAGTTTTTAAATTCTCTTCTAACTATTATTGTGTGATTTACATAGTAGATCCTGTGTTCGTTACAGAGGGTTTTTTTTTTGAGATTCCATCTCAGAGGTTTGACACATGGTTGTCAACACCAATTATTCTGACTAGAAGTTCAAAACCTTTTGAATCCTTGAGTGAGTTTAGTGAGGTTGAAAGGATTTCCTGAGCTATTTAACTATTTAATTTTCTTTCCTTCTTTCCCTCCTTCCTTCCTTCATCTGTTATCCAGTTTACGTTGGTTGATTTTCTTCTCTATTATTTAGCACTGTTTGGTCATTATAGAACTTCAGCTTGAACCAGCTTAGGCAAAAATGGGTCTGTCCATGGCAGAGCTGAGCAACCCCAATCCACGGTCTGCAATGCCACCAGGATGCTTTCTCTCCCTCTCTCAGTTCTGCTTCTCATCATGCTTCATCCTCATAAACTAACTTTATCTCTATGTCTCTATCCATGACTTCCAGTAGCTTCCCGGACCATAACTTCCTAGTTTAAACAGAAAGAAAAGACCTCTAGTTTACCAATTTGTATATCCTAGGAAAGGACTCAAGAAGGTAATCTTGAGTCACATAGTACTCAAAAACCAAATCCTGTGGCCATGAAAGTAGAGGAATGAAAGAAAATAGCAGTTTCAAATATTCAAAAAGGAAGGATGGAAGAATAAGAATGCTAGTGCTGTTGATTTCAAGGAGAGGAGTACTAAGCAAATAAAATTAAAAATAACCACTACCCCTTTATTTGCCATGTACTTTGAGAAGAAAGATGAGTTAGATACAGTCCAGGCCCATAGGGAGCTCACCATCTAATGGGACAGCAGGTTTATAAACTGATACCTTTAATACAGTGTTACTTGTGCAACAATAAATGTTTTCACATGGTTCTCTGGGATCTTAGAGGAGGTGAACCAACTACCCTAGGAGTATGGAGATAAGAAGTTAGAGGAAGTGTACATCGTGGGCTATGGGGATGGTTGTTCCAAGAAAGCCTGTGCAGAGAGACTTATGTTCACATTGAATCTTGAATAATATATAGGAATATGCCAGGTCAACAACGGAAGTAGGGCATTTCGGCAAATGAAACAGCAATGACAAAAAGAACATGGTATGTTTGTGAAATTTTAGAGGTTCAGTATGGTTCAAGCAATGAGCAAATGTTGGGACTTGCTGGGAGACGTCTGTAAAGAGAATCAGGAACAGTATCACAAAGGGCCTTTTGGACCATGATAAGGAATTTCAGTTTACCTTGTATGTGAGAAGGAAAAAAAAATCTGCTTGGGTAGTTGTGTTGGTAAGTAAACATTATTGTGGATCCATATTTAAAATGAAAATGGAGACTGCGTTGGAGTTTACATTTGTTTAGAGATTAGCACCTGAGCTAATGTCTGTTGCCAATCTTTTTTTTTTTCTGCCTCTCCCCAAAGCCCCCGCCAGTACACAGTTGTATATTCTAGTTGTAGGTCTTTCTGGTTGTGCTATGTGAGATGCTGCCTCAGCATGGCCTGGTGAGTGGTGCCATGTCCACACCCAGGATCTGAAGCGGCAAAACCCTGGGCCGCTAAAGCAGAGCGCATGAACTTAACCACTCGGCCACGGGGACAGCCCCTAGATTCTACATTTTAAACCTGTCTGAGGATCACCTGGAAGTGGACTTCACAGTCCAAATACCTTAATAATTATTAAAGTAGTGCCTCCAATCTTTTCAAGATGCTGCCCACACAGAAAATATCATTTATACACCAAAACAAGATAGCCTGAGGAAACTTTATAGACAGAGATCACCAGCACAGGAGTCCTGGTTGATCTAGGCCCCATCTATTAGCCATGAGAGGTAAAGACATGGAGCCCATCTCCTCAGACAATAGCTCATTTGCTGCGTACTAGTTGAGAAGCTCTAGTGTAGAGACCTGAATTTGAGTGGGGATGCGCTGTAACTATCTACAGAGCGGCAATCACTTGTTTTGAGAGGAAGTACAAACAGTGTTACAATTGTTGATGGTGGTGAATTAAGATGGGAAATGTTTGACCCCTAAAAATGCTTAAAGATTTCACATTATGTGCTTCTTAACAAATAGGGAATTTTTATAAAGAAAATATTCTTGCACATGGTGAAACGTGTTTGAAAATGCACACTTTATTATTACTCAGATATGGTGAGGCCAAGAGATTAGGAGACAATTGCCATTGAAAAGATAGTTGCCCACAATTTTCAACAGAAGGGGTCACGTGGGGAAGTACCAGAGTCAGTCAGGAGGCAGAGGGATCGAGGGGGAAATGTGGGCAAGAGCCTTTGTTATAGTTTCCGTGGAAAGGAACAAGTGAGGGAGGGTAAGCAGGCTTCGGATGGTTAGTTTTAATAATTTCAGTAGGCTCTGAGGTGTAGGGGCTGTCTCTAGTTGTCTGGTGCCTGGCCCTGGAGTGACTGGGGCAGGGGGATAGTGGCCCAGAGGGTGAGAGCCTATAAAGGAGGTGGTGGTGGGATGTGGACTCTGGATGGGTTGCTTTGCATATGAAAGGTGTGTCCCAGGCGAGTTGTTTGCTATCTCTAGGAATTAGCCAGTCCCAGGAGATGCAGTCCCTTCCAGTGTTAGCAAGGTGTCAAAGCATCCCAAGATGTCAAAGCATTAGAAATACAGAAAATAAAAAGCCATGATTAATACAAAATGTAATACCCTTGTACTATCTTCAACATTTTTACATGACATAAATAACTGGCATAGAAATTGCTAAAATTTCTAAGTAGAATGAAGGCAAAAAACTCAAATTCGGTCACATTCTAGATAGCAGATGTTGAAAAGAAATTATGAATAAGACTCTGATAGGAGGTGTGTTTGTAAAGTAATGATAAAAATTGTACAAACCATAAAACATCTCTTTTATTGTGAATGGTGAAATAATTTTGATTTACTGGTAAAATGAGCCACTTACACAAAATATAACATGAAATTAATGTTTGAAATCTTGATAAGTTGTCAATTGTCTTATGATAGAAATATTACCTATTCTGAGAGAAATATGTAACTTTAAGTAGTAGATAAAAATACGTCAGACATACTTTACGAATTTGTTGGCAGGTCTCTTTTCCCAATAATGCACTGCTTAGGTAAATTTTAAAGTTAACTTTTACTTCCTGAGAATCCAACAACTGGGCAGTAGAGCTGATAAGCAAGGAGCATATTGGGCAAGAGTGGGAAGCTTGTCTGAAATTTACAAATACACAGGAGTCATTCATTTCATCTCTATATAAATTATTAGTTCATCATATAAAGGACTTGCAAACATTGCAAAACGTTTAGAAGATGTAAGATGTTATGCAGATCAATCTAAATATAAATGAAATAAAATACATGAATAATACAAACACATTATTGTAATGGGAACTTTTTACATAGTGTTACCTGTTATAATTCCTAGTTTAAATACGAATCATAACTATCTCCCTGTAGGGATTTTATTTTTCATATTTTCTGAATAGTGTACACATCCCATACGTTAAATAGAGATATAGTCAGAGAAATGCTCCAAACAAGTAAGTCTTTACCAAACTCAGACATTTGCATTGAATATGCTGCTTAAAATTCATTTATTCAGTCTCCTGGGCAATTTAGTGTAGTGATGTACATATGAAATTTGTCAGTTTTCTAAATGCACCTAGAAAAACTCTGAATTTATGATGTTCGTAATATTTTTTACTGGCAATAGATATGCACCAGTAAGCATATTATAAAAACCATTTGAATTTTCATTCCATTTATTTATTAGAAAGATTATTGCTTTACTGAGCACAATTAACCTATGAGCCTTTCTCTCTGCCCTTTTTCTTTTTTAAAAAAATATTTGCTTATATACCAATCAATTTAATAAAGAGAAAAGAGAATTAAAAACTTCATCGTAGACTTATTGTCATGATTTATGTTGTATTTGTGGTTGAGCTACCAGGAACTCAATTAATGGAAACTTCACGTTAGTGAAATGAAAAGTTGGAGAAATGCATGTCCAGGGGTGTATGACATAAGGATGGCTTTAGAAAGTAAAGATCTTTAAATAATGCAGCTGGGTACTCAAAGTTAGATGTTTGAACGTGAGTTCTAAGAAGAGGAGATTTCATCAAAGGATCATTAGAATGACAGTACAGTAGGTGCAGTTAAATTAGAAAAAAGTACAATATTTTAGAAGTAGCCTTTAGGCTGAATTGTAGAAAATGTAAAGGAAATTACAGTAGTTAATGGCACAGTGCCACTGATTATGACCTTTAAACTGAATTTGTTTTGGAATCCTCATGTATAATGTTGCTAATGCAAATGTTTTATTTATACTGGCCGAGATGAAAATGTTCTGTTAGATCATCTCCTGCCAATGCAAAATAGACTCCTGAAATCTGCTTATGATGGCTTTGTCCACTCTGCTTTAACATTGTTGGGTCAAACTTAATAGTGTTGGAAAAAATGTTTTAATGTGTAGAAGGTAGTTATTCTGACTTGACTGTCCTATTAAATACAGCAAATGTCACCATTACGATTTTCAGATAACCCAATTACATATTAGGTGACTCATCAGAGGTGTCAAAACTAAAAGCAGCCCTGAGATGTCTGATAAACTACCTGTACAACACTCAAAAGTGCTTCACGAATCTTTGATGCTATTTAGGTTGATATGCAAATTATCTAGGCCAGCATCTTCAAAGAGTCACTAGGCAGCAACGCAGAGATCAAAAGCAATGTGAGTTGTTATTCTATTGAACTTCAAAGACTTATAGACAATCATGAAGACAGTTAAGTGATAAGTATTTTATATTTAATACTAGGAACTCTTGAAAAATATGACATAAAGTCTCGGCTGAGTTAAAGGTATTCTAGTGGATTCTTGTCTAAAATTTTTCTAGCTAGTTTTCCCTGCAGCTTCTCATGACCTCTCAGTACCTATGAAGACACAGATGAAGAGAAATCCTAACAAAGCAATCACAATGTGAAACTGAAACTTAACCTGTTGCCAAAATCTGAGAGGAATTTTCAGTAACTGCAAGAATCGTGAAAAGGGATTTTAAAGTGCAAGAAATAGATTTTTAATCTAATGCTGTTTTATTATGATTATATCTGGTTGAAAGGGATAGAAAAATGAAATATTTTTCTCCTTCAGGCCACCTTGTCATCTTTTCCCTCCACAACACATTTCAGAGAGTCTGAACAAACAAAAACCTGGCGCAAAACTAAACTCTTATTTTTCTTATTCCCCCGGGACCCCCCATACCGCCCCCCCCACCCCGTGGTAAGGGCAGTTGACAGGATATTAGGCAGAAGGAGGGCGGTAGCATATTTACTGGCAGTAGCACGTTGCGTTCCGGCAACGGTGCTCCACACAAGTCAAGTAGTATAGAGAGGATGCCTGGAGCCATGGCATCAGTCCTTTCTGTGACTAGCAGTGTTCCTGACTCCACTGTGAAGGGGATTGGAGAGCCAGTGGACATGGGAGGAAGCAGAAGTTCCCACTTCAGTGCAGAAGAACCTCAGCAGATTAAAAGCTGCTAGCATATTGAGAGTGGGGCTAAGAACGTGTTCACTTACTTGTCGTGACATTGTAGATCATAGAGATTGTATCAAGACAAGGGGGGCAAAGTTAATTTGTCCATTTGCTATCACTAAATGTTTGTTTCAATAAATGTTGAGAGTCTAGACAGGTATGACACTCAGTGTTGAGCAACTGAAAAGAAAAAAAAATCCACGTTGGAGACTATGAAAAATTACCCAGAAAAGAAAGACCTGGGGGAAAAACAGTAGTCCTATGAGTTAGATTTTAGAAAAATGATTGCTGTCTCTGATATAATACCAAAAGACATATATATGTATATATATATATATATATTTATAGAAGCAAAGATGATAATTCAGTATCTGGATTAAAATTCACATTGGAGACAGTAAAAGACAGATTTAGTGCTGCAGAAAATTGAACCAGTAATGTGAACAACAATGAGAAGCTGTCTCAGAATGTAGAGAAAAAGGCAAAATAATGAAAAAGATAAGAAGGACAATCACAGATATGAAAAACCAGAAATGGAAAGCCAATTTCAAAATTGCATATGTTCTTTGAAAGAGACTAGAATAATTGGATCAGAAGCACCAATCAAAGATAATTGATGAGAAATGTCCTGAGTTGATAACACTGGTTGAAAGGGTTCTCTATGTTCTAGGCAAAAATTAATACAAAGAAATCTATAGGTAGGCACACCTTGGTAAATTTACCAAAAAAAATTTCCAATAGCGTTACAAAATACTTCAAAAGAATTGAGGTAATAAAAAGCAGCTTCTTTGTAACAGAATAAAAATCATGATGCCAACAGATGAATTTTCTGCTGTATATATAAACAACCAATTTGTACTAATTTGCTTTAAAATTTAGAGAGGAAAAAAGTTACAATTCAAGGATTTTATATAAAACTAACTCATGAAAAAAGACAGTAAAAGTAATTTTCATATACAAGTCCTCAGAAAATATATCACCCATATATTTCTAAAAGTAACATAAAAGTATACATCAGTGAGCCAAAATAGTAATCAAAATTAAGAATTCAAAAATGACAGTGTGGGGCCAGCTCCGTGGCTGAGTGGTTAAGTTCGCGCACTCCGCTGCGGTGGCCCAGGGTTGGGATCCTGGCCGCGGACATGGCACCGCTCGTTAGGCCACGTTGAGGTGGCGTCCCACATCCCACAACTAGAAGGACCTGCAACTAAGATACACAACTATGTACGGGGTGGGTTTGGGGAGATAAAGCAGAAAAAAAAAAAAAAGGAAGATTGGCAACAGTTGTTAGCCCAGGCGCCAAGCTTAAAAAAAAAAAAATGACAGTGTCATATAAAAAGTATTTAGTGTCCTGACCTTGCTTTTCGTGGACCCCAAATTTAGCAATCCCGTGGAATTAAGTGTTTACCTACGGATATGGAGTCCTGGTTACACCTTGGCTTTTCCATACTTCTCTCAGCTCTTCCCAATCCCTTCACAGTACCAGGAAATCTGAAATGCTGGCATCCCTGACAAGTAGTTCAGAAGGGCTATCTTAATGACAGCTCAATAACGCTGAAGCCAGACTGTCTCAATTTAGTCCAGGTCCTGAAAATTTGTTTCTATGGTAAAGTTACTTAACCCGTCTGTGCCTTAGTTTCCTTATCTGTAAAATGGGAATAATAATAAGACCTATTTCATAGAGTTATAAGAATTCAACAAATCAAAGTACATTGATGTTAGCTATCGTTATTTCAGATTTTGAAATAACATTTCATATTATATATTTTATATTTATAAATTGCATAAGTGAATAAAAAACATGATAACAACCTTCTCTGATGGGAAGAGAGTATAATATACTGTTTCTACTGTGTAATATAGACCAAGCACAGCATGAATCCTTACTTGCCACTTTTCAGTAGTATGAATTTTCACAAGTTAGTACATCTCTCTGAGCCTCAATTTTTTCATCGATAGAATGGGGTAAATAATATTTAACGTATAGGTAGGGTGACCAGCTCACCTGGTTTTCTCTGGATATTTCCAGGTTTTGCACCTAAAGTCTCAAATTCTAAAAACCCCTCTGTCCGCACAAACTGGGATCACTATATTACAGGATTGTTAAGAAGATCAATTGTTTAGTATATGATCTTAAAACATAAGTGGTCAATAAATGTTTTCTATTATTTACATTATTTTTCCTTTTTTGTAGTAACTCTTCAAAGTCTAGTGTATATCTTACAGCACATAATTTATAATCACCGCATTTCAAGTACTCAATAGCCACAAACGGCTAGTGGCTGCCATATTGGACAACACAACATAGACTGAGGCTCGAATAAGTTGAAGAGATAAGTACCTCTCTAAAATTGGTTCTTTTCTCTCTGCCAAGATGATATTTTCACATTTTTTTTGGTTCCGCACACTCACTCAAAATTTCCAAATCCATGAGTTCTTTTGTAAAATCAGATATTGTAGTTAGATGGTGAAGTAAAAGGATGTTATTTTATCTCATATTTCGGATTATCCACAACATTGATCAACAACCTGATAGATATGTAAGGTTTTATTCAAACACTTTCCTGGGAAAAAAACAGGACACAATGCCTAAGTTAGGAAAACCTGTGGCTTATTCCAATTTATTGCTCACATATTTTTAAATGATTTAAACTTAGCCTATATTTGCAAATTATCCTGGGCTAGAAAAGAGCCTTGACTCTTTGGTCATTCTTTTTTTGTCTGAAAATAATGTTTGCCCAAGAAATTTTTAATCACAATACGAAATACAAAATGGTGGTATCTAAAGGTTAATGCTTCTGAATTTTTAGATCAGTTGTCTACACCCTACTACAACGATGAGTAGGTCATAAGAGATATTTATTTTGTGATTCTAATGGATATCAGAAACTGGTCACATTTTTCCTTAGCCATTGATAAATTTTAGACATTCTACCTTAGACTTATGAACTCCATATAGATTATATTTTCAATAATATTATAATTAAAGAATGAAATCAAGGCACTTGGATCTTATCTTCCTCTATTACTGAGTCCTGGATAGAAAATGAAGAGAAGATAGCCTTTTTTTTTCTTTCTTAATATGCTATAACTTCTAATTACACCCATTTAAGGAAACAAGAAGAAGTAGCTCAAGCTAGACTTCATCTTTTCTACATGATATTTCTGGACTTGTTCAGTGAAAACCAATGTTATATGATGATCCAAAATCTGTTTTCTGGTTATTTTAGATAAAAGCTAGGAGGTAGAGCTGGGACCATCTGGCCCACTGTGGCAGATTATATCTCAGATGCCAACCCTAACTGATTATGAGTGGCTGTATGTAAGGCTATGCTAAGGAGAACAGCGAGGTCTGGTTCAGTTCTTTATAAAAGATGGAAGAAAGATGTTGGCAATGGCACTGCAAAGTAGGAGCACAAATGCACAAATGCACATCCTTACCTCTCATTAACAACTTCACAGAGAGGGAGCACCCGGCTTAGTAGGGGAGAGGTGATGGAGGTGCAATCATTATTTCAGCAGACCGTCTGGAGCTGCAGGCAGTATTGTGTGAAAAACTGGGTCAGCCGGATGCTAAGCCTAAATGAAAATTTTGTGTTGGAATTCTGCAAAAGAGGTAGAATCCTGGCATGAATGCTCACAGGGGCCATTCCCAGCAAAGCAGCTTGCCTGAGCATACTGTAAGTGCCAGCGTGTTTGTTTATGTGATAACCAGTGGGCATTAGCAGAGTATGGAATGATGATGCCAAAGAAGATCAATTTCAAAAAGTGGAAATCTCTTAAAATATCATACATGTATATATATAAGACAACACTAAGATCATCTAAAATCAATTGTATCATCATTTTAATGGACAATAGGTAATGTTTGGACACATACAAGATAATCTTTTTATTTATCTATTTATTTTACAAAGTAATCTTTGAAATGTACAGTTATAGACTATAGGAACCAGAAGTATTTTTGCTTAATTCATCTGTTAAAAACAAGACAACAGGCCCAAAATGGAGTTGCTTATGCTAAGCCTCATGTCACCAAACTGAGACTTAACTTAATTATAGTTTTGGCTCTCCCAGAAATGGAATCTTAAACCAGTCAATCACAAACCACCTGATCAGTACTAGGTAGCTAATCTTCCTGATAGACCCCTGCCATCCCCTAAAGGAAAGTGATCTTGCAATAACTACCCGCTTTCTCGCCAGTATGACTTCCTTGTTCCTGTTCCCTTTTGTCTATAAAAGTCTTTCATTTTGTACAGCTCCTTGGAGCTCCTTTCTATCTGCTATATTGGATGCTACCTGATTCATGAATCATTGAATAGAGCCGTGAGATCTTTAAAATTTACTCAGTTGAATTTTGCTTTTAAACAAACCTCATCATTTTAAAAGTAGATAAATGGTCTAAGGAAGATAGGTGAACTTGAAGGTGCAAGAGTTTACGTGTATCGGAACTGTGTCCAGAGTAAGGTCTCCTGGTTCTAACAAGGTGTTTCATTTCTGTAGGAGATCAAGAGCTGAGTATCAGAAGCCTGCTAGGACCCCTCAAAGATTATTTAATGTTGGCCCTCCAGATCTGCGGGTTCCACATTGCAGAATTCAACCACTGCAGATCAAAAGGCCTATGATGGTTGCATCTGTACTGAACATGTGCAGACCTTTTTTCTTGTCATTATTTCCTAATAAATACAGTATAACAACTATCTACATAGCATTTACATTGTATTAGGTATTATAAGTAATCTAGAGATGATTTAAAGTGTACTGGAGGATGTATGTAGGTTCTATGCAAATATTATACCATTTTATATAAGGGACTTGAGCATCCATTGATTTTGGTATCCTTGGGGGTCCTGGAACCAATCCCTCATTAATACTGAGAAATGGCTGTGTTTCATTTTACTTCCCTTTGGTAGAAGTTTCCTAAAATTCTTTTGGACAGGTAGCTTTTTATCATCTTTAAAGAGCCCTAAGATATTCTTGTTACTTTCTCTTTTTCTTTTGATTTATTTATCTTTTTGAGGAAGATTGTCCCTGAGCTAACATCTGTGCCCACCTTCCTCTATTTTATATATGCGATGCCTGCCACAGCATGGCTTGATAAGCAGTGCATAGGTCCGCACCAGGGATCCCAACCGGGGAACCCTGGGATGTGCGAACTTAATTGCTTCCCCACTGGGCTGGTCCCAATATTCTGTTGTTTCTATCTAAAAGGGAAATAATTTTCTTTATCTCCTACCCGTCTTCTACTTCACTCCTTTTCTTGAACCGCTTTTTTTTTGGTGAGGAAGATTGGCCCTGAGCTAACATCTGTGCCAATCTTTCTCTATTTTGTATGTGGAATGCCACCAACAGCATGGCTAGATGAGCAGAGTATAGGTCCATGCCCAGGATCTGAACCTGCGAACCCCAGGCTGCCGAAGTGGAGTGCACAAGCTTAACCACTACACCACTGGGCCAGCCCCATCCTTGAATCACTTTTTTGAAAGAAGGGGATCCATTAACATCTTTCATATATTAACTCATATTTTCAATAGAGTAATATTTTAGATAAGGAAAATGTATAACTAGTAAAAATAGTCTATTTTTAATATGTAATTTAAAGCTCTCTTTATTTTATTGCATCCTAAAGTCTAGTGACTGAATGACTCAGTTGGGAAAAAAATAATATTAATCATAATTATATATAAAACAGTTTAGAGATGCTATAACGTGTCTTGATTTTAGCCAAAAGATAATATATTTATTCATTCACTAAGCATTTTTAATACTATGTACTAGGTACAGTGAAAAATTGAACATAAAATGCCCATAAAATTCTCATATTTTGAGGGTAGGAATTCACAAATAAAACATAAATGGTATATTTTAGATAAATAACATGGGGAAAATGCTATTAAAGTACAGAAAATATAATCTGTGGAGACCTCATTGAGGAGATGACATTTGAGGCTTGTAGAGAGTTTCCAAGGCAGGCAAGACATGCAGAGAAAGGGCATAAGCGTGAGCCAGGAGACGTAATGCTATGTGCCATTTTTGATGAAGAAGGAATACCCCAGTGTGACTAAAGTACAGGATGTGTGGGATGAAGGGGCAGAAGATTCTAGAAAAGTGTATTGTATAATGGGGTTATATCCCTAAGACGTACAGTCATCACAGTTTTTTAATCGGGGAAGTGGTGTAATAAGATCTGTATTTACAAAGCTAACACTAGTGGCAGCATGAGGGTGGACTGGAGAGAGAGACAGACTGCAGGCTGCAGGGCACTGAAGCTGAGAGATTCAAGGAATGAGGCATTGCTCAGGTCCCCCAGGCTCTCTCAAATTCCCTTCACTGTTTCTTGTTCTCTTTCTACTGATTCACTTTACTTACTCACCATCCCAATTCTTTATGACAGCTTACAAGCCTTGTCATGGTCTGGCCGTGCCTGCCTTTCAAGGCTTGACCCACTCTACTCTTCCCATTCATCACCAAGCTCCAGCATGCTGTTCTTCCTTCCGTTTTATTCGTGTTGCAAACTCCTTCCTGTCTCAGAGCTTTTACACATCTAATGTCTCCTGCCTAAAGTGTTCATTCCCTCCTCCTTCGCATGGCTAATTAATTATTTTAAGGTGCAACTTGGAGTTACTTCCTTGAGTGATCCCTTCCCTATAGTTCCCTCAAAACACACAGGCATGCATGCACAAACATACGCCACCCCCAGTCCTTTTGCATCCCTTCATACCCTCTCCTTTGCTGCGAGGTCATATAAAAGGAATGCCTTGCCTAGACTTTTAAAATAATTACTTATGCAGTTGTTTGCTTATTATCACTCTCCTTCACCAGAAAAAGTTTTGGACTGTGCGTATGTTGCTTATTGCTTTATGTGTTCAGTAAATATTTTTGAATAAATGAACATGATTACCGCTTTAGAGGCTACAGAACATTATAGCTCAGCACCAACTAGCTGTAGTCTTTGTATCTGTGAGACAGGAGGAGAGAGAAGAGAAAGTCTCTGATTGATTTGGGCACCTTTGCATGATGTTATCTTATCTGAAGATGGAGGTGGCAGGGTTAATGGGTGTGATGCTCACACAGCAGGAGTGACACGCAATCGCTCCGCAGATTTCACTGGGCATGGCATGGCAGATACCCCAAAGTATACTTAACATGTTAGTAACCAGATAAGAGGAGCTGAGAAATTCATAGACAGTTATGTAGAGGACGTTTAAGAACAAAAAGCAAACTATACAGATGCAGAATGACTGACCAGGCAAAAATATAGGCTCAAAATGATTCAGATTCTAATCAACGACCAGCTGGGAGTCAGCAGCATAATGCTGCCATCTGAAATTTCAGTGACCAAAATATGTTAATAGGAGGATATCATGTAACTGCTTCCCATAGTTATTACCATAATGCATCTGTTCTAGGCTCTTCTCCTTTACCTTCAAAGGTTAGAAGAGAAAAAGATTGGCATAAAGATGAATAACAGAAATTAATACTGAGAAAATTGGATTTTTTAGAATAACCAAAAGAGAAGAATGTTGAGGAAAGATGTCAACCTTCTTTGATTTAAAAAAGTTATTATGCATAGAATATCAATCCAATAGTTGTAATTACTACTAAGGGACAAGAGGAAATAGGGTTAAATCATTACAATTATTAACAAGATCATAAGCACATGGATAAGGACCATATTGTACGTTCACTGTTATTGCCTTGATGCCTCATATATGATGCCTCATATATTTTGGAAAATAGGGAATGTTGCATTAATATAAGTTGAATCAAAGAATGAAAGCATTCGTTATTTAGTGCCCACATGCATGTACTTCTATGGAAATAATACCAAACAAAATAGCGGACATTTGAGGGTTTATAATGTGTGGCACTGTTCTAAGATGTTTATATGCATAAACTAATTGAACGTTTATAAAAATATTTAAAATGTGGGTTTTATTATTATTCATATATGATGAAGCTAACAGATCAGGAGATGACTGCCATCGATAAGGTAGCTTGTTACCTACAGTTCCCAAGACAAGGGAGCATGCTATGCCACTCAGGGCCACATGGAACAGTGCCAGGATAAATTAGGAGGAAGAAGGGGTAAGAGGAAAGCATGACAACAGCCTTTACTGCGATTTTCACAGGAAGGAATGAGAAAGGCAGGGTAAGCAAACTGAGCAGGCTTAGGATTGGATAGTTTGAATAATTTTGGCAGGCTCTGGGCTGTAGGGACCGTCTCCAGTTGTTCAGTCCCCAGCTCCGTGGTGATTTAAGGCAGGGAGTGTCCCTGGCTGACGGAGCCTGATTAAAGGAGATGGGCGGAGGCATGGCCTGAGGATTGGCTGGTTTGCGTATCAGAGTCATGCTCACAGGCAAGTTGTTTATAATCTCTAGAAATTAGCTAACCCTGGGAGAGACAGTCCCTTCCCTGGTCCACAAGGCTCCAAGGTGTCAAAGCATCATCAAATACAAAAAATTTTTTAAAAACCCATAATTAATACACAACCCCAACAGGTTGAAATTATTATTATGCAAACTTTCAGATGAGCATGGAGGCATGGAGTGGCTAAGTAACTTTCCCAAGGTAACACAACTAGTAAGTGGTCAAGCTGGGATTCAAACCACATAGTAGGGCTTCAGAGACTCAGTTCTTAACTGTCATGCTATCCTTTCCATATACATAGTGGGCAAATTTCAAATAAGACAAAAAACCTAGGTAATGAAAGTACACACAGAACCAAAGAAAAAACCAAACCAAGCACTGAATTAATAAAGCCATGAGCATAAATGTATTTAATTTAGTGATTAAAATCCTGGTGAGAGGTGGATGGGTCATTAGATGTGGGAAGAACTTTCACTTTCTTTTTTTTTTTTTACAAGGGAGACTCCATGGATTATTTGGTTTTTTGTTTTTAGGATGAGAAGAAAGAAAGACACCTTCTGGACATGGTAAAGGCTATTTACGTTTACATCTTCTAAAGTCCTTACTCTACTGTACTGCAATTTTCTTTTAGGAAGATTAGCCCTGAGCTAACTACTGCCAGTCCTCCTCTTTTTGCTGAGGAAGACTGGCCCTGAGCTAACATCCGTGCCCATCTTCCTCTACTTTACATGTGGGATGCCTACCCACAGCATGGCGTTTGCCAAGCGGTGCCATGTCCGCACCCGGGATCCAAACCGGCGAACCCTGGGCCGATGAGAAGCGGAACGTGCGAACTTAACTGCTGCGCCACCGGGTCAGCCCCTACTGCACTTTTTTTTTACATGAGTTTTCCACATTAGACACTGGCCATGTTTGGCAGAGACTATCTTAATTACCTTAGTATCTGCCTGATACCTGCCATATATTAGGCATTGTACACGAATGTGTTAAATATTGAAACTCTGGTGGTAGAATAGCTATATAGATAGATATAATGATATAATGATAGATATCCTGAGAGATAGATATGAAGTGCAGGGCTTTTGAAGACAGTGGCCTGACCTGAATTGCTCTGAACTCCGTGTTCTAAACCCAAATTTCTTCCTTATGTAATAGCTCAGAAAGTACCATCAGGGGTGAAACAGACCCTTGGAGAGGCTGAGAGGAGCTCAGGATTGCACTTTGGTTATTCAGCAACCCAACACACTCCCCAGATCATTGCTCCCATGGTCTTTATTCGTGAGTTATACAGCTGGGAGCTAACAGTTGGAGTGGTCCAGCTGTGCTGAGGCCAAGCTCAAAGAACTCAGAAAGACCATGATGGGAGACAGTTAAATATTTAAAGGTAATAAAAGGAGCAAGGATTAGTGTGCAGTAAAATGCCATTAAACCTTTTTTTTTTTTATCACATCCGCATATTTCTGTGTAGTGTTGGTGGTTCATTTTACATCCCTCGATCTGTAGGATGAGATTTGTTTCTCACGGGAGAACACTTCAGCAAGCATATTAGCGTTAATTGCATTTAGCTATTTTAGATTGTGAAATGAACGCACATTGAATGTTAGACTGTTCATACCACAGCCTTTTGCAGCAAGTTAAAAGCAAAAGGGCTTATTCCCACATGTTTGTTTAAATTTTAATTGCGTTTTGAAGAAACCCAGAGCTTGTCGCCAATATTTGTAGACATCAGAATCTAGGTCGGCATAATAGTGCACAAACTCTATCTCTAGGACTGTGGTTTACAAGATACAATTTAAATAAATTTTTTTCCCTATTGCTTAGCAAGTCAACAAAAATATTCAGAGAATTATTATGTAAGATAAAATGGATTAATACTGTTCATCACGTTCTATGGATTAATATTTTTGGTGCCTGCTTTGGTCCAGGTGGTTTAAAAAGAGGGTTTCATGAATAATTGCTAGAGCTATTAATTGAAAATGTAGACTTTGGACTCATTTCCCTTATATTACTCTACAGAAGGCTACAGCTTCCAACTTCCTGCTGTATATCTAGCCAACCCACTTTGATTGATCTTTGTTTTTCTTTTATAAATATCTGCAAGGCAGGAAGAGAACAAAATAAAAGAAGTTTCTTTTTTTGCTATCTATGTAACATCAAACTGGATATGGCCTAATATTTTTACTGTTTACTAGTTTTTAATAGTTCTTTGCTTGTTTTTATTTATTCGCACAAGTGCCACAGCAATGTCAGGAAGGTGCAATATTGCCTGAGTCCCCTGTTTACTGGATAAGATCTTTTTAGCAGGTAGTTACATAAAGTTGCACTATTATTTATTCTTTGTTTAAATTATTTAAACTTTTATACTTTTTTTCAGAGAGAATTTCAATAAGAGGCAGGGCATAATAAATTGGCCAGTAATATATTTTTAAAAGTATTTTTCAAAAATTTTTCTAATTTATATTAGTAATTTAAATCAAGAACAATTTGTTGAGCACCTACTATGTGACAGCCATGTGCTGACACTAGGATTTGTATAATAATGCAGAAGCCTTGCTTCCAAGGAAAGATTGACTGAGTCATTAATTTTATTTTTCATTATTGAATTTAACAAATGTGAAATATGACCTCGATAAAAACTAACGATTAGAAAAGTTTGAAAATTTCACTGGAGCCACATTCCTAAGCCTTATATTTGAATATTTATGTTTAACTACCTAATATTCCTGCAAATAATAGAAATATCATGTAAGGGAAAGTTTTGTGAAAATAACTTCATCATTTCTAGACTTTCTTTTTCTGGTCACACCTTCTGTCCTGATAAGCTTTTCATTGTCTTTGAAGGTGGACCCATCTTTAGGTAAAAGAGAATGCGTTTTTGAGCTGTATGCTAGGACCAGATTTTAAAGAAGGCCCATCATTTTGTTGATCAGAGTCAGCAAAAGCTGGCTTTGAACAATGGAAACACAATGTTGATACTTTTGGTGGAGATTTACAGCCTCCTACTCTTAAGAACAATGGCAGCAAACTTTCAATAAGCAATTCCTTAACTCCATACTAAGTCCTTTATAGCCATTGGCACATTTAATCCTTGCAACACCCTTAGGAGGTACAACACAGTTCAGGGTTTATGAGCACACCTTCTGGAGATAATTGGTCTGGATTTGACTCTACCCGGATATTGCAGTAATATCCCATATACACTTCCTAAGTGGAACCTATTGCTTTCACCCACCAGTGTGCCCCTTACCTGTATTTGCTATCTTAAACATTGGTACTGCCATTTTTATCCAATCACCAACTTTGAAATCTGACTCATCTTCAAGCCTCCACTTCTTTATCTCCTAATTTCTAGTACTATTATTCATAATTCATCCTTCTCTATCTTCCAACCCCCCTTGCCATTGCGTTCATTGAAGCTCACAGCATTTTCATGCAGGTCCTTGCACTAACCTCTTTCTCTTATCTTCAGTCTTGTCCTGCTCCAATCTATGACCACAGAACCATCCCACAAATTTGATTATGTGAGACGCAGCTCAAAATCCTTTGATTTCCCCTTTACCTTCGGTTTATTTATAGAAAACCTTAAGTGAGTACCTCTGTATATCAGAGATTAAGTTAGATGCTGGGCCATTCACACATCCATAGTGTACTATGATAAATATGTAAACAAAATTGTAGCAATATAATGTGATAAGTGGAATAAAGAGTAAGAATAATATATACAGGTCACATATTGCTTATCTGTGAAGACTACACTCAGGGGGATTTCGAGCTGGGTCTTCAAAGATCAGCTGGAGTTGCCAAGAGGATGGGGTCAAGGGACTCTTTTCAAGTACATCCTAGGCAAATGCATTAGGATGTGCAAATAAAATTTAGACTCCCTTCATAACACTCAGAATCCTTGCCTTTAATGATCTCCCACTTTATTCAGCAAGTAGTCTTCCATGTAGATAAAATGAACCAAGTTTTCCCAGACATGCTGTACTTTCCATTTTCTCAGTGATCTTTCTTTTGTATCATGAACCACCTACCTAACTACTGCTTAACCAGAAGTATTTCTAAACTCAGTTGTTTTACTAACCACCTCCTCTTTGTTTGTGTCTCCTCTCTGTGTATTGATTTTGTCCTAAGGGTAGTTCTTATGATCTTAAAGTGGCTGCTTCACATCCAGGCATGGTGCTCACATATAACCAGGTCCTCCAGATGAGTTTCCAACAGCTGTGCTTGTACAAACTGACCATGTCCATTCAAATAAGATAATCAGCATCTCTCTCCGAAATGGAATATTTTGAACTATGAGAGGCAGAAGCAGCCAACTCAAAGGGAGATCTACAAACTTCTGCTAATTACTAGGGTGTTCTGATTTCTCTACTTTCTGAAGATTACTTGTTCAACATTTTTTAATTTTATGAGCTATTTTACTATACTTCCAATCAATTTTTCTTTTTTGCTTAAGCTATCTGAATTTGATTGTCATTATTTGCAACCAAAAAACCCAAAACTCTCAACTATTGCATTTAAACTACACTACCTAAAATCACTGATTTTCTTGTGTGTGTCTCTTATTCACCTATGAATTCCCTGAAGCCAGTAATTAGCATGTAAGAGGCCCTCAATGCTGAATGACCAAATGAATGAATGAATGAATGAGATGCACTATTTTGGGTTCAACTCCAATTGTCTGGAGACACATTATTTAAAATTAAGAACCAGGGGCCAGCTGGGTGGTGTAGTGGTTAAGTTCATGCACTCTGCTTTGGCAGCCCAGGGTTCGTGGGTTTAGATTTCAGGTGTGGACTTACACGCTTCTTGTCAGGCCATGCTGTGGTGGCGTCCCACATACAAAAAACAGAGGAGAATTGGCAACAGATGTTAGCTCAGGGCCAATCACCCAAAAAATAAATAAATAAAATTGAATTAAATTAAATTAAGAACCCAAATCATCAATGAATTAAAATATTCCCATTACTTGGAACTACAGAGTGGTCAACAGATACCATATTATGTGTATTGCAGCATAGACTTGTCATTCTCTAGCCAGTCAAATTAG
This sequence comes from Equus quagga, assembly GCF_021613505.1. Classification (NCBI taxonomy): domain Eukaryota; kingdom Metazoa; phylum Chordata; class Mammalia; order Perissodactyla; family Equidae; genus Equus; species Equus quagga. The sequence continues at coordinate 105,541,820 of NC_060270.1, forward strand.
TAGCAGTGTAATAGCTCCTGCTCTCTGCCAATTTTCTCTTTGAATCTTTGCAAAGGCCTTGGACTGAGCGCATGGTAAAGAAAAAAGGAGAGCTTGTGTTATTGTGGATACAAACAGAATCGGGGTAGGGGAATTAGGCTGTGGAGAAAGAGAAAAGGAAAGATAATTTACCTGGGACCAAAGTGGGCCCCATAAAGAAAAAAAAACAGTTAAAAATTGAAAAATGGTAACAGAATATTTTTGACAGATAGTAAACTTTTGACCATTTTTAAATGTAATTTATGTGATATTGAGTGTAACTTAAAGTACTATATTATTTGTACTTTTTGGTGTGATGTTTGTAGAACCATAAAAGCATTCTGAAATATGTCATTTTAACCAAATATATTTACATTAAGTCTACTTTTATTTTAGCTCCGATTTAATCTTATGTCTACCTTCTTCCTCTACCTCTTCCTTACGACCATCACCCCAGTGAATCAAGAACGGACTATATTATTTTTTTAAATAAACTTTAATTTTAAAATTTGCCAATTTTATTTACATTAAAATTCATATTTTTAATGAGGAAAGTTACTGCTTTGGGCTTTATTATTTGAGATGTTACTTCCTTAAATAATCTGAGCCATGCCATTGGGGGAGCTATTTAACGTTCCCAGGGAACCAAATTTAATTTCCATTGTCTGTGTATGTATGTGGGGGGAGTAGGTATGAGAAGAGGGGCTAATACTTACAATGAGCTCAAAGAAACATTGAGGTTATATACGGTAACCTTTTGTAATTAACATACAGTTCTTTCTGAGCACAAATCTAGTCAGGATTTTCTCATAAATAGTATTCTGTTTATGAAAAAAAAAGGAAAACATTTTTTAAAATTAATATAGCTTTTGGCCTATAGCCTTAGGTTGTTTAAGTACACATTTGAAACAGTTGATGACATAGTCACGGGAATTTTTCAGGAAGATAAAAACATTTAAAGGTATGTCATTCCCCATATCCGTGAAAGTGCCATTAGGAAGAAATATCCTTTACTTGCCAGAGGAGTTAGGAAAAAATATATTTAAAATATTGTTATTTTATCCTTTTTGGAAACCAGTTGATGCTCTTCATACAACTAGACAAAAAAAACCCGAGTGATTTGACAGCATCTCCTATAACTCCCTTAGTGAAGAGAGACGTAACTCCAGTAGCATTTGAATTAGCATGCATGTATGCATTTATATTCACATAACTGCATATCCACTTGAAGTGTTAATTCTATTCCGCCTGATTCACACAGAACGAGATACTGTATCTATTTGCCATGGCAACGCCATCTTGATGAAATCCTGCAGGCTCTTTATCGAAATGAGTCATGCTTCTGGTAGTGACAATATGAGTCTCTTCCCAGAGCACTGCAGCAACCGATTCTTGTGGTAGGAAAGGAGAGAATGTTTCATGAGTGTGTGGGCTGTAAACAGAACAAAGGGGTTATCTGTAATTCAGACTAAAAATAAATTGCCGAGTTAGCAACAGTGTTCTCACCAAGGGCCCTGCTCCCAAAAAGCTTCAGATGAAAAATTTGTTTGAAATTTGCCTAAAGAAGAATTCAAGCATAACACAGAACTGCACCTTTTCTAATATCTTTCCTTAATTATTTAAGTTGGTTTTTTCTCCATATAGCCTATTACTACAGGATTTATCCTTGCCACTCAGGTAATAATAAGATTGTAACAATGTCCTAAGGATGTTTTAGAGCATTAAGAGTCTGAACCCAGGGAATAGTAAATCCACACTCCAATCAGGAACTAGCGGTGACATTTTTTTAGGAGACATGCTGTCAACCCAAGAATGACATTACTGTAAATGAGGAGCAGGGCTTTATTATCTAGCTTTCTTGCTAAGTAACAATTTGTTATTAGGGCTGTTGAGTTGATCCTGACTCCTAGTGACCCCGTGTATAGCAGAGCGGAAACCTGCCCAGTCTTTTTATGCCACACAATAAAAGATACAATTTCTATGTTAACATCTGATAACAACTCCGTAGCATAATACTGTATGTTTCTGTGTATAAGTATAAACTGTGAAGGCTTTTCGTATAATTAGTATGAAGAGCTTGTCATCCATCAATAGCACTGTTAAATGCAACAATAGAAAGCACTACCATGGGTATGCCTCTGATGTATGACCCTCAGACCATTCTGCATTGAATACACTTGCAATTCTCTTATGATACCATCTGCAGATGATTTTTGATAGATTCTGATTCTGGGCCCACTTCTTTGCTGCCTGGGCCATATGATCTCTTACCTCCTAATGTATAATCAGATCAAGATTTGTGGGTGTGGCATGTGAAGTGATGTTTTATTTTAGACCATGCCTCTCAAACTGTTTGATTTCAGGACTCCTTTATATTCTCAAAAATAACTGAGAACCCCAATGTGTTTTTGTTTGTGTGAGTTATATGTATTGCTGTGCTCTGTATCAGAAATTTTAAAAAATATCTATTTATTCATTTATTTTAAAGTAACAATAATAAAACCATTGCATGGTAACATAAATAACATATTTGTGTGTGAAAAACAACTCTGTTTTTAAAACAAAGGAAATTTAGTGAGAGGAATGATACTTAAATTTTTGCAAATCTCTTTAATGCCTGACAGATTAGAAGACAGCTAGATTCCCATATCCACTTCTACATTCAATCTATAGCAATATGTTGTTTTAGTTGATGTGTATGAAGAAAATATGGCCTCACATAGATATGTAATTGGAAAAGGGAGGAATATTTTAATAGCTTTTTGGATAACTGTAGGTATTATTCTTTGATACTACTCTAAAACTCAACAAGTGGGTATTACTTAAAGTTGGTTGCAATGTGGAATCTGAAACCAAATCAATAAACTTTGGATACTCTGTGACATTTAAAATCTACTGCTCTCTCTTGCACTTTGACTGGATCTTAACTCCTATGAGATATGTTTTTACTATCATGGACTGGTTAGCCGGAAAATATCGCTTCACTGAGTTATGTAGATCCTCCCAGTGTCAACACATTTTATTATACAATACAAAAAAGTACATTTGTTAATATAGTCACTGAACCCATCAGGAAAGGTTTCAAGTACGGTGAAGCTGTCTAGTTCACTGCTGCCGATACAAGTTTTCTGAGTTTTTATTTTTGCTTGAAAGTTTGAATTTTATCACTGGTAAAAATGGTGTCAGTTGTTTTCCTTACAGTGACAGGCTTATTTCGTTCATTTCCAAGAAAATGCCTGTCAAATACCTAAGTGTGAATAACCATAGCTTGTCTGTCAGTTGTTCTTTCAGGTAAAAATGGTGTTTCATGAAAAATGTAGCTAGTTTATCTCTAAGCTCAATCACGAGTTGCGTTTCCTCAAAATGCCAGGTATAAAGCAAAGGATTTTTCTGTACTCCCATTTTGTCACACAATACACAAAATATGTGTATGCAACGGTCAAAATTTTATGAAATTAATAATTTTTACTGCTTCAACCAGCACATTTTTAAGTAAAGTTAGATAAAAAAAAAATGTTTGCTCATACCATTTGGTGTCGCTGCCTTGATTCAGGCTAAGACATCCTCAGTCTTATCTTATTGTCCTTATCTATCAGTACTTTTGCACCATCAGTGCAAATGTCAACATAGTGAAAAAAGGCAAATATCATCTTGTGTTATTGGGTGACTTAGTATTATTTTGAAATTCTAGACCCCCTGGAGAGGTCTTGTGTGGTACTGTCTAAAACCTGGCTCTACCACTTAATAACAGTGTTCTCCTTGTCTATTGCCATGTAACAAACCACCTCAAAGGTTAGTGGCTTAAAACAACAATTTATTATATTCTCTCCTAATTCTGTGAATTGATTCACTTGAGATGGGCAGCTTTTACTTAAGGTTTCTAATATAGTTGAGGTCAACTGCTGGGGCAGAATCTTCTAAAAGCTTCCTCCCTGTATTAGTCAGGGTTCTCTAGAGAAACAGAACTAAAAGCATACGTGTGTGTGTGTATTTGTTATAGGAATTGGCTCCCATGGTTATGGATGCTGAGAAGCCTCACAATCTGCCATCTGCAAACTGGAGACCCAGGAAAACCAGTGCTGTAATTCAGTCAGAGTCTGTGAAAACTGGGAGTCTGATGGTATAAGACCCAGTCTGAGTCTGAAAGGCTGAGAACCAGGAGCACTGATGTCTGAGGGCAGAAGATGGATGTCTCAGTTCATGCAGAGAGAGAGAATTCACCTTTCCTCCTTTTGCTCTGTTCAAGCCCTGAATGGATTGGATGATGCCCACTTGAATCGGTGAGGGGATCTTCACTACTCAGTCTACTGATTCAAATGCTAATCTCTTCCAGAGACACTCTCACAGACACACTAAGAAATAATGTCTTCACAGCTCTTTGGGCATCCCTTAGCCCAGTTAAGTTGACACATAAAATTAACCATCACACTTCTTCACATGTCTGCCTTGAGTGATAGGACTGGAATAGCTGAGGGATGACTGAGTATCTTGCTTTCAATGTGGCTTTTCCACAAGGCCAGCTTGGGTTTCTTCACATCACAATGGTCTTGGGGTAGATGATTTTCTTACATGGTGCCTGGTTTCCCCGGAGAGAGTTTTCTAGGAGACAAGAGTGAGAGCCCCGGTTCAGAAATTGGCACAGTATCGCTTCTGCTGTAATCTATTGCTGAAAGCAGTTACAGAACCCACCCAGATTCAAAGGGTTGGAACATAGACCCACTTCTCAATGGGAGGAGTGAAAGGAATCTGTCTCCATCTTTAATCTGCCACAGTGTGATCTTGAAGAAGTCACTTCTTAGACTTCTCCAAATATCATTTTTCTTACCTACAAAATGGAGATGACAATAGATCCTATCTCAGAGGTTCTCCATAAGGATTAAATGACCCATAATGCCGTTTACATAGTAGAGCTCATTAAGTGTTAGAGATTATAATCATTTTTATTGTTATTATTTTTATACTATTACTTCACAGTAGGCAAAAATTAGCCAATATTCCTGATAGTTTCAATTCAGCTTATCCTTTTAGAATTTCACCAATTTGAGCTTCCTGGCATTAAACTTTTTCTTCCTTTGCTTGGCTATCAGATTCCCATCAATTTTCTATACCAGTTCTTCCAGTGGCGATACAAAGCTGAGCTGCAGTGCTGGAGAACAGGCATTTCTCTACGCTGCACTTCACTGTGGGTGATCTTGTATTAACATTTAATAGCAAGCAGATCTCAATCTAGAAACTGCTCAAGGAGCTGGATGTGGTGCCTGAGTCAGGTCCCAAGTCATAAACTCCGTTGTCTTGGTAGACAAGATGGCTAGAGCTTGTGTATGATGCCTCTTGCCCTCTGGACAACCCTCCGAAGAATGCCCCTGTCATTATATTTTTTAATCCTAATTTTTACTTTACTTACCAGCATGCCATTTCATGATGTGATGCTAACATACCACAACTCAGCAGCCCCTTTCTCCTCTTTAACTTTTACTACAGACCTCCAAAATCAAACGTGAAAAAAAGTTTTGTACCAAGTGTGAATAAGTCAGAAGTGATAAGACATCTTTCCCAAACTAACAAATGTAGGAAACGACTCATTTAAACTTCCTCTTCTAGATAAATCACTTTTATTACTTTAGTTGGTAAATTTGAGTACTTCATCTCTAAGTACAGAAAGTTTGTGCCTCTTCTTTCATGAAGACACTGTAATGGGGGAAGAAATTTTCCTCTACCCTTGTAGGTTCTTCGGGCTGGCCTAAGAATTAAATTGACATGAGACAGAATGACAGGAGAAAATCAAACAAGTTTAATAACATGTATAGTGGGAGAGACCCAGGAAAATTGAGTAACTTGCCAAAATGGCTGAAGTCATCACCTTAAATATCATCTTCAACTGAAGACAAAGAAGGATGTTGGGAGTAGTAGTTTGGGACTTTAAAGGGGAAAAAGGTAATTCACATAGAGATGGAAAAGCAAATGTTTGGTAAACAAAAGTTTGCCATGCCTTGCTGAGGCAATGAGACATGGAGAGAACTTTGATCAAATGGGCCTTGCTAGGTTCCTCCCTGTCTACCACACCTAGTTCCTATTATACGTAGTTATCTATGGTGATAGCTCCTTCCTGGAACAGACCTTTTTTTTATTAATGTTATGATAGTTTACAACCTTGTGAGATTTCAGTTGTACATTATTGTTAGTCATGTTGTGGGTACACCACTTCCCCCTTTGTGCCCTCCCCCCACCCCTCCTTTTCCCTGGTAACCACCGATCAGATCTCCTTGTCAATATGTTAACTTCCACCTATGAGTGGAGTCATATAGAGTTCGTCTTTCTCTGACTGGCTTATTTTGCTTAACATAATACCCTCAAGGTCCATCCACGTTGCTGCGAATGGGCCAATTTTGTCTTTTTTTATGGCTGAGTAGTATTCCATTGTATATATATACCATATCTTCTTTATCCAATCATCAGTTTCTGGGCATGTAGGTTGGTTCCACATCTTGGCTATTGTAAATAATGCTGCGATGAACATAGGGGTGCAAGGGACTCTTGGGATTTCTGATTTCAGGTTCTTAGGATAGATACCCAGTAATGGGATGGCTGGGTCATAGGGTATTTCTATTTTTAACTTTTTGAGAAATCTCCATACTGTTTTCCATAGTGGCTGTACCAGTTTGCATTCCCACCAACAGTGTATGAGGGTTCCTTTTTCTCCACAACCTCTCCAACATTTGTCATTCTTGGTTTTGGATGTTTTTGCCAATCTAACGGGTGTAAGGTGATATCTTAGTGTAGTTTTGATTTGCATTTCCCTGATGATTAGCGATGATGAACATCTTTTCATGTGTCTATTGGCCATATTCATATCTCCTTTTGAGAAATGTCTGTTCATGTCCTCTGCCCATTTTTTGATCGGGTTGTTTGTTTTTTGTTGTTAAGCAGTGTGAGTTCTTTGTATATTATGGAGATTAACCCTTTGTCGGATAAGTGGCTTGTAAATATTTTTTCCCAATTAGTGAACTGTTTTTTTGTTTCAATCCTGTTTTCCCTTGCCTTAAGGAAGCTCTTTAGTCTGATGAAGTCCCATTTGTTTATTCTTTCTATTGTTTCCCTCAACTGAGGAGTTATAGTGTCCAAAAAGATTCTTTTGAAACTGATGTCAAAGAGTGTACTGCCTATATTCTCTCTGGAACAGACCTTTTATCTTAAACTCTTTTAGGCAGTTAGGAGGAAGATCAAAGTTTCTTCCTGAGTCTTTTGCTCTTAAAAATAATCAAACCAAAGAGACACATTTTAGGATAACAAATTCTGCTCCCCTACAAGACAAAGGCAGAATGTAAATGCTGACAAATGTTCAAAACAAAATTTGTAATTCATAAGCAATTAAGAACCTCTGTATAATAAAGTATATTGTCGCCCTTTTAAAAATATGCTTCAGTGTATCTTCACTAAGCTTGATCTAAATGGTAGAGATGAGTGTGGCTTAACAGGCACTATCCTGTTCAGGTCTCATTCAGTATTTACTTCCAAGGCTAAAATATTTGACTTGTCAACTGGCAAGGCAGCACTCAGTCTCTACTGTAAAATTTCCTTTCCCAGTATAGAATTTTAATGGAAATGTCATTTGAATGTATTAGTAGTAATAGTAATTCTAATTCAAAATCTAGTCTGTGCCTATTTAGGTAGTGAAAGACAAATCACAATTGCTAAGAAAACTTTCCATCAGCTAAAGCACCTTTCAAAAATATGTTTCCAGAATATATAATCTTAGTTCCCTTTTTAACAGTCTTATCAGCTATAAACCTGTCTTCCACTATTTGAAAAGCAGGTAATAAATCTTTTCCTATTTAGTCACCAACTTTTTGACAATCACGATTAGCCAGAAACCATCTATAGTTGTGTATCCCATTTCTGGTGCCATCTCATACTCTTGGGTGCTTAAGTATTACCAAGAGATCCTTCACATTTGGGAAGTTAATTAGGGTAATAGGACTAACGAACTTGAGCAAATGAAAGAGTTCTTTTAGAAGATTGCTTCTACTTCCCTAGCAGCTTGGGGTGGACTCAACTGTCTTCTAAGAATATGGTTCGGTCTCCATTTAAAATATAACAGACATTAGATGGCTTCATTTTCTAAGACTAGGTAGTTGCAAACAACCAATGGAAAAAACTTGTTTGGTTGACAAAACAACCTCATATATATATATATATATATATATATATATATACTGTACATACAGGGCAAATCTGATTAAATAAAATTGATCTAATCAGAATGTAAGTTTCTATTTAAAATATTAAATTTTATCTTATTTTTCCCTTTAAAACTTGCATATGTAATTAGCATGATAGGAATGTACATTTGTTAAGATGCAGAGATAAAAGTGGATATTATCTTAAATGGTATAAACTAGGCACTTCCAGGCATAGTTTGTTTTACTTTATATCTTGGCAAATTAATTTTATAACATTATGAGAAAGCTGAAAGATACAGTTTAGTCTGGTGGTTAAAACCACAGGCTGAGGAGTCACGTGGCTTAAATCCCTGCCCCCTAGTGCTTATGTGAACTTGGTTCTATTTCTAAACCTGAACCTCAGCCTCTATAACTGTGAAGTGGGGCTAAAAATAGAGCCTCTCTCAGGGGCTGGCCCCGTGGCCGAGTGGTTACGTTCGCGCGCTCCGCTGCAGACGGCCCACTGTTTCGTCAGTTTGAATCCTGGGCAGGGACATAGCACTGCTCATCAAACCACGCTGAGGCAGCGTCCCACATGCCACAACTAGAAGGACCCACAACGAAGAATATACAACTAGGTACCGGGGGGGGGGGGCTTGGGGGGAAAAAGGAAAAAAAAAAAATAAAAAAAAAATAGAGCCTCTGTCATATGGTTGTTGTGAGAATTAACTGACGTAATTCATGCAAAGCACTATGTGTAATGGATTATCGGCCTATAAATATTAGCTACTCAAACTTAAAAAAATTAAGACACTAAGATATTTTGAAGCTGAAGGTAGAATACCTCCAATTCTATACACTTATCAGGGATAATTTTTCCTTTCTTGTGTATAATTAGAATAATCATTGTAAGAACAGGAGGCATTTATATTACTTAATTTAACTAAAATTATAAACTTAAGTACCCTGAGTATATTTTCTTCAGCAAATTGTATGTAATGATTCATCAAAATCAACATGTATATTTGAATACATACTCTATGTGTGTCTATGTTTTGAGGAGCCTCATTATAGGAAGTTATTAAAACTCAGAAACATGAAATAAACATGAAAAAATAAAATAAATAACCATTGTAAACCTGTTGGTGCTAATAGTACCATTTCTTTTAAACCCCTACTCAGAAACACTCTCGCATACATGTATGTTTGTGCTTATGTATGTTTCTATAATGCAAAGGCATAAATTATTTCTGTATTTGATTGCCAGACACTGATCATTTAGTAATATTATTTTGTATCCTGTCTTTTCTTATTGAACAATATATACTGCCAGGAATTTAGCCTACAGATATCCTGCAAAAGAACAACATAACATATGCACAAGATTAATCATTGTGGCATTATTTGTAATAGGAGAAAGATAGCTAATGATTCTGAGTTTAAATATCAAAAGTAGAGTTAAAAAATAATCTTTAGCAGCCTCTGCTCAAACATAAGCTCTTACACAGGCTCGTCATTCCTTCCTTGGTTGGATTTAAGATTACTTCCCTCTTCATTCATTGGGTCAGTTTAGTAAGTCAGAAATATTTAATGTCTACCTTTTGCCAGGAATCTGTGCCAGGCGTGGTATTGTATGGTCTGTTCCCTCAAGTGGCTTATAGCTTTGCCACATAGTTAACTCCCTTTTGTCCCTCAGGTTCACTTAGATATCCCTTTGTACACGAATCTAGTGAAGACCAGGTTAAGTGCCCATGTTTCTATTTTCCTAGCAGCCTGGACGTCCCCCTTTCCCTAGTCTTATCATACAGCATTGACATTGCTTGCTTACTTCTCTGTGCCTCTCACTAGTTGGTAAACTCCATTAGAGCAAAGAGTGTATATTCCTGGCCGATGTTGTTTCTTCAGCATTTAACACAGTGCCAGGTACAGTAGGTGCCCAATAATTATGTTAACTGAATCAATGATCATCTTGCCTGAATTTTGCTTTGACTTCACCACTGTCCCTATTTATATTCTTTGCTTCATTTTTTAGTGCCTGTGTTTAATTATTTCTACTGTGTGTGTGTCAGTGCTGCTTGACCCTAATTGGGTAAGACATTGTCTATTTAATCAATCTTTTTCCATGTCCGGAACAGAACAGTTCATGTGATCAAGCCTTTAAACTCAGAACAACTTGTACTAAAATTAAATTATTTTAAGCTCAAGGGCAGGAACTACAGAGTTTTCTTGTCTATTCTCTCACACCCTGATTTTCTACATAAAAGGATATTCAATAAATATTAAGTAATAGAAAATGTGATTACAGAGAAAATAGTGACTAAAAATAGCAGTGGAATAGCTAATGTATCTGATAGTTTTAAGAGGCAATATAATAAATAGGGCTTGAATTTTGGAAGATTTGGCATCAGAAGATCTGGATTTGACTGTTGGCTCTGCCACTGACTTTGTGGTTCTGAGCCTCAGCTTTGCCATCTTTAAGACAGGACTAATAAAACTAACCTCACTGGGGTCTTATGAGGGGTAAATAGGATAAAATTTTATAAACACCAGGCGCATAGTACCATGGTCTACAATAGGTGTTTTACTATAGTCTTTCTGACCAATTTATAGTAGTCATTAAGGTAAAAACAGGGGATTCTTTACATTTATCTATTAAACCTAAATATTTACCGGCTTATTTTCTTCTAACAAAAGGAATATTCTTAAATAAATGTAAAAGCCTTGGAGTCTTTATAATTCTGGGCACATAGGAGTGTATGCAGTAAACAAATGAATTTTATTGTTCCAGCTTCCAGAGATGGAGAAATCTGGAGAGTGGGCCCCGGAGAGTGGGCCAGAGCATTAGGATACAATTCTGTATGTAGCCTGCTTTCAATCAGCTGGCCACTAATGAGTTCAAACTCTAAAATGAGTCAGAGAGTGAACTATTTAAGTTGAGTCGACCACTTTTAACTGGAATGCAGGAGAAGTCATTTCATTTTAAAGGAAATGATTGGTCCTATGATATGATTTTCAAAGCACAATATTGAAGTTGAAAATGAAATCTTTTAAAATATGTATTTTGATATTTTTAAAGCAGTATTGAAATCACATTATTTGGAGTGGAAACGAGAGTTGGGAATGAGTTTTCTTAAAATTGGTTGTTGAACTCTATCATTACACCTTCATGCAAATAAGGGAATTATAACTCAAAATAATCTTGCGTATAGTACCTGCCAAAAATGTAGCCTAATTTTAGTGTTCAGATTTCTGTGGCATTCTGTTTCAGAATTAATTAAAAATAGTATCTGGGAGAGTTGATAAAGTTATGCTGTTTTATTCACTGTATGATAACTACAAATTGAGAAATCATTAAATATTTGAAGTTGGGTTAACTTCTTGAAGTAAAATTTGAAAATTAAGAGAGGGAAACTTATACACACACAGACACATATGTACATACTTAAGATTCAGAGGAAATCAGATTTACTCCCCTCAATCACAGACAAGGGTGGACAATTGCAGGTTTTCTTTGCTGGAGCAAAGCCAGCCCGCTAGAGTTACTACAACTCACAGCAAATCTGAGTGTTTCTCTGCAGGCAGGAAGACCCAGAAATAGACCCAAAAGGTGGAAGCCAAGTTTTCATGGTTCCTCCTACTAAAACTCCTATCAGGGATATCACTCCTCCTCCCCTGGGTGGCGGGAGGTGAACAGAGCCCAGAAATATTCTTTCCACAATTTTCCCTCTGGGAGAATAGGTTGGAAATTTCCTCTAAGAAAATATGAGGAGCTTGTGTTTGTGTGTATGTGTGTGTGTGTGTGTGTGTGTGTGTTATATTGCCTGACACTGTTGTGTAATAATTTTTTTGTTTAATCTCTCTCTCTATATAAACATTTATACATGTGTATGTGTATACGTACACACATATACTTTGTATTTTCTCTTTAAATATGTATGTATATGCATACATACACCTCTTCACACATTCCTTATGAGAGAGAGAAAAGGGAGAGAAAGAGAATAAACAGAAAAAAGAAGGAAATTTTTAAATTGTTTCAAGTTTCAAAGTGAAAAGTCAGAGTAGTCATTAGTCTAAGAACATTAGCTATTTACTGAAGATAAGTTGCCCTCAACATTTCTATTTATCTTTGATCTTTCATTGTTATGCTTAACATTATTGTCATAATGTTATGTCACCAAAGTCATGAAGAACATAAATATTGATCACAATACCACTTTTAGAATATTAGGTAAGTATGGGTATCCCCTAAGAAGTACATACTGCCTTCTCATATAGCTTAAGATCCATTTTTGTGTAACATTTATTCATTCCTGGTTTGCTTTCCATGTTTTTTCCCAGAAAGGATTGGAGTGTCATCAGGCCATAAATTCCTGCATGTATACATTTGATTGTGCTCTCAAAATCTAGAAAGTAAGTCTTCGGGGAATAAATATGTTTCATTATTTTATACATCAAAAATTCCATCCATATTACCCATTATCTAATTTTTTAAAAAATACATTAGTAACTTTGGTGTTGTATATAGTTCATGAATAATATGTAAACCTAGATATTCACAATTTTTTTATATAAAGACTTTAAAAAATCTAAGCCTATGATTGTATTAGTTTTCTTTTAGAATTTTTTTCAAGGGAAGTAGCTTGCAGTAATTAAAAATAACTTACATGTAAATTTATTGTTTATTTTATTATTAAATTATTTTATTTACATACTCCTTTTTCATGTTTGCATTCTCTGCTAAAGGATACCGGATATCAACAGAAATCGAAGTTGTGACCACAGTTCTCTAGACAAAGTAGCTGTGCTTTGAATTTAATAAGACTGTAGAATAAAAGACAAAATGTTATTTATGCTTGCCCCGACAAGTGAAATATAAAGGATACTATTAAATATCTCTGACTCACGTGTTCACTTTTACTTTTTAAGATGTAATTAAATTAATTTGCTCTGTTTTATAATATAAATAGGGCATTTTTATAAAATAGGCAAAGAGATTCTTTATAAGTACTAATAGGTTCCATTTTTCTATTTGTGCTTTGTTTTCGTCATTTTTTATATTAAGAAATTTGTTAGTTTGTGCTTATCTTTCTGTGCACGGTACTGGTATTTAATGAAAGATTCCAGTAACTAAACTGGTATATGACTTTCTTAAAGAGCTTATATATTCTTGTTATAATATTATTTTTCTTACTATTAACAACTATTGTTATTACATGGAAAGATTGAATTATATTGGAGTAGTAATAGCTTTGCCTTTATTGAACTTTAGAAGAAACAAACAGCTTTTTTAAAAACAGCTCTTTGATCTATTTGAATTTTAGCTCAGTAAATAGGTGATCAAAGAGTATCCTTATTGTTCCTAATATCATTGTGTCGGGTGTGTGTTGGGGCGCGATTTCTTTGTATTCTTTTTCTTTTCTCTCTTTCAATGTACTAGGTCATTGCCTGATGTCCACTGCAAGCAGCAAAAGGGCTCACCACTGTGTTCCCATGCTTGCTCCAACCAGGCCTGCTGTTTCTGCTCCGAGGGCAGAGGAGGATGCCTCCCCTGTCTCCATGACAACCGTGTGTCCTCCGGGAAGCTGCGCATAGCTAAAGACCTTTTGAGGCTGGGGGAGGGGCTGTTTCTGAGGAAAATCTCACCTCACTTCTCTTCTTTCCAGCACAATCTGCTTGATTGTGTCTCTCTTTTATTGTGACTCTACATAATGCTGTCATCCAAAAGCCACACACCCAAAACCTTATTTCATAAACAAAAAAACCCACAAGACAAGGAGTTTTCTAGGATCTGGCACATAGTTTCACATTCCCCTCTGCCCTTTTGTGTTAACTTTAACTTTGTCTCTAGTTCTCTAATTCCCTGAAATGATTTAAATATTAATGATCATTGGAAAGCCAAACACTGCCTTAAATGGGAATATTGTTGTTATACATGATAAATAGGTGAAAGGAAAAAAATGTTTCTTTCTTTTCTTTTTGTTTAAACAGACTCACTGGTATAATTTAAAATTGTAGCCCCTCACAAAAAACCGTTTTATTGTTCAACAACATAGATGTGTGCCATATACATTATACAAACCTAAATCTACCAGGTTAATTCATTAGGGGGTGAGCATTTGATTTACATTTGCCACAAATTCTCAGCAATATTTTACATATATACTTATTCCTTTAAATAAGCTCTGTTCCAAGAAAATAAGTATATTTTTATTTTGCCCTGTGGCTATACCTGGTCATGATAGTGGGCTGGTGCAGTAATCTTCCCTCCTGTTCTCTATACTTTCTCTCAAGGCAGTCTGTTCCAGTATTGTGGCTTCAACTAGCGTCCTGAATCAAATGAATCACAATTTGTATCAAAGTTGTCTTGGGCCCTGGACCTCTCTTAGCCTGCTGTGGAGGCTTCCTGTGGAATGAATTTAGGTAAACTGGAAAGACATTCCCCAGAATTCTCTTTCCGGTGTGGCTTTGGTATAGCATTGCCCACTGGGCACAACCAAAGCAGCTGCCATATTGTTTTAGGTTCTGAAGGTGGAGCATGGCCCCAAGCAGTGTGCTCCATTATTCCTGTTGCTGCTCATCCCATCAGGAACTGCTCTAGAGCTCTTCGTTCTTATGACCTGCCTGTTCCTCTGGACAGAACCCCCACACCACTGCCACGGAATTGGAGGCAGGGTCCTGCTTTTTCCACAGTGACACCCCTCTTTAGAAGTGGACACTGGATGGTGAGTGGCAACCCCTGATCTAGATTTGCCCCTCCTGAAGGGAAAACTGCCCTATGAGTGAGCTGTGGTGGGGATAGTTGGGGCCCCAGTATTCTTGATCTGCCATGCCGGGGTTAGCACTTCTACTCAATGAATGTGCCTGGGTGGGGGGAATGACTCTCAATCCTTACAGCAGTGCCTGTCTGGAATGGAATTCCTGCAATAGGTGGATGAGGGTGGAGGGTGACGATGAGAAATGAAGGCAGCCTGTTCCTCCTCAGACTGGGCACTAGGAACAGAGGGACTCCTGCAGTCTTAGAGTGCCCAGGAGAGAGCTTCTGAATCATTATCATTTTACTTTCAGTGTTGGTGTGCTATTTTTCTCAGAATATATTCATTTTCATTTGTCTATTTTTCAAAGCTTTTGAAATACAGCAGTTTATTGCATTCTACTCTACTATTATTATTTTAATCTCAGCAATGCTTGTAATTTTGTTCCTTTTTATTCCTTATAGTGTTTACTTTTTTTGACCAATGTTACAGGAAGTTTAAAACATTAATTTTATTTCAAAGAACAAACATTTTTCTTTGTTTCTTCTATTATTTATTATTTTTGTATTTCATTAGGTTTTGTATCTATCTATCTATCTATCTATCTATCTATCTATCTATGTATCTCTATCATCTGTCTGTGTATCTATATCTATCTATCTTCTTGCTTCTAGTTTCCTTGGAATTATTCTCTCATTTTTAAATTATTCCTGGGCTCACTAAGTTTTAACCATTTTTATCTTATAATAAAAAAAATTTCTGACTATAAACTTACCTCTAAGTATTAGTTTAGCTTCATCTCACAATTTCTACAGTGTAATGTTTTTATATTATCAAACTCTATTTTCTAGCTTTCATTTTATTTCTTTTTTACCCTTGAGTTATAAAGAAGTGTATTTTCAGATTTGTTAATTTCTGTTGATTTTTCTTCAAATTTCTTGACATTTTCTTCTATCATTTCTAAAATAGTAGATTAGATTTTGATGTCAGATATTGTATTTTTCAATTCTCAAATTTTTTTGGTTCCTTTTATAGGAACCAATATCTGTTTTTCTTCTGATATTTCCTATCTGTTTGTTTACTTGGAACATATATTGTTTTACAATCCTTGGATATAATTAAATTACTGGTTTGGAATTCTTGCGTGTTAAATACAACACTTGAGCCTCCATTGTTTTCTTTTTCTTTTTCTTGGTGAGGAAGATCGGCCCTAAGCTAACATCTGTACCAGTCTTCCTCTATTTTTTGTATGTGGGATACCACCACAGCATGGCTTGATGAGCACTTTGTAGGTCCACACTAGGGATCTGAAGCTGCGAACCCCAGGCAGCCAGAGCAGAGTGCACGAACTTAACCACTATACCACTGGACCGGCCCCACCCCACCCTTTCTTTTGAGTGTGCAGATTCTCTGGCTTCTCCTCTGTTCATGTGAAGAATGTTGGCTGGGATCAACTCCAAACTGTCTCCCCTGCAGAGGACAGCAACTGAAAACTCTGGATCTTTAAGCCTTAGCATGGCTGCTTTAAATCTGCCCCACACAAACAAAGTTCAGGGATCAGCCAAATAATTTAGTTTAAATGCTGAATTCGGGGCTGCTCTCCCTTGGTTCTGTCACTCTCCAGCTGCTGCAGTTGTTTGGAACTCTGTCCTCTGATTTCTCAACACGGAAGACTGCAGATTTCTGTCTGATTTTCAGCTCAGTGCGAGTGGGTCCTGACCTCAGACAAAAGCCATACTAAATAGGAAACTCATCCAGTGCCATTTTCTTTTCCAATTTTCTGGCTTTTGGGGATCACTTTCTAGTACCTAAAGATAGTTGAATTTTGTTCAGGATTTATAGTTGTTATTTATCAGAGCATTGGTCTGATATTAGCTACCTCATCATTTCTAGGAGAGGAAACAAAATGCTCATTTTTAACCCTTCAAATATATTTCAAAAAATTAGATTCCTAATTTAATTGCATTCAAATCAGAGAACATGGTGTGCTGTGTATGATACCAATTCTTTGAAATTTTTGCCACTTGCTTTTTGATCTCTCACTTAATGCATTTTAATAAATGTGACATGCATCTGAAAGAAATCATAAGACTTTTTCAAATGTTGTTGCAGAGTTCTTTATGTATCTAATAAGTGAAGGTAATTATAATCAAAGACTACATATCCTTTTAGGTCTTTCTGTCCACTTGAGCTATCAATTATTCATGGATATGTTAGAATCTTTCATTGTATGATAGATTTGTCTATTTCTCCTTGTGATTGAATAAATATTTGCTTTATATATTTTAAAGAGAAGTTCAATAAGTGCATGCCTTTAAAATCATGTCTTAGAGTTTTAAACTTATTTTGGCTCTAATAATATAAATATGTAAGCATTCATTGTTTTAGTATTTGCCTGACAATTTTTCAATCCTGTTACTTTTAACCTTTCTGTACTTCTATGTTTTAAGTTTATTTATTTTAAATAGCTAGATTGTAAAAATCAAACTGATATTCTTTACCTTTTAACTGGACAGATCAATGTATTTGCTGGCAATTACTGACATATTACTGACATATTTTTATAGATATCACCAGTGCCATGGTGTTTCATTGTATTCTGTGATGGAGTTGTTCTCTGGAGTGTACCATTTTTCTAGAATTCAGTATGATTCTTCCTCTGGAGTTGTGTAACACAGTCATCCTGGCATATCAAGTGGTATGGTGCAGTGATTGAGAGATTGGCTCTGGAGCCAGATTTCCTGGATTAATATCCCTATTGTGGTTCTTCCTAGCAATGTATCCTTGGGCAAGTAAAGAATGTTACTTGTGTCTCAGTTTCTTCAAAGCTCTTATCTTCATAAGGATAATGTGAGGATTACCATGTAAAGTATTTGAAGAATGATTAGATTAGAACATAGCAAGCGCTCATTACACACTGACTATTGTTCATTTCTGCCAGGTTATTTTGTACAAATATATTATTTTTTCCTATTTTTCTCTTTCTTTGTGTACTTTTGAATTTATTGAATATCCGGTTATTCCATTATCTTCCTATATTAGTTTTAACATTTTTATTCCATTTCTTGTCTTTCTACATATATCCTTGAAATTCTAGTAAGCATTTTAAGGGAAATTTAAAGTTAATATTTTTATTATCCTTCTGAATAATACAAAGACCTTAGAATTCTTGAACTCCATCGACATCCCTCTCAGCTTACATGAAAATATTTTACTCTTTTAGCTCTATCTTTGAGCTTTTATCTTTTAGCTCTAGCTTTATCTAGTTTTAATAACACAAGTAAAATTTATTATTGCTTTTTGCTATCACTGTTTCTTTGCACTATCATGTTAATCACAGGTTTAAAGTTTTGTTTTTTGGTCTGAACATTCCTTTCTGCTTCTTAGAACTTTCTGATGAAATAATTTTTCTTCCTGAAGTTTATCTTTCAGACATTTCTTTTGAGAGAATATATTGTTAATAAAATATCTCCTTTTTTGTTCATCGGGAAGTGTTTTCAATTTATTCTTAAAGATAGTTTTTCTGGGTATAAAATACTAGTTTAACAGACATTTTCTTGCAACATTTTTGTTATTGCTGTTGTAGTTGAATTGTTCTGTTTAGTTTGTCTTTCTTTTCTGTTTACTTTTAATGTTTTCTCTTGGGCTTTGTTGTTCTGAAATTTTATTAAGATGTGCCAGGGTCTGATTGTTTTGTCTATCTTGATTGGGAGTTTCTTTGATTCCTGAATGTTAAAATTTGTGTCCATTATCAACAGTGGAAAATTCTGTCATTGTGTAATCATATGTCGGATTCCCCTCCTATTTAATTCTCCTTTTGGAATTCCAGTTATGTTACACCTTTTCACATTTGCTTAAGTTCTCCTAATGTTTTGTCTGTTTTCTGGTTTTGCCTGTGCTGTTTTGCTTCTAAGATTTTCAGATTCTAATTCACTGTTTTGCTCTTCGGTTCCTTATAACCTGCTATTTAAGTCTTCCATTTTGTTTTAATTTCAATTATTATATTCTTTATTTCTAGAAATGGCATGATATTTTTTTTCATGTATGTTTCATAATTTTTTATCTCTTGCTCATTGTTCTTTTTATTTTTAGGTAGTATAAGTTCTCCAACTGTTCTTTTATTTCAAAATTGTCTTGGCTTTACTCAGCCCTTTGTTTTTCAATATAAATTTCAGAATCACGTTATCAATTCCTATAAAAGAGAAAACCTGCTCTTGGATTTGAGATTTTTGTTGGAATTGCATTGAAAATACATTTTATATATACACATTCATTTATATCACGATATAGGTGAGATATATATATATATCTCAGTTTGTTTATGTGACTTAATAACATTGAATTTTATCATCTGTGGTGTCTCTCTTTTATTTAGGTTTGCTTTAATAACTCTTAGTAATGTTTTATTCATAAATTTATTTAATATATCATCATTCATATTTTAATCCCTCTGTTTTTGGAAATACTATTAAACATTCTTGTATCATATATCTGAAGACTTTGTGGATATGTTCTTCCTCTCATTCTGCAGCTTTGTTTTCTCTTTGTTTTGTTATTTCTCTTATTGTGAGTTCATGTTTCTTGGACTTGATTTGTGGGAAATCTTGGAGGCCTTGACTGAGGTGTGGTCTTTTAGAAAATACATCAGTTAGTTTCTACCACGAGCTTAGAAACACTAGCAACTTGTGTCTACTTTAGATTGAATTTTTGGCTTGCAGTATTTTGGACTAGGCAGACAGTATAAATTTGGGCTATAAATTCGGGTGAATTCTGGGCGTGTGACTATGAATCTTAAGAGAGATTTTTTTTCCCCGCAAACCTAGAGCTAAGACAAGACAAAAGTTTGCTTGCCAAATTTCCTTTCTATCTGCTTTTGCAAGGTTGATTTTTAAAAATGCTTTCACTAAGTGTGTAGCTCTTTGTGGGTTTTGAATTTATTTAGGATCTCCAACACATATTGGATCCAAATTTTTGTCTTCTCTTTCCTATGTGCAGGTGATTAAAACCAAGCTATAGGTCTCTGGGATTAATAGAAGCCCACAGAATAGCCTCCAACTTCAGTGCTTGCTTACTTTTCACTGTCAGCCCCAGGGAACTTCCCTTGCTTTCTTGTGAGGCCAACCATATATTAAAATGGTCTTTAAAAATATTTTATTCTCTGTTTTTAGATATTTTATGATAGGAAGGGTTTATGATAGTTGTCCCATTATATGCTGGAAATATACATACATCAAGCAAAATCTTAAAGTAATCAGTATATTACCAGTGTACCCATGAATTATTAAAGTGAAGAACATCTGCTTGATTAAGGTGATGAAATAAAACCTATGTTTTTATCTATGTAACATATTTCTAATTGAGGACAACAAAGTAAAACTATTCTTTCACTGGTAGAATTAATGAAATGAAGTTTTTTATTTTGGTAGTTTCTGTTAGGTAATAGATGTTACTTATAAACTACCGTTGCAAGCTACACAGTATTTCTAAGATATTTGTATGTTTTTCAACTGACTGTAAGGGTGGATTATCTGAATTTAGATGCTAATCAATTTGAGAGTTTCCTCAGTAAAGACTGGAAAAAATTTACTGGTATGATTGTTTGGCACTTAAGTACTTCTGTGTGTTCCTGCAAGAATCACTTCTACTAGCAATATATCTCAAAGCTGACAGTCATGTACTCTGCTAGTCATTGGTGAGGAAGGAAAGAAGGGTGAGAAAATGAATGAGATGCATCCCATACCTTGGATGTCCTACAGTCTATTAGAAGAGGTAAATGCAAAGGAGGTAACAGCACAGTACGATACACACCACCTTAGATGCACATTAGGAAGTCTGAGGAGAAATGCTTTACACCACTTGGAGAGATCTGAGGAAGCTTCCTGAAAGATGATGATATTTAAGCCAGTTCTTGAAAGATGAGCAACAATTTGCCAGAGGAAAAATGAGATGGAAGGACATTTCAGGCAAAGACTGTAGCATGTGCCAAGACAGGAAAGATGTCAAAAAATTGTGTAATTGGAGATTCTGTGGGGAGGAGGCATGAGTTGTGGAGTCATGGCGAATGATAGATGATAGTAGTGGGCTACACGAGGGCAGACTATGCAGGGGAGTTTTTACTTCATAATAAGAAAAGGAAATTGAGACTTTGAGCGAAGGGGTGCTGTCAAGTGTAGAAGGTTTCAAATAAGAACTTCAATATGTCAACTAGCAGAATTATGGAGGACAAAGAGATTGTCTAGAGAAGATGAAAGGAGAAACTGCTGACGAAAGGACACAGGTGTCGGTAATAATGAAAGTTTGGATGCATCAAGTCATTAATTCCTTTCTCTATGAAAAGAATAAGATGTTTTGGATGTTGTTATAAGAGAATGATGTTCATCTTTTATTCTTTTGTAATAAAAATAGTATTCTAGAGAATACAAGACTTAAGCTTCGCTTCTTGAAGTTTTGTGGCAAATCTTAATGACGAAAAAGTAAGTACATTTGTGGTTTGAGTCAATTTCACAAATGACTAAAGATTTCTTTGTTTTAATCTCTTCTGTTATACAGCAGGAATTGTCTTTTAGAAACCTGTAACATCATAAAAAGAAATAGTAGCCATCCTTTCGATTATTTAACGAATCCTTCAATCATTTATACCTTTGTGCTATAAAATCTTTGAGGACAAGAAGACTTTTTTCTTTTCTTTTGCTGAGGAAGATTGTCACTGAACTAACATCTGTGCCAATCTTCCTCTATTTTGTTTGTGGGACACTGCCACAGCATGACCTGATAAGTGGTGTGTAGGTCAGCACCCGAGATCTGAACTGGCAAACCCCAGTCTGCTGAAACAGAGTGCATGAACCTAACTACTACACCTCCGGGCCTGCCCCAGAATACATTTTTCTTATTGGGGCTACAGTCAAGGTCAAATGTGTTTCTGTCTATTTAAAGTTTTCTGAGTAATGTTTTAAAAGGTAGTTTGATGACATACATTTTTCTCATTAACTACTACCCATATAGAAGAAATTACTCATTTTGAATAGGCAATTTGATTTTGAACATAAAATTTTAGAATTAACGTCATACTAGAGACAACATCCCCATTCAGTAGAGGAGGAATCTGAGGGCCAGAATTTGCTTTTCCTGAATTACGTTGCTAATTTGATATCAGGACTGAAACTAAAAGCCAAGTGTTAGAACTCTTGGTGCAATTCTTTTTGCTTTTTCCATTTCCACAAAAATGGTCAGCAGGAACTTTCTTTATGATTATTACTGCATAGTCTGAAATGCATAAGAATGATTTTCATGTTACTCTATCCTGGTTATTTGAAAATTAGCAAAACACATAAATGTATATGCCCATTATCTTTTTGCTACATTATTTGAAAACCAGAATGCCCATTTTTCTTTCCATAAAAATGATTTTTCTTTACTGAAAGGCAGCCATTTAATGTCACTTATTGGTTAATTTAAGTTTCTTTAATTTCTTGGTATTGTGATTTCTGTGTCCAAGTTGATTAATTCTACTGTTTTTTTGAGTAGAATTCTATTGTTAAGTTTAATAATAGAAGAATTTTTCGTCTGGAGTTAGTTGTTTCAAAAATTTATCAAATTACCTTAGCAACTCTATATTCTGTACAGTATTTTCAGAATATCCTTTAGCAACTCTATATTCTGTACAGTATTTTCAGAATATCCTTTAGCTTGATGTATTTATAAAAGTGTTGTTTTTTGGCAACTGAAGCCTCTTCTGATTGTTTTAGAAGAGGATCATTTAGATGTAATGCATATCAATTAATAAATTGCTTCGCTAATGATTATATAATAAGATGCATAAAAAGGCTAAGGATTTTGCAAAGTAATACTTGACTTCACTGTGGTGTTGGTGAGATCTGAAAATTGACTTGAGCAGAAAGAAGCCAATGAATTCCAAGGAGGTCACCTTATATTGTGTATGTCAGGGAAATTCCAAAATGCATATGTAGACCCTATCCATCTTCAAAAAAATATGCATTATAACTAAAGTTTCCCACTGAGAATAAATGTTTGGTTTTGACCTGACATAACTCCAAGGGATCCTGAAAAAAAATGTTAATATAAATTCTCAATCTCTGCATTGTTAAAACTTCATGTGCAAATAGGAGTTCATAAAATGCATTTAAGTAACAAAATATGTAACATTTATTAACTAGCAAGAAATTTGGTGGTGGCATTAATTACATTGAGAGGAGCTGAGATTAAAATGTTTACAGCCAAGGGAATTAACTGAAATTGACAACCACTGTAGATGCTACTGTTACTGTTATTGAACCTGCAAGTTGGAGCGTATGGACTTGATCCTTTGCACACACAAAAGTTCACAAAAACTGCTTTTAATAGCCTTTATTCTGTAGTACTGTTGGTGTATCATACACTAGGTTGTTATAAAATTCATGTGAACTTTTATGTATACAAATGTCAGATCAAGTACAGGTTTCATTAATTATGTGTATTTTAAACTTCCAACAATAAAGAAAAACAGAAGCCAAGAAATTAAATGCAATAAAAAATGAAATATTTATTCTTTTGGCTCAATAATGACGTAGCTCACCATTCTTTTTAGTAATAGCAATTTCCTGCATGCAGTTCATCAATACACTACAAGTAGATAGTTTTGTAAAAGGAATTAATGTTAAACTTTCGGTTTGTGCAAAAAACAAGAATTTATATCATGTTAGGTAATTGCACAACTTTGCCACTTTGTTCATGGCTGAAAAGGACAAAGCCCGTGTTTTATCTCTGATAGCTTTAGTGCAGCAGGAATTAAAAAAATAAGACTAGTCTGCATAAGCAAATACTACAAAAGTTGAGTTTTAAAAAAAAACCTTCCATGAATAAAGGGTTATATAGAGGCAACCACAGTTGGTAGAAAATGGTCTAGGTTTGAATTTTTGACCAATGTATCTCCTATGGGAATGGTAGAAAATATATTATAGCAAAGAAATCCACAAAACCCATTGTCTAACTTTTATTTTAGGAAATTATCCATTGAAAAGTATTATGGATTCAAAAGTTTGGAGTTGTGATTGAAAATAAAAAGCAAAAGCATAAAGTAAAATAAATTGGCATGTCATCAACCTGAAAATAATTTTCTTATGTACAAAATGCAACAAATAAAATTGATCATATTTTTACATTATGTATAGTTAAGTTTTGGACATATTTTCAGGAGAATATGGAGTATAGGCTTTGACAATAGGCATTACGCAGTGTGTTTCCTTGAAATCTAGAGAGACACCATATGACACTCAAGTCAAATTAAAAATACAAAAGTAAAGGTGCTTTTAAATAACTGCAAGCTATTTTGCTTGACATACTAGACATAGAGCTGGTTGAATTCACTCTATCACCAACATGTGACTTCTTCTAACCAAGACTTGTGAAGAATAGATTGAGTAAAACAGAGCAGCATAGGCAATATTAACATGCATTAGTGATAGTCTTCAAACTATTTATGTTTAATGAATGGTACAGGATACATCCCTGTTGGAAGCTCGCAAAAGACACATACACTGTGGTACATATTTGATTTAATAGAACTTGTTTATCAGGCCATATATATATTTATATATATATAAACACATATATATATATATATAAATCTCTATATATATTTGCCCAAACATGCACCACAGGGTAAAATAACTATTTACATAACAGAGGGTGTTTAATTGACATTGAATGTCAGCTTTGCTGAGGGCAGAAGGTGGCAAAGCAATATTGCAGCAGAAAGGGAACGATTCTAAGGTGATCTTTTAGATATAATTTTCTAGAACAGATTTATTGGATTACCTTTTTTGGAAAGCATTTAACCAAAACTACATATAGCGCTCTGGAACTTAGAATAAAATTTGCACTTGCTGAAACAGAATACATTGCATAAAAATAATCCTTTAAAAATTAGAGGAGACTTGCAGGCACACAACTCCTCAGATATCAACAAACATCACAGACTAAAACACTCTGAAAATGAAAGCAGCCTAGAAAATGAAAGGATCCCAAATTGTTGACATTAGAATTTTTTCTGGTTTTGAGCAAGAATTTCATCTCTTGGGCAAAACACATTTGTCTAATTATTTGTAGAGTAGGAACATGGGGCTCTTAAATACTTTTTTCTCAACTTAAACCTCATTTACAAAAATAGTGACATAGTATTATGAATAAACTACGAATTAGGGACCAGGGAAATCCACTAGAACAAATTTTGTAAAAATATGGCAGATGTGGAAGTTAAAAATAGAGAGGATGCAAGTACTGTACTAAAGGTGTTTGGTGTAGTTATAACGATCACTTTGCACAACTATCCTACAGTTTAGGTAACCATTGAGTTTCTCCTCAGCAGTGTCAGCTGGTAATGAAAACAGCAACCTCTTGTCCATATTGATACCCTGACTCACAGAGTTGTAGTGACGGAGAGGTCACTGTCTTGTTATAGGCACTGACCATGAGTATGTGTTGAAACAGTCAGTTTGGCATAGACCTCCCCTGGGAGTCCAGTTGACACATAGACTTTACCTTCATAGGCTGTAAACAATTGATCACAAAGATAATTCTTTGTTTCTTTTTACTTTTGATTCTCCCTGACTTCTTTCCCTTTGCTTTCTTTTTCTGGTTTGTCTTTCTCAAACTTCTCTTTGTCTGGCTTTGTTACACTGTCATAGGAAGGAGGAGAGGTGGTAGAGGAACTTCCATCTGTTTTTTCTGGAGTGGAGTTCCCATTCAATTTGTCAATAATCATGTCATCTTTTATAGGTAAGTCAATCCTCCCTTTGATTTCCTCTGTCTTGCATTTATTTAATACTTTTTTTAACCTTTGCCTTAAAAGATAACATCTGAAATTACGCTGAATGATAGCAGCAGACACCTCCTCTTGTTTGCGTTTCAAAGTGGTTGTGATGGGCTCATAGGAGACTTTGGAGGGGTTCGATGCCATGAACCGATCTTCCATCTGTATTCGAAGGGCATCCATCTCTCCACTCTCACCCAAAACACGCTTTGTAAAGGCAAATAAAATGTCAAGGCAGTGGATCCGGTCCCCACTGACCATGGGCAGGTCCATGGCAATGAGCTGGACTTTGTTTGGTTTTGCTATGAGAAGAGGAGGATCCAGGGCAGCTGCAAAATCAGAGAGCTTGGAGAACTCTATAAACTGAGTGGCATCAGGATCAAACTTCTCCCAAACCTCGTAGAACATCTCAAAGTCATCCTCACTCAGGGGCTCTGCACTTTCCTCAGTAGCAACACTGAAGTTCTCCAGAATGACGGCGATGTACATGTTCACCACAACCAGAAATGATATGATGATGTAACTGACAAAAAAGAAAATCCCAACAGATGGGTTCCCACAGTCTCCCTTAACTGAGCTTCCAGGGTGAATTGCGTCAGGGTCACAATCGGGTGGTGCACTGTTGAGAATAGGTGCTAGCAATCCATCCCAGCCAGCAGAGGTGGTAATTTGGAACAGGCAGATCATGCTGTTGCCAAAAGTTTCGAAGTTGAACATGTCATCAATTCCAGCTTCCTTTTTAACATACGCAAAGTTGGACATTCCAAAGATGGCGTAGATGAACATGACCAGGAAGAGCAGGAGGCCGATGTTAAACAACGCAGGAAGGGACATCATCAGAGCAAAGAGCAGCGTGCGGATCCCCTTAGCTCCTTTGATGAGACGTAGGATTCGGCCAATCCTGGCAAGACGGATCACTCGGAACAGGGTCGGAGACACAAAATATTTCTCTATCATCTCAGCCAGAAACATACCTATGGAAAAATACAGAAAACAGCTAAACAGTGCTTTTCTTTGCAAGGTCTATGAAAACAACAAATTTGTTATGAATATAAACCTTTAATAAATATTTGGATCCACCCCTTAATATTAGCAATTAAAGATTACAAAGTTATTTAATAATTGTATAATGTCATAAATCAATATAGATTTTCACAAAATCCAACAAATTAAATAATCTCACATAATGGTGTAACAATTTGAGATTATGTATACTCAGTTACTATGAATAGTTATCTTAATTACAAGGATTATTTCTGAAATCTCCAAATACATTGTTTTCTATTTTTGAATACTGACCTTCTTCAGTTAGAGGAAAATGAACAAGAATGGTAAACTCTAGATCTACAAACCTTATGATTCTCAATCTAATTTCCATGTTACACAGCTGTCAGAACTTGGGGAGCTTTTTCTTACAACGGCACTTCTCTGTAATTAAACCATTCTTACCTACAATGGAGAGAATCACTACCACAAAATCAAAGATGTTCCAGCCTATGGTGAAGTAGTAACATCTGAGGGAGATAAACTTCAGCACAAATTCTCCAGTGAACAAGATAATGAACACAAGGTTGATCCAGTACAAAACTTGAGTCATATACTTGCTCTGGTCATCAGTTTCCACCATCATGGTGACCATGTTGAGGCAGATGAGGATCATGATGCCAATATCAAAGACTTGTCTGGTTACAAAATCAAAGACCATTCCTTGGAATTTGTTCTAGAAAAACAGAGAGGAGAAAGGAGGTTAATACGCGTATTTCATAAATAATGTCCCAGGAAAACTTCAGACGAAGTCCTTTGACCTATGGCCGTGAGATTTGCACCCTTCTCACATTATCCTAGACAATTCGGTGTGTTCCATTTCTCTGCATGTTAAAAAAAGAGAAAGAAATGAAAAGTCATAGGACAAGAATGAAACATAATTGGTTTATATAGGTTCCATAGGAAAGCAAAACTGAATAGGACATAAATTGATAAATTGGTGGCAACTGGCTGATAATATGCATGGACTTTGATTTTAATATCTATGATAATTTTCACAAAAAATAATGGCGACTAATAATGAAGATTTACAAAGTAGGTTAATACAGACAGACTTTTAGATGGATGAATTCCCCTATTCATTTATCAATACTTTAGGAATTTTGATTTATATCTTCCATCTCTTTCTCTCTCAAAATATGTCAGTCATCTTCCATTTAATTCTACCTCTTCTAACTATTCTGTTTAAATCACCTTCAGTAAAACAGGTTTATGCCATTTTGTGTACCCTGTCTTTCCTCCTCCCTCCCACTCCCTACCCAACTTCAACTACTCTGAAAAATGTGGTAAAGTGAGGGCCGGCCCAATGGCCAAGTGGTTAAGTTCATGCACTCTGCTTCACCAGCCCAGGGTTTTGCCAGTTCAGATGCTGGCTACGATATGTAGCTCTGTACTGGGGGACTTTGAGGAGAAGGAACAAAAAAAAGTTTGGCAACAGATATTAGTTCAGGTGCCAATCTTAAAAAAATATATATATATATATGTATGATAAAGTGAAGTCATTTATGATTCACGAGATTTTGTCAAGTCCCAGTTCTGGCAATCACAGGCTTTTTAACTTTGGGTATGATATTCACCTTCTTTGGGCCTCAGTTTCCTTATTCCTTACCCATCTAAGAGGATAGATGACTTAGAGTACATAATCTACCATTGTAATGTCTTTCCGTTATAATGAAGCTCTACAGAGTATGCATTCTGAATAAGTCTTTTTCTTTTTTGTGTATTTGGTGAAACAAATTACTTTGATGACAGCTTTTTCCTTTCTAAAAAGATTAAGAATATTTTCTAGTCATAAAAACAGAGAGAACAAACAGCATAGAGGGAGGCCATGGGAGTAAGATGGGAAGTCTGGAAAACTCCATCTATTTAAAAGGACAAGAGGGTGCCATTTAGCAAGACCAGAGGAGCAGGAACTGGGTTCACTGTTGGTGGCAGTAGGTGGCAGCAGGAGCATGAAGCATGCAGTTATTGGGAACCCTGAGTTGGAAATTTTCAACTGACAAACTGTAAAGAACATTGCCTCTTTTTAAAGAATTTAGTAATTCTTATTGCAAGTAGCAGTTGTGAACTGTGTCACACATATGAGCTTTACAATTACGGCATATTATATCTTGGTGACATCACCCAATATGTTCTGATCCAGGGCACTGCCCAATTTCAATATATGCAAATAGGACTTTGGAATGTTAAATAAAATAAGTAATTCTTACTCTTGGCCGAGGTATGGGTTTCTGAGGTTTCTTGGACCCGAGTTTCTTCATTGCGTTGTAATATTTTTTCTGTTCCTCTGTCATAAAGATGTCTTGACCTCCAAAGTAAAGACATAGTATAAAACTGGTTACAACCTAGACATGTGTTATGACAGCACTTGTACAAAAATATTCGAGTCTTTCCTTTAACGCTTTCTTAAGTTTTAAATGGATATTATCCTGCTTCATATAGATTTATTCTGCTTTTCCCATTTACGGGGAATTCTGAGTACTTTAATATCATGTAAAACCCATAATCACATAAAACTCTGATTAGTACAGGATCCTAATTTGATTATATTATGCTTAGACGGAGGCTCAGGGGTCTCATATATTTTCATGAAAGAAAACAATGTTTTCTTAATCCACTTCACTGTTGACAGTTTTACTTCCTTATTCAACAATTTTTGAGCACTTCTGTGTGCTAGACAATGTACCTGATATCAGAGTTGCATAGATATACGACACAGTGTTTTATGCAAAAACAAAAAATGCACTGCAGAGATAACAATAGATTCCGAGACTCAGAAATGGGCTTGATATAGTAGAGTACCCTTAAACTAGACCTTAAAGGATGAGTCAGTGTTTGCTAGGTAAAGCATTCCAGGAAGAGAAAATATCCTACATAAAGTCATGGAGGTAAGAGAGCATGACTTTTTCAGCAAAGGGCAGAAAATCCATGTAGCTGTGTGTGTGGCAAGTGATGGTGTTGATGGTGGGTGGGTGGTGACTGAGGAGTAAGGAAGTAGATTTAGAAAATGTGGTGTGAGACAAGAGGAAGCTGGAAAACTCAGTGGAGATTAGTTCCTGAAAGGCTCTGTAAGCAAGGAGAAAGCATTGGAGGGCCACTGGATGTTTTGAAGCAATGGTCACATTTTTGGGTCAGAAAGACACTGTAGCAGATCTGCAGAGGATGAACCTGGAGAGAAACCACTGACTAGAGGCCGGAATCCTCTGAGCTGAACTGACCACATAGCGAATGGAAGAAAATACAAAAATGATCTAAGTCTGTCATGACTCCGAGTATCCTGGTTATTTGGATGTATAACAGACAGAACCTCAGAATGGAGAAATGTGAGAGCTGAGGAATACTTATCTTCTTTTTCTGTTGGTTGAAGTTATCTATGATGACACCAATGAATAGATTCAGAGTGAAGAATGACCCAAAGATGATAAAGATGACAAAGTATAAATACATATACAGATTTTCTTCATATACAGGCTGAAGTTTAACCTAAATAACATTGAAAATATTAAATAATATTTTAAAACACAATAAATACTTAAACTAAATGAACATTTCGCGTGTTGTTAGTTAATATAGAGCTATTTTTGCCTTGCTCTGAGATATTGTTCTGAAAAACAATTCTGTTTTCAAATTACTATGATTTAGTAATGAAAGTTTCCATTTTTATGATTGTTCTTGCATCTGTTTTCCCATTGTGGCTTACCTGTGCATATTCTTTAGAGTAAATAACAGCAGTATAAGCAAGGCAAAGATTTTGAACTTATTATTAGTCTTATTATAAATTTTTTGCAATATTTTCAATTTGGGTTTGGAAATTCTGGCTCTTGGAGATATGGCTTTAATAACAGAACATCAACTTCTAAGAGGAAAATTCAGAATGAACAGATATGTTCTGAAGAATTATTTTTATTCCTATTTTCAAAATTGAGTTTCCCTGAAACTTGCTTGCTTCTTTCATGATATTTTTGGAAGCTGCTTCACAGACTCTGGTTGATCATTCTTTCCAGGGACAGGGATAGACAAGTCATTTCCCCACTGAGCAGTTTTCCCAACCTTAAGAATCTCATTTACTGGACCAATCTGATATCTTCTGATCCATAAAGTTAGATATCCTTTCATATTAGATATATATTTTATAATAGGCATATGTTAACCAAATTATCATTTATATCAAAGTGTATTGGCTTAAAAAAGATCATTTCTATATGCAATTGTAAATGTTCTGATTGCATCTAATATAAAATTCTGAGCCTTTCAGTTACATTATCACAATGTTCACTATGGAAAATCTAGTAGCTATAAATAATATCAGTGATACTTACATCTCGTGAGTCAACAGCTGCATACATAATATCCATCCAGCCTTTAAATGTGGCCTGTAACAACATATATTTGAATTCTGCATAAAAGCCTAATCCAAGAGTATGCATTTTACCACATGAAAATCTGATAGTGTTATTACAAATAACTTTTTGTACACTATTATGAAATTTTCTATAAAGACACTCAAATGAATTGAAAGAAGAAATGAAACCGAAATAAAGCTAAGTCTTACTTAGAGTCTGGAACTCGTTCTCTTTGTTTTTCTTGGAAGGTATTCTATTTTTTTCTCCACTAAGGTTTAACTAGATGCTTGATTCATGAAACTCCCATTTCAGTCTCAAATCCCTTTCATACCAAAAGGTAAGCTCTATGATTCAAACCTATGGTGTGTTTAAACACAACTCAATCATTTTCATTAACTAATTATCAATTAGTTAATATACTTTCCATTAAGTCAAAATTATTAAATATCACACATTTTGAAATCCACGGTGTAAGATTTGCCTATCCACACATAGTAGAACCGTACTCCTTAGATGTTGGTAAAATTAATTATCCGGCTAATAATCATACATTTAATTCATCACTACAATATATACATTGTTATTTTAATACATAAAATTGCTCCTTTGACAACGATTGCTACAAAAAACTAAAAATGGTAATAGCACAATAGCACTCAATAATACGACAAGAAAAAACAGGAAGCAGAAATATAAAATCACTTAAAACATACCAAAAGCTGAACACTGGGGAAAACACATTATAAAATAACTGCAAAACATCTTCTTTACAGTCAAGTCAAGCTAATAGTATAGGTGTTAACATCAACTCCTTTTGTAGTGTCAGATATGAATCATTCAAGCAAAGAACGTCAGATAAATGATCTTACTTGAAACATTATGAAAACATTTTCAAAACTCATACAGTAGCCACTTACCACTTGAAGCAATGCGAGATAGCCAGCACCAACATTATCAAAGTTTACTTTCACGTTTTTCCACCGAGCTTGCTTGCCAAGAGCCTGACAATCACTCAAATTGTTGACTTCTTTAACTTCAAACATGTTACCCGTTGTTGTGTTAACACAGTGGTAGAACTTGCCAGCAAACAAATTCACACCCATGATGCTAAAGATCAGCCAGAAGATGAGACAAACCAACAGCACATTCATAATAGAGGGAATGGCTCCCACAAGAGCATTCACAACCACCTGGAAGAGGAAAGGAGGACAAGGCAGCTTACAAATTGTTAAACTGGGAACCATTCCTTTCATTTAGTTAACAGTAAAATGGGTGTGAAAAGAGATAAATAAAAATTTAGGTGGACAGGTTGTTTCTTCTGATATTTTCTAGGACATATTTGATAAGGGAAAACAAACAGTGACACAACTAAAGAGCTAAAGGATTTAAGGAAAGCAAAATGTGCCAAAGCACGAAAAGAAATAAACAAAAACCTGATACAGTAAGATGGAGTCAGAAAATGTATGCTGGGGAAAAAAGAAAAAAAAAGATGCATTAAACATCAACAGAAGAAATTCATCATTCAGCAAAACATTTTAATTTTCAGTGGTGTTAATGAATGATAAATGATTTGAAAAACATCGTTAAACAAACCCTTCACAAAGTATTAATAATGCCTTAAATTTGTATCCTCAGATGAAGTTAACTTTTCATGAGTATGAAGAATAGGATTAGGAATTTACATGGTCCATTTTTTTCCCCCATTGGTAAAATCAAATTTAAAGAAAGTATATTAAATTAGGAAATGAGGTGGAATTTATCCCTGGACATGAAAATACAGAATACGTCTGCATCATTTTATTCCAAATCTCTTAAATGTTCACTTTGGGGCACATGTTACTTCACCAACCAAGGCTGACCTATTTCATGAAGGAGAAATTCAGTCACCTTCTCTCTAATTAAATGCAGAAGAGATTAAGATGTATTTTGAAATCTCTAGAGAAGCCAACAGTATCTTTTTAAATCTAATTTAATCTGGTTCATATTGGACTATTTTGTTAAGCACTTATATTAAATTAAACTATTGTTTTATTTGAAAATATTGTAAACATTATTTTAGAAATGAACACCAAAGAATTTTAAAATGACATCAAAACCTGAAATTCAAAATTATAAAAATTTCATACGCTGCTTGAATTTTTGTTTAGAAGTCATACATATTATACCTACCAGACTTTTTGGCTACTAAAATTTGTTTAAAATGACCTTCCCAGTTTTCTTATTATCAAATAAATGCATGATACATTTTACCATGTTTTATAGCTGGAATGTTACTTCTGCCATATAACTGAATTAAAGCGTGAATCTTGAAGTCAAGTCTGAGTGTTTTTATTGCCCAATCTACCTCCTGACATAAAGGGTTTATGGCCTAGAAAAAATTCAATATCCATGTACATTTGCAAGCTGGATTAAACAAAGCTGGCTTTGGGTTAAATAGTATTTTGAGGGGGTGTGGCCAGGGGGTGTGTATCCATATAGTTGCATACTTTTTATTTAGATGCATAAAATATACACTTAGGAAGAGAGTTGGAGGAGAAAATACAAGGACTATGGAAAAAGTGAACCTTATTCAGAATGTTCACTTCAAAGGGAGTCCGTACAACAAACCCTACAGGTTACCTGTGATGCTTCGTTAATTATCCTCACCCCCTACTTTGGTTGCTTAGGATATATAGATTTTGTCAGAGGCTACAATTCAGTGTTGTTTTCTTGTACAACTATTTTTATTACTGATATTAACTGAAGAAATAAAGCACACAAAAACTATTTTAACTTTCATTCATTGTCAGTATTTTTGGAGGAATCCGACTACCTGTGTAGAGGAAGGAAAACCCCTCCTACGATAAATGTCAGTAGTAAATAGTCACTTTAAAGTGTATAAGCAATGAAAGGAAATAAATGGCAGCACACAATTTTTGGATGTTGTGGAAACATCCTTGAACTCTCATCACATCTGGATTCTAGTCCTAGCTCTGCCACAATTTCTGAGGGCCTGTTGAAATAAATCTCAGTTTCAAGAGACTGGGCTTAGTGATCTCCAGGATTCCTGCTCTGAAATTCTACAGTCTATGAAATAAATATAAGAAGAGTGTGGCACCCCTCTGTATCTAAATCATTACCTACATTTTGTCATAAATCATCAGAGAACTTTCATTCTTCTTACCCTCATGCCTTCAAAGCGGGATAAAGCTCTTAGAGGTCTTAGAGCTCTTAGTGTCCTTAGGGATTTGATGGCGCCAAGTTCTGAGTACCCAAGAGCATTGGCTACCAAGCTGACCAAAGAAACCTACAAAAGGAAAAAATATTAATTGGCCCACCAAGAAATAAACTGTTGACTCAAGGCATAGCACAGGGTGTCTGTTCTTTAGTGCCAACCAAATAAAGCTTCGGACATGTCTGGGCAGCCTCCGTCTTCCACATGGTGGGGTCATCTCACATTTCCAGCCTCATCTCCTACTATTGCTTTTCTTATCAGTGAAACTGGAGTCCTTGTCAATTTTTAATAAACATTTGTAAACCCCTCCAGGTAGATATTTCACCCCATGAAGCCCTTTTCGACCTGTGTGTATACCACTGATGATTCAGGACATGGTTCAAAAGCCATCTTTCATTTCATTAGAAATCGTGTTTCTCTCTTGAATTTACGTAGTATCTTGGTTATGCATATTGGAGGCATTTACCATGTAATAGAATCAATTGGTTTAATATCTTCTCTCCCCTTCTGGGTCACATAAGCTTTTTACGGACTAGGATGAAACATGCTTCTCTTAGTGTGCCTAAAACTGTCTAGTTGAATATGCTTTAGTCAATATGTGTTGGATAAATAAATAAGGGGAAAATTTTACCTGGGGAAACATTTTATCAGACCACGTTGTAGTTTCATAGTAACAATGAAATTTTTATCTAAACTATTGAATTCATGATTTATAATACAGTACCTCTCATTCAGAGTGATAATACATCTTTCTGATATTTACACATATGCTAAATTTTACTTAAATGTATGAAAGATTAAAGAGGATATGCCCTTTTTTGGGAGGAAGTCACTTTTATTTGCTTTGATTTTCCTTCAATATATTAACATTTGTTGAAAATTTCCTCTATGTTAGGTTCTGCTCTAAGGGACTTACATGTATAAATCTTAAAAAGTGGGTATTATTAGTATTACCTTTTCTCTGGTGAGGAAGTTGAGTCCCCTCCCCTCCTTTCAAAAAACAAAAAAGATGCACAGGTAATAACAGGTGGAGTTGGGGCTTGAACACAAGTGTTCTGACTTCAAAACCATATCCTAACATTTTGGATCCACTATCAAAAATTCTTTCCTCATCGGAACCACAAAACGCAGAAAATGATTTGAGTGACTATCTTCTCAATTCTTGCGAGGATTGTAGGGAACTTAGTGCTTTCCTTGATGCATAGGAGAGAAGTTAATTCATTACATCCACTGGATGGCTTAAGGGCTTTAGGGCTTAATTTTTTTGTGAAAAGGGCTATTGAAAATGGATCAAACTGAACCCTCCCAACAATCTTGTAAGATGGGAGGAAAACAATGATCTGCCCCAAAACACGTGGTATAAAGGGTGATACCAAAACCAGAACCTAGGCTTTAAAGGCAAATGGAGCCACGGTCGCCTCAAAGTTTAATTTAGTATACATCTCACAGAATTGACCAGAAAAATAAATGACTTGAATTTAAGCATGACTCACGCAGGATAATTTATTGAGCTGTTCATTTCTGTCTAGTGTTCGCTGCTACAGAAAGCTGGTGAGATGGGTCAGGTTATTAGAGGATGTTCAGGCTTCTGTGTTCTGTGCTCCTTTGCCTCAGGAGGCCTTAACAGCTTCTTTATGTTTCTGAAGCTGCTTTCTGAAGATTTGCCTCATCTTCCCAACCAAGCCCTTTATTTGAGACCTGGGCATTTTAAAGGGAAGTGGATGCAAATTTCTCAAGACCCTGAAGTAAAGAAGCTTATGCTTTGAAAGTAAAAGAAAGGTAATGTCCAGACCCAGGGGGCGCTGGAAGGATAGGAAGTTGTGGGTTCAAGCATGAGAGGCACCACTCACACATAACCACCCCACACTCGGTGGCTCTGCGTGTGCTAGAGAAGCAGGGCGTTGGTGAGCTGCCCTGCTTTTAATGGAGCTCATATAATTTTGTGTAGGGCAAAACTCACTTTCATGAGTTGACTAATGTGAAGAACAATCTGCTTTAAAGGTGAATTTGAAATAAATAATTTTAAAGATTTGCAATATAGTTAAAATGTGAAGATAACGTTCTACATTGGTAGGGTGCTGTACAATTCATATTGGTGTTTTTCACTCATTATCTCTGTCTCAGAGTGGTCAGATGACTAGTCCAAGAAAAGGGAGAAAGGAAAAACACATAACTGGAATTTAGGTTTTCTGTTTTCTAGTCCAGTGTGTTTTCCATCTCAGTAAATTTGTCCCCAACCTTTCAGTACACAACGTTTTAATCCTCATTTC
The DNA here is from genome assembly GCF_021613505.1 of Equus quagga. Lineage (NCBI taxonomy): Eukaryota > Metazoa > Chordata > Mammalia > Perissodactyla > Equidae > Equus > Equus quagga. The sequence continues at coordinate 105,578,430 of NC_060270.1, forward strand.
TTTTGTGCTAAACACAAAAGGGACTCTTGCCAATATGTGTAAAGTGTAAGAGAAGCCCTTTGCCAAAAACTGAATTTTCAGTACAAATTTACATGACTCTAGGTACCTCACTCCACAGCAAATATATGGAACTGTCTGTGCCAGAGGTTTAGGAGGTGGTTCAGTTGTCATCCATGCCTTTCCACATCCCTATTGCAGCTGAGACTGAGAAAGAAAGGAATAATGCAGGGAGGGAACTGATGATTCTGAAGAAGACCCTGGGAGTGCTGTGATTGCTTAATGAACCAAGTGACATGAGTTACTTCCCTTAAAAATGGCTCAAAAGGGGCTGGTCCAGTGGCATAGTGGTTAAGTTCATGCGTTCCGCTTTCCCGGCCCAGGTTTCACGGGCATGTATCCCTGGCATGAACCTACACACCACTCATCAAGCCACATGGTGGAGGCATCCCACAAACAAAATAGAGGAGGATTGACACAGATGTTAGCTCAGTGACAATCTTCCGCAAGCAAAAAGAGGAAGATTGGCAACAGATATTAGCTCAGGGCCAATCTTCCTCACCAAAGAAAGAGGGCTAAAGATAATTTCTTTGAATTTAATATAAACAGTTAAAAGATAAAAACCATACAATCACCTCTATACACTCGGATGATACGTTTCAATTCAAAAGCCTGCATAATTTTTGATGGCAAACTCTAGAGGCTTTCCCAGCAAAACCAGAAATAAAAGAATATGCTCACTACCAATGTTATCATTTAACACTTTCTGGAAAAAGAAATAAGAGCTATAAGAATTAGGGAAGTGGAAGAAGTCATTATTCGCTATTGTTGACCTCAAAAAACCCAAAGGGATAAAGTGAAAAACTGTTATAAATAATTATATAATTGTTTTAGGTGCTAACATATGTTTTCATATTAATTTTTTAAAAAGTTTGTGTAAGAGTCTTTTGGAACTACACCAACTCTAAAACACTAACATGGAAAAAATATAAGTATGAGTAGAATCTAAAATATGATTGTTTCAAGAAGAGCAATCAGAGAGGACAAATCCCACCTGATACTAAACCATTTCTAAATCTGCAATTATTAAAACTGTCTTGTTAGCAGACAAAGAAATGAATGAGAAACAATAAAGTCCAAAATAGACCCAAGACTTATCGAGATTTAGCATGTAGATAGTAGTAGGATTTTAAATGAGAGGTGAGAAAAACAAGTGAGAAACCATTTTGAGGAAAATAATATCGGAGCCTCACCTCACAACTTACACGGAAATAAGCTCCAGATTGATCAAAAATTAAAACATAAAATGAAAATGAATGAAGATACAAATAAAATGCAACCTATAAAATTGGGAAAAAACATGAGAAAATGTTTTAATAATCTTGAAGTGTAATGGTCTTCAGAAGCATGAGAAGAACCACGAAGGAAAAAAGACTGCTAAAGTTGACTGAATCAACGTGAAAAGTTTCTACATGACGAAAGAACAAAATCAAGAGACTAAAGCCCAAAGAGGAAAAATAGTCATACCACATGTGACAAAATAACTTCCTTAATATGAAAAGACCTGCTACAAATCAGTAACAAAAATGTCATTAACCAAATAGAACATCATACAGATTCTCTCTAAACTTTCCCTTTAATCTGTCTGTTTGAACATCGTATTTATTTACACTCCCTAGTGAAACTAGAAGGAAAGCAAAGGAATACAAACAAAGAGAATACGAGAAGAGATAGCAAGGAGGAGAGTTAAAAAATGATCCTGGACTATGGAGAGCACAGGAATGATTACTTTCTCAGCGGAGCAGAAGCAGCAGAAATCCAAGTGCCTGCAGAAGCGAGCAAATTGTTGCAATGACCTCTCAAAAGGCACTGGACCTGGAGACACCGAGTGCCTCTAAAAGGGGGGGTGGGTTACAGATGGCACTAAAAACAGAATTGATTGAAAGTCTCTGTACAGGAAAGCTAGACACTTTTGAGTTTCTTCATCAACTCCTCTGCAGCCCTGCAGGAGAGCACAATGGAATAACACACCTTCACAGTTTATAGAGTAAAATCTATATCTGCTACAGAGGTCAGGAGGTAGAAACAATAATCCACATTGTGGCTGGTTTCCCTCTGAGACCACAAAGCCTCTACAACACATCATGCAATTGCGGGTTTTCCTTTAACAGAACCATAGAGTTTAAAAAGCATGTAGACTAACTCAATATTTCTTGGAGCATCCGCACCTGGAGCTTCAGATTTCTAGATGCACACATCCTCACTTCCATCCCATAACAGTCCTATTTCCTATCTGCTAGGCAACTTCTGAAAACGGGCTCAGGTAGTGGTGAGGGCCAGGCACAGAGCTGCCATGGAAGTGGTGGCAAAGGGCTCTTGGTGAAGATGGGAGGTCGGGGATACTGGAGATGGCTGGATTTGGTCCGCTGGGATGGGTAAGGTTTACGGTAGGAAAGGAGTGAAGGATATCCAGTGTCTGTGAGAAGTAAAGAGCAGTTCCTATGCAATGTCAGCCAGGAATGAGAGTCCATTTTTACATAAGGAGAGTTTGTAACTCAAGGGCTGCCTCTTTGCCTTTGACATTCCTTCTACTTCTATCTTAGGCTTTTACAGCTTATTTGTCTTTAATTTTGTGCATGATTGGAAAATTTAAAATGCTCCAAATTTCCATAAAAGCAAACATCTCAGTCATTATGGTATTGCCCATGGCAGTGGGAAGCTGGAGATAATAGAGGCCACAGGTTCCACAGGAATTTCATGTAAATATCCAAACACCACTGTCTTTTAAAAATGAGGACTTTGAATCAGATGATTCCCAAGTTTACTTCCTCGTCTGAAATTCTACAATTCAGTAATTTCAAGATGATTAAAGCAAAATAACACTATATGTTATTCATGCTGAAAAGACAAATCACAGTATTTTTCTTAATGGATGTGTCATCCTTAATCAAACACACCCCTGGGAAAATACTTGAAGTGCTGGTCTGATTGATAGTGAGCATGATTACTACTGTTTATAGGGTATATAATTATGAGTCAAGACTCAGGTTTAATTTTTTTTGGAAAGATAGGAATTATTTTTGACATTTTTGTATAACGAATGTGTGTTATATAGTCCTCTAACAGCTAAGTAACTACTCTGTGCCTTAATTTCCTCATCTACAAAATTGGGATCATAACAGTAGATGCCTCGGTGGTTTTGTGAAGGTTAAATGAATTAAGACAAAGGTTAGTTGTTGTTAATATTAAATATGAGCACCCTTATTATCTGCCTTGACTGTCACTATTTGGAATCCTGGCTGATGAGTTGGTATGGTCTCCCATGAGAAGGCATTTAAGAAGAGAAAGAGCCATGTGGATCTTTGTAAAGGAGATATTTGTCGAGGTCTCCTTGGAGGCAGGGAGACCATTTAGTAAGCCATCGCTTGATCCAGTTAGTCATAGTGGTGTTGGTGTGGTGCTGAATAGGAGGGTCCAGAACCCCGGTTCACTTATTAGTTGATAACATGGAGGAGAATTTGTGACTGATTGGTTGTGAGGGGTGAAAGAGGAGAGGCCAAAGATGACATTTGGCTTAGCTTCATACATATACCACCACCAGACAAAACGGAATTCAGGAAGAAATGCATGATTGGAGGGGAAAGATAATGAATGTACTCAGACAGGAGGAGTATCAGTAAGTATTACCTAGGAAGCAATTAGAAATGTGGGTTGGGGTTTAAGGAAAGACCAGAATTAAAGACTAAAAGTCTCTTTGTGCTAAAAGTCATAACTTTTTCAAGAAGGGAACATAGAATTTTATGCTGTTAAATTAATAGGGTTATCTTTTAAAATCTGGCCAGTGAGAAATTTTTCTTATTACTAAATTGATAACGCTATAAGAGAATTAAATCCTTCCAAGAAAAGAACAAAGTGAATCATTCCTATTATGAGGCATTTACAGGAAAAACCAAAGCACATACGATACTTTTTAAGTGGAAGCATGTCTGAAGAGAGATCAGAAATTGAGATGAAATGACAAATGGTTTAAAGTTATTCCGTTCCTTTATCCCAAAGTTCTTTTTTTTTCTAAAGATTTTATTTTTTCCTTTTTCTCCCCAAAGCCCCCCGGTACATAGTTGTATATTCTTCGTTGTGGGTTCTTCTAGTTGTGGCATGTGGGATGCTGCCTCAGCGTGGTTTGATGAGCAGTGCTATGTCTGCGCCCACGATTCAAACTAACAAAACACTGGGCTGCCTGCAGCGGAGCGCGCGAACTTAACCACTCGGCCACGGGGCCAGCCCCTATCCCAAAGTTCTTTTAATTTAATCTGATTCTCTCCACAAGAGCTCCAACTGAAATTCAAGGCAAGCATCTCACTGTATTCATTCACCAGCATCGAAGGCAACCACCTTTGGACTGTAATGTGGGAACTCTGACTGGGGTAACACAGTATTTCAAACAGGTCTGTGCACTGTTGCAAAATGTGGAGCAAAGAGCAGGTTAGGTAGAGCTAGCTCTGCCGCCTACTAGCTATAGGACGTCTCTAAACCTCACTTCCTCAGTAGCAAAATAGAGATAATAATAAGACTTAGATCACAGGATGCTTAAGAGGATGAGTAAATAATTTATAATTAAAAAGAGATATTGAGAATAAGGTTTGTAAAGCAGGGATTAAGAGCATAGTTAATAGAGCCAGATTGCTTGGGTGCAAAATCCAGTTTATAGCCACTTAGCTGTTGTAACTTGGGCAAGTAACTTAACCTTTCTTTGCCTTAGTTTCCCCATCTGCATAATGAGAATAATTATAGTTTCTAACTCATAGAGTTTTGAAGATTCAATGAGTTAACATATATAAAGTGCTTTCAGTAGCAACTGTGCAGAGTAAACATTAAGTCAGGGTTATTAATTTTCATTATTATTATGTAAGGCTTTTAATTAGTGCCACTCCCACAGTAAGTGCTTAGGAAGTGCTAGGCATCTTATTGTGCTATTACCAATACTAATAACAAGCCTAGCTTCATTATTAAGGATGCCAATGTGTCAAGAATAAATGTCAAGAACTAAGGCAGGAACCACTAGATTCTAGAGGCTGCTGCCAATTGGAAACACATGTATGAATCACCTCATATTTTGTTCACCTCAACAGAGCGGCTGATGAGGATTCTAAGGGGCCCTTGAACAAATATAAAAAGTTTCTGATCAGCAAACATCAAGCATCTCACTTCAACCACATCAGCAACTTGTGCTGTCTATAAAGTGGGAATCACTTGTGGGCAATAAATATTTCACAATGGTTCAATCTTTTATTCAGGGTTTTGAACACATCAGCACCTTAGCATAATTTGGAATCAAATTTGAAGTTGTCATGATAATATGACATTTCCTGGGGATGACATATTTGCAAAAATTAATAAGGACAAGAAATTTGAATTATTTTTAATGAATTATGATCACGTATTTAGTTCATTGTGTGGCCAACAATGGCATTTATAATATAGCTGCTACAGTTATAGTGTAGGGTAATTTGGTTTTTATATGAAGACAGTATCTTTTTGACCTTTGGATGGAAAAACCAATAACCATACAGAATCAGAAAAATTAGTCCATGTAGTGTAATATTCTGGCAGACAAAGGCACAGATTAAGTTGTCCTACTTGATTCCAACCTGAATTATCACACTTTTCTCTATCTCTTCATCTTGATTCCTTCCTCAAATTTTCTAATATTTCCAGTACTTTATCCCCATCACTTCCCTGAGACATCTCTTATTCATGACACCAGTGACTTCCTTTTTCCAAATATAAGTGTCATTTCTCAGTACTCATGTCACTTGACCTCCTTGCAGCCTGTGATGAAATTGATTATGTCTGCTTTGGAAAAATTCAACTCCCTTCTCTGGGTTTCTGTGACACCATGCATATTCTGTTTTCCTTTTTCTTCTAACTGCTACTTCTCAATGTAATTTACTGGCTCCTTCTCTTTTGCCCAACTTCTAAATGTTGACATGTCCCCAGAGTTTGGCCTGGGCTCCTTTGTCAACTTGCATTGTCTGCCTAGGTAAGCTGATCTGCTCATGAGCCAGGAGGTTCATGGCTTCAAATGACATCTATATTCTGATGACTCCTAAATTCATAATCAGATCCTGGCATCTCTCCAGAGCTCAAGACTCCTGTAAAATTCAACATCTACTCTTGAATGTCCAATAGGCATCTCAAACTTAGTTCATCCCTCTCCCACTACCATCTGCTTGCCCTGTTAAACCTGCTCTTCTGATCTTCCCCATTCCAGTTAATGGCTTCATCCTCTATCCATTTGTTCATGTTGAAAGAAAATCTATTTGTTGAATCCTCTCTTTTCTTCACACCACACACATCCAGTCCGTCAGTAAGTCTCATTAAATTGATCTAAGACACAGTCATCTCTTTCCTAGAATATTAACACAGCTTTCTAATTTATCTTCCCGCTTCCACTCTTTGTCATCCCTTCCCCAAGCCAGGCATGATCATTTTAAAACAGTAGATCAGATCCCTGCTCAGCCACCCCCCGCAAACTTCCCATTGTAACTATAACCAATATACAATAAATTACATAATATATACAATATATAATAAATTACCGTAAAACATGAACTTCTTACCAGGCCTCTAGGAAGCTTTCTGAACTCAGTTTCTGTCCCTCTCACCCATGTTTTATCACACACATGCACAACAGTTTTCTTTCTGTCTCTTGAGTGTCCTCAGCGCATACTCACTTTAGGGCCTTCAGATTGTTCTTTTCTATTTCCTCAGGTCTTTGAATGACTGGCCCATTGTTATAGATTGAATGTTTATGTCCCCCCAAAATTCATTTGTTGAAACTTAATCGCGAATATGATAGTATTTGGAGGTGTGGGAGGTGATTAGGTCATGAGGGCAGAGCCTTCATGAATGAGATTAGTGCCCTCATAACAGAGAACCCTGAGAACTCTCTTGTCCGTTCCTCCATGTGAGGACGCAGTGAGAAGAAGGCCATCTATGAGCCAGGAAAGTGGCTATCAACAGACACCGAATCTGCTGGCATCTTGACGTCCCAGCTTCCAGAACTGTGAGAAATAAATTTCTGTTGTTTATAAGTCACTTAATCTACGGTATTCTGTTAGCGCAGCCCAAATGGACTGACACCCTTTCTCATCATTTACCACCCCAAAAACACATTCCCTAGACACTAGCTAATACTCTCTTCCTGCTCCCTACCCTGCAGTCATTCTCTAGCCCATTACCCTGTTTTATTTCATAACAGTAATCACCATCTGCCTTTATTTTATTTTCAGATTTCATTTGTTTACCTCTTTACTGTCTGTTCCAATCTCCCATAGAGTGTAAACCATAACAGAGCCTGATCTGCCTTGTTCATATCTCCTTTGGCTACAATAGCATGTGACCCTTGTTAGGTGCTCAAAATATTTACTGAATAAATGATTGAATGTTAGGAGGTTGGACAGATAATCCACTACAATCTACTTTTACTTTCAGGTAGAGAATTGAAGAGATTACATTTTTTCCCTAGATAAATTTCTCGAGGTTTCAAAGCATACTTCTAGTTTGAAGTCTTCACCTCTACCTCTATTATTTTTTTAAGCTTTCTGTGGCTGTTTAGTTTGTTACATCAATATACCTGATGGACTGTGAAGCCCTTTGAAGTATGTTTTACTTTCAAAAACTGTTTTAACTCTACGTTTACTTTAGCTTAGTGTACCCAGTGGTCTGAGAACAAGTTGTTTTCTGAAGTTACATTAATTTATGTATTTCAGCCCCTGCAGTGAGAAAAAGAAGAAAATAGACCCATTTAAAATAACATAACTTGCCCAAAGGTAGAAAGCTTTAAGTACCCAGTTCCAATCTACTAATTTAGGGAAGTAATTTTTGGGCACTATTCTTTGTCATTAATTTACTCATTTTGACATTATTCAATAGATACCTAAGCATGTATATTAGATGTCTAAAGATAGAAACATGAAACAAAACCCCAGCTCTTGAGAGATTTTTGCACCATATTTGTACCTCCTATATGGGGGAAATACACAGAAATACTTAAAGTACAATGCAGCAAGTATTTCAATGAATGTACATTTTTCAGTAAATGTACATATTTCAGTAAATTTCAGAGTTTTCTGGAGAAGTTCTATCGCATTTGTAAATGTTCTTCATCATGACAAAATCTTTTTGAACCCGAGAAGATTCTTAAATGTATTTAGTGTTCCATCCTTCCAAAGAGGAGCTGGAGGTTATAAATGCTAGGCCCCAAGGACAGTCTGAAAATATCATAAAATATTGGTAGCAGTTAGATAGGAAGTCTATGAGGTAAAGGAGCGTTGATTTGAGAATCGGGAAACGTGGATACTAATCTCAGCTTTGGTACTAGGTAGTTGTGCTATCTTAGGACAATTCTTTAAACTGAGGCTTCAGTTTAGAATAAACTGTTCAGAAAACTCTCTAGAATAAAGGTTAGATATTCTTTAAGATGCATTCCAGTTGCAGAATGTCAGAATATTAAATTTCTCTTTATGGATAGCTTTTCAGGACAATATTGAGATTTATCTCTATTATTCATTGAAGACGAACCATAGAAATTGGAAGTCATTTCTGGTCCATTAAAAGCCACTTGGCAGCATATTTCTTCTCAACTCAAAGTGGGTAACACATTTTGGTTATAGAATAATGAGAATGTATGTGTGGGAGAAGGGGGAGTAGAATTTAGATAGGCCCACACTTGTCAAAAATGATTAAAAGAATGAATGCACACATAGGGCAATCATTGATTCATAGTGGCAACTATGAGAGCTAAAAATAAAGTGATTTATGATTTCTAGGAAACAGTAGAGATGGTACTTAAAGTACCTGACTTTGTTGGGAGGCTATGAAACCTTGTGCAATGGAATATCACAGAAGACAAAGAACCAGATGACTGTCATTTTGCCCCAGTGCCTCTCCATGGCTTGGAATAAAACAGCATGCTTCGAGTCAGACAGACCTCGTTATTGGCAGCGTTCCTATGACTGCTCACTCCAGGGTAATCACATTCAGAGCAGGCCTCCTACATCTAACTCTTTGCATGGTAAATATCTGATTAGCTGCTGGGATATCTAACTACTGATTTAAGAATGGAAATGCACTTTATTGTCTCTGTGGCTATATGGTTGAATCAGGTGGAAGGAAAACAGTAAATAGGTTGTTTTAACATTATTTAGTAATGCACTCTAGTAAGGGATTGAAGTACAATTCTCACAATTCCTGGCCCCAAATTTGTCTTGTTTTTACCTCCTGGAGATGTTTTCTTTAAATTGAACTGTTAATAAGCTAAGTGCTTAGATCTGTCAATTCACAGATTTTTAGCTATTCCTTACCTTGAAGTTCTTAACTTTCAGAAAAAGAAGAGCTGTCTGCTTGTGGCGTAGAACAACTCTCTCTGTGTTTTCCCTTACCACTGTCCACATTTTTAGGGATCCTACTACTATTTTCCATGAGACTTTCCTCATTTTTGCATTTATTGTAGTTTTTAAAAAGATAGTTGCATAAGTATGTCAGCTTAGTGAAACTAAGTTCTCAAAAGTCAAGATTTTAATCATAGAAATGCATGAAAAGTCAAACTTGCCTTTTAAAAAAACAATTTCATAAAAATCACTCAGAATACTTACATCAACGATCAAGAAATCTAGCCAGCACCAGGCATTAGTGAAATATGTTTGAAATCCATAAGCTACCCATTTGAGAAGCATTTCCAGAATGAATATATAAGTGAAGACCTTGTCAGCATATTCTAGCATGGTTTTGATAGTCTTTCGCTGTTCAATGTATATATCTTCAAAAGCCTGTGAATCAAGAATACTTTTATTTTACTTGCATGGCTTGCCTCCCCTAAATAATTGATAAAATTTCTTAGTATAATACTGGGCACAAAACAATAATTGGATAAATATTGGCTAATATCAGACAAACAGCAAACATCAGACAAAATCTAAAAACTAAAACTAACAGAAAATGTTGGCAAGGAAATATCAATATCTTTACTGACTTGATGTATGCTTCCTTCTCTGCCCTTTCACCTCAAAATCTCTATCTCAATTACTGCTACAAACACATGCTTTTAAGAAGTAATATGAGCTCAGAAAATAATGAAAGTTCTGTTAACGAGGGATAGACTTCATCTATTCCAACATTACTCCCCTGAATGATCTGGTTTATTTTGGAAGAATAAATTGATTAGACATAAAGAAAATGAAATATACTTTTAGTCCATAAATGCTAATTTGATTATTAGGGAGAACTGGATGGTGTTTGACATGGAAGGTAACGCAGTTACAGAATGTCTGTAAATGGCTGTATCAGTGAGGAAAACATCTGTTAGATAAACACCAGATGAGAAATGCCATCTGGCTGTTCATGGTTCTGATTTATTTTGTACTGAATTTTGCATAGTTCAGTCCTGGGTGTCAAGCTCTGCAAGGCACAGATATACTTCCACCTTTACTTCTTAAACTCAGTGTAAATTTCTTTAGGAGAATAAGCTATTTCACTAGAACCTGATTCTTGCCAAGATGCATTTCACTTACCAAAGCACCGCTACTGAGAAGAATCATGAAGACAATGAAAGTCTCAAACCAGTTGTGTTCAACAATGCTGTAGCAGGTTTTCCGAAGATTCCACCAGACCTTTCCTTTGCCTTCTTCTATACTTACTTGACAGAAGGGAAACTTTTTAATACATCCTGAAAGATAACATTAAATATAATAAATTAGAAAACTATATTGAGGTCCTAAATAGGAAAAAATAAACTTTTTGCTCCCTCTCCATCCCAGTCTCAAATCATCCTTTTACAGGGTAACTAGCTACTTCATTCCCTAGTTATCTTCAGCATCCCTCCTGCGTAATGAATCATTCTCAGACTTAGACATTCAGCCAGCTGCCTAGAATTCAAGGAATTACTTTACCAAGAGTTTCTTGAGTATAAATGGTTTCATTCTTTAACACTAGTCAGGATCTCTCTTTGCCTTAAGGCCATTGATGGAAGTAGGGTCCAAGAACACCTCGTAGGTTTGGGGAAGAATTACATGTTCAAATTATCTCTTCATTTTGTGATGTGATCTTGGATTTTTACTCCCTTCTTTTCATGCGCAGAAAATCCCCCTGTCTTCCTAGGTATCAGCCATTGTCAGTTTTCTCAAGCTCATTTATTTTCAGCCTCAGTGCTTTTCTTACTCACACCTATGACTCATCTTGTCAGTCAGTGTCTCTATTCCTTTGTCCTCCCCCTCTGAGCTTTCATGTTATTTCTAACTTCCATCCACTCTTCTGCTCTGACTCTCTGAGCTACTATTCATTGGATTAAACCCAATCACAATGAATCTGCAAATCTTTATTAATTTGTGTGCAAGACACTGTACCGGTCACTGAGAACAACTCCTGTTCTCCCTGCCAAGGATCTACAACACATCTGCATCCCCAAACAGCTCTGGCCGCAGCACAAATTAATCACATTTGAAACTGTAGGGGCTGGGGTGTAATTATTGCAGCATCTATAAATCAAATCACAACATTGCCAGTGAGGTCTGAGGCGATTGCTATATCAATGAGGTGACATTCCAGCATGCCATTTATCTCACAGGGTTAATGTCTCCACATGCTAGAGGATGAAAAAAAAAAAGACACATCAAATCATCTTAATTGTCCAGGCACAGTCACTGCCATAGTATAATCCAGAAATAAAGATAAATAACTTCTTGGAAGAAACAGGAAAACAAAGATGAACATGCCTTCACCATTTCTTTGAAATATTTCCTCCAAAGGAGGTCTGTTCAGTCTCTGTAAGGAAAGAGGGGAGATTGAACTTAACCATATTAGAGCTTGTTTACCTTCAGTAAAACAAGCTTCTGGTTTAAGGTCTTCCTCAGGCTCAATTTCAGCTGGGTCACCTTCTCGGGGTGGAGCAACATCAACTGTGCTTCCTTCAGATGAGCTGGTTGCATTTAATTTCTGGAAACAAAATCCCATTGCAAAGATATGATTTTTCTCCCCTTTCATTCAGCTAATTTGAAAACATTCTGTCATAGTGTGAAAAAATGGTAGTGATAGCATTTGACTCTAATAACATTACTGATAATTATTTACTAATAATTTAACATAATTAAAGTCCTCCTATTCAAAGCAATGTAACTACTGACCTGATTTAGACAAAAAAAAGGTTAGACAGTATTCAATATAGGTGATTTGGAAAGGATGAATTATACTGATTAACTTGTTTTATGATCTCCATTTGTATATAGACGCCATATGAAAATCATCAAACACAGTAATACTCAGGCCAAATCAAGAATAGTCTGATAAAAGTTTGGTTTGCTGACATCCACTACTGATTGTATTAATTAAAATGCGTCAAATCAAACTGTAATTTCCACCTCTTCCGATGGAAATTTTCAGAGGGCAAAGAACATTACCAGTTGTCTCTAACTACTGTCCATGTTTCTGTAATTTTAGAAAGGAAGAGCAGCACATTAACATTAGTCACAGTCATTATATTTCAAATTTGAGCTATATTTTTCTCTGGCTTCCATAATTTTCTTCTTACTTTACTAGCAGAAAAATGATGGATCTCTCTCTTTTTTTGAACTGTTTAAATGAATTCAATACTTGGCAAAGAATTCTAAATGAAATAGAAGTTTCTTTATAAATAGCATTGTCCAGAATCTGTATAGACTTTTATTAGGAGCACATTCTGAATTCAATATGTGATCCGGCTGTGAATTTTTCCTTTAAATAGTAAATCATTGTGACATGCTAGAGCCACTTTATTGTTAGAAGAATAAATATCTAATAAGTACTCTGAAATCACTTGGGGAGGAATTATGGAGGTGCAATGTTTTATGAAAACGGATGCAAACACATGACATACAGCACAACCTAGGCGAAGTGAAGCTTTTAGAATGAAAGAACAATACATGGACATGTTAATGGTTTCAAAGCCCCCATTAACTTTAGTAGCTAAGTGGTAGTGTCACTCTGCCCCAGCTTTCTGAAAGAGTTAATGTGTTATTGAAAAATGCCTAAATGACTTTCTAAACATAAGTCATAACTGGAGGAAATTTGGCTCAAAACTCTTGATTTATTGAAATCATAATGTAAATGTAGTATAATATTTTATAATGTGAACTAACTGAAGAGTAATATCCAGATGATACTTTCTGTAGTGTTACTTTGAGGGTGAGGTTAAACATGTCCAACTAAATATATTGTGAAAATTACTTTAAGTCAAAATATAATTCTATAGTAAAGGATCTCATAGTCTGGAGTATGCTAAAGAGAGAAGTTAGGCCATCATTTGATGGTTCTTATGATCCTTTTAGTACAAGAATTTTTACCATTAAATTCCTCTAGTTTTTGGAGAGGTGTAAGGCCAAGACATATTTTTTTCTCCCAAGATTTTTCGTCTTCTTACAGCCAGGATATCTTTATTCTTTTAAGAAAATTTCAGGAAGCTATTGTTGGATTGAATTGCAGCAGCTTCTGGTATAATGAAGAAAATATTGGATAATTCTTTGGACCCAGAAACTAACTCTTCTCTTCTGATTTCACTGGTGGTTTATGGGTTGGACACTGACATTTAATGAGTGGCAGCAATGATATCCACTGCATACATAAAACCATTAAGAAATCTGATTATTTTAAGGTTAGTTGTAAAAAGTTCCATGTTTCTTCTTCTTCCTCTTGACCAATCCAACCTCAATAATTTTTTCTGAGCCTAGTCATGGTCCGCCTGCTTCATGAAGACTTTCTTTCTTGCATGATTCCTCCACACTAAATAATTTTATAGAACATTTAGTCCATTATACTTGTTTGCTTTGATCAAATATTCTCATAAATATATATAAATTATATAGTACATAAAATTATATCTATGTGCAAACTATATATTTATGTACATATACATATATACCAAAAATGTACACACACACAGATATATGTGTGTATATATATATATATATATATATATATATATATATACCAAAAGGTCAGAGTACAGAATAGACACTAAACAGTTATGATTTTATGAAGAGTGAATAAATGTGTGACTGAATGCATTTTTGTATTACTCTTATAGAGAGAATTGTAGTGTTTAAGTAATTTCATCTCTCCATTTTGACATATAACTCAATCACGGCTTTGACAGAAGTCTATTTAATTGTATAAGAAAATGTATTTTCGTAATGAATAGGAATTATTTAATTAATAACATTTTAGTGATAAAAATGTGATGTTTCCAAAGTTTTTCTCTAAAATATTGGAAGGTGTTCAATAAAGAAATCTGAGAGAAGAAAGTAATAAGCATATTTGCATATACACACAAATACAGCTACAGTCGTGCACCACACAATGACATTTCCATCAAGGATGGACCGTATACATGATAGTGGTCCCATAAGATTAGTGCCATACAGCCTAAGTGCATAGTAGGCTGTACATCTAGGTTTGTGTAAGTATACTCAACGATGTTCACACGATGACGAAATCGCCTGATGCAGTTCTCAGAACTTATCCTCATCATTAAGCCACACATGACTGTATACCTTTCCATTTGAAATTTTAGAAAATATACTTATCCTTCACTTATTTTACCACTGTTAACATAATTATAAGATGTTCAATTTTTCGCATATTTGTCTGCCATATGTTCTACAAGAGTCTTATATTTAAATACAAATACTTATTTAAAGCAAACCCTTCACAGCACAAGTAATAGTAGCTGCTAATCTGAATGACAGTCGAATCTACTGTTTACCAAGTATTGACCTCTGAGTGTGTTTTTGTTATTGGTGCTGTCTTTAGATTATAAACATTTACGAATTTGGTTAACATGTTTGGACATAAATAATTTCAATTTTCTAAATGGCTATGGAGGTTATACATTCCCACATCATGAAGTAGAGAAGGCCAGTAATCAGTCTGGCTCTATCTGCCCGACATTATGAGGCATAACGTGTCTTTTGAAAATGGACGAGAAAAAAATTCTGCACGCATCCTGCTCTTCTCAAATGAGCAGAATCTATTTCAATGGAGATTACTTCACTGTTATCCAGGAGTTTTTCTGATTACAAGGATAAGCTCTTTAAACTTACACTCTAGAAAGCTCCTTAAGCAATGTTCAGACAGAGACTTGTAGACCCTCATGCACCAAAGCTTAAAAGATAGTTGGTAGGCTAGAGTTCATTTCACTAAAAGCGTTTTGTGGGAGGCTCCTTTCCCTATGGAGGGTGACATAAAGTTAACTCATCCTCAGTTGGGGGATCAGGTTTATTCATGTTGTCATCTTCATAGGGCACATTTTTGTCGTAGGAAAGTACATAATTTTATTCTATGAAGTTATGAAAATATTATAGCAACTACATAAAATTTCAAAAGTTGTGAATTTACCTATTGAGTTAAATTAAATTTAGACTGTGTTCTTATTAAGTTACAACAACTTACCAATTATGATATACTGCCTGACATGCTTTAGGCTCTGGATACATAAAGAATTTTACTGCTGAAATTTTAAATCATTAATTTATATCCTAGAAAACTACTTAAGCATTTAAAAAATTCTATCCACTAATATAATAGTATCTACATAATCTTAACATTTTCTGATTAAGTTCAATACTTCAGCATTCATACTCTGGTAGAAGGTAGTTTGTGATATGTTCTATCAAAGCCATAACATAATGACTTCAAATATATTTAAAAGCATATAACTGATTTAAAAGCAAGTGACTGATGATAAATACAGAGAATAACTTACTTTATATTGCCATAGCTGTGGTACTACAGTGATATAAAAAAATCAAAGAAATCTGAAATGAAATTTTCCATTATAAGGAACTTGATGGCTATACTAAATAACTAAAATTAAAACTTGTTCAGAAGTAGTTAGAAAAATATAATTAGGTATATAAGCAATAACAATAGAAAGCTTCTATATAAAACTGTATAGTACAAGTTCAAACTTGTTTTCTTGTACTATTTTCTCCCTAGTCCTCCAATATTTTACGGCACTTAACATCAGATTCTTCCATCCCTTGTAGAAACTACTAAGTCTACAGAGGGATGATGGCTTATGCTCTACAGATGCACACTGGAAAGCAAGTTTTAAGATGCAACATTCTCCAGGCCTAATTCAGCCACAGAAAACATGCCTGGCTGCAGCAGAAGCCCGGCGCAGTGCTGTGGAAGCCGCACGCTGATCCAAGAACCATGTGCTCAGAGACATGGTACCTGAATATCAGATTTTCAAGAAGGTTAACTGCAAATACCACTCTTAAGAAATGACAGAATCAGCACCCAAAAAGGCCGTGAGACCTTTTTTTCCCTTAATAAGGTGAACTTCTATAGAAATTCCCCCTTATGATGAATATTGCTCTTGATTTTTATCCAATTAAATAATGAAATTTAACTTTCAGTGATAGAAGAGAATGTTAGCAACTGGCCTACTTCCACTGAAATGCGCTCACATTTCATTTATTTTCAATCAGCTATTGTGTTTGACTCTCACAAATTACTGTGTGATTCAAGAGGTAAAAATAAAAGATTCAGCCATTACAGATTACCTTTAAAATCTAGCCATTTCTCTCAAAACTTCTGAGTTTTGTCTTACAAGTACAAGAGGAAAATCTTTTGGTCACACAAACTATCAGGGCCTTAGTCTGATCTTTTGGATATGCATATCCATATCTTGACTTATGATATTTGACTTGAAGAACAGATAGCCACACCATAAGGCCATTGGGCTCCTTATCCAAGGCAGAAAGAATAAGACTAAAACCAATAGCTCTTTTTTTCTGGACCAATTATGGAATAGCTAAAAATATAAACCACTTCTATTCAGTTTTCCCTCGACATATTTTAAATATACACCACCCTTGGTGCTCCTTTTATTTTAAAATAGCCTTAATAAGAACATACATATGAAACTGAAAATAGTTATGTGGTAGTTGAAGAGTAAGGTAAAGGGGCATCAAGAAGGCAAAAGAAAAAGCTGGTTGATCTTGAGAAGATTACAAAACTTTCCATTTGAACTAGCTTTAATTAAGTTTTGTTTCAGCAGAAGTACATTAAAGCACCAAAACAGTTCTCTAAGGGTTAATATGGGTTTAAAGTGGCTATTCACACACCCGTCTGAGCCTCTGGAAGAGTTGCCTCACATTCAGTTTCACAGAGCATTTGGAAGGCTGAGAGCATAACGGAAATTGGGAGCTACAGGCATATTCTCCCACTGCTCTCCAGATTATGAAAACAGAGCACAGTGCCTTTTCCAGAAGAGCACGTGCTTGGGACCTTAGTCAAGCATCTGTTTTCAAAGTTTCCATAAAGGCTTTGAGAAGGAGGGAATCCTGTTATAAACAGGGTGTGAAAGATAATTTTCCAGTACCATTTAATTCTATTCTGTTTGTGAAGAAAAAATAAATCAGATTTTCTTCAATGACTAATAATGATTTACTCCTAAAGCTAAAAAGTCATTGCTAAGTAAAAATTACATAAATCACTAGGGGCTGTATGTTTTTCTATTTTTCATTAATAATTTTATTTCTGAATTTGTTGCCTTCTACAACTAATTCTTAGTTATCAGAAAGAAGAAAAGAGACCTAGAGACAACCTCACACTCCAGATTTTTTTTTCACCAAAAGCTTTGAAAACTGCCAACACTCATGAACTTTTTGCTTCATAATTTCCCTTCCAGAACCCTCACTCCAGCTGAGATTCCAGTAAGCAATGATATCAACAGGAGAAAGCTGAGTCAAGAGAGTAAACTTAAGATTTTAGTTAGTCCACAAACCTACAATAATAATTTTGGGAGATGTCCTTTACTCCTCTTAAAGCTATAATTTATAATTAATAATCAAAAGTAGGAAAATTTCCAAGTCTCTTTTTTGCCTGCTCAGTTTTGGGAACATTTAGGGAGAAATTAATGTAGCTCAAGGAAATAAAAAAAAAATGGGTACACTGGGTCAATAACTTAATGATCATGATGCAGTGAACTTTTCCTATCCCATATCATGATGCTTTCCTTCTGTTAATTACCTTACAGTGATCACTTACGGTTTTGCAGACACATGACTTAACAACTTTCTTAAACTACATGAAAATCCAAGATATGTGGTGCCCAAATGCATACAGACTATGGCCCTTCATATCCAAAAACTCATGATCACCCTACTCTTTTTTTTTAACAGAGCCTTTCCCAAAAAACATGAAAGCAGACTTTCCATGTGAAGAACATGAATTGGATGGGTTGAAAATTACATTCATAGATCTGAATATAATGATCTGAAAATGGCAGCACTATCAAAAAAAAAACCCTGTAAGGGTCCTTTTGGTAATACAATTTACTTATAAGGGCTGAATCAACAACAGCAAAAGTTGTGGTTTTATTTTAATGAAATAAAAGCAGAGAAATAAAAGAAAATGCATGCTCTCAAATTCTTGGCTATATTGAATTTTAAACATTCCTATCATGTTTTAAAATAGATATAAATCCTACAGAGCATGCAATTGTTGCTTTTAAAAGTCTAAAAGACTAAACTGGAAACTCATTAACAGAATCAAATGTCATGTGGGACTGCCCGTCTCGCCTGACCATGCTGTGATGTGTCACACGATTCAGCAGAGAGCAGCTGGGCACGTCTAGCACTTCCTTGCATGGCAGGGGAAGGGACGTAGCTGAGTAGCATGCAGGCCAGTCAAAATTCACTTAGAAAGTGATTGTACGTGGACAACTTGCTTGGGTAACCTGGGTAAAAGTGGTGGCCCGAGCCTCTGGCTGGTTAAAAAACACCAGAGCTGCATTCTTGATGGCTCCAGCTTGATTTTACCCCTGTGAGAAGTAAGAATGGCAAGCAGTGAAGGTTACAGTACGATATTGCTAGACTGTGCTTTGGATTTCAACTTCACATATGATTCTCAAGAACATTTCTTCTATTTCTTTCACCTGGGAAGACATTGAAACCTTTTAAGAACTTAATTGTAAAAGTCCACAGTTGCATAAAAATTTAAAGAAGTCATGATGATGTGAACTTTAAAAATATATTTAAAAATATAAAAAGAAACAAAATTCTACATTACATCTTGTCACAAGATCTGTATCATTCCAAGTTTTTTCAAAATAAAAGGTCACTATTGTGAAAGCTATACCTTCAATTCTCTTACATTTTTTCATGCAAAGCTTGATATTTGTTTCCATACCAGACTGCTTATGTTAGTGGTCCGTATATGTGGTTATAATAGATATATATATAAATATATACAGTATATAATATATAACAACAATTCATATTTTTACCTCCCAAAACTTCTAAAGATCATTTCTCCCCAACCATAACATGGCCAGATATACTTTATTATGAAAATGCATGGAAGGAGTAGAGTAACTAAAGTTTTCAAATACTACCTAAATCAGTGATTAATTTACTGCTTCTTCTTAAAGCAGAAATGTACTGTAATTTTTTTCCTTTTTCTTTTTTTTTTAAATTGAGGAATGTATCACTCTTTTGGGTTCAGCTCGTGTTATTTCTCACTTTGTCAGCAAAGAGAAAGATATTCTGTGCTCTCCGAAGCAACACTCAATGTTCTTTTCTATTTGTGGTCAAAAAACTAAGAAGCATGAACCAAAATGTCATTTTATGGATATGTTATTTTTACCTTGTGTATGTACACGTGTGTATGTGCAATAGCTATTAAAAAAGATTAACCCAGGCAACATAAACACACATCTGAAATGTGACCTGTATTCAAAACCAGTAGTTTCAACAAATTTCAGATCAAAACTGAACTTTGCTGGAATTTATCTAAATGTATTCTGTAATGTTAGAACACACTGATTTTTGTTGTTATTTTTAAAATTAGTGTACTTTTTTTTTAATATTGGTACCTGAGCTAACAATTGTGGCCAATCTTTTTTTATGTGTGTGTGCTTTATCTCCCCAAATCCCCCCTGGTACGTAGCTGTATATCTTCGTTGTAGATCCTTCTAGCTGTGGCATGTGGGACGCTGCCTCAACGTGGCCTGACAAGCGGTGCCATGTCCGCACCCAGGATCCGAACCAGCGAAACCCTGGGCTGCCGCAGCAGAGCATCTGAACTTAACCACTTGGCCACGGGGCCAGCCCCCAAAACCAGTGTACTTTTAATCTTTGTGTGAGCGTACATGAGAATTGCCCTATTACTCTTTCAGGGATTTTTTGGTATTAATTTTGAAAATCATCCACATAAAATTTATTACTGAATTTAATTTTACTGTGCAAAATAATTTGAAATTTTATCCTAGCTTTATATAAAAAAGAATTTAATTTTATATTTACTTTGATGTATTTTCCCACCAATACATCTGTACGTTTTAAACAATTTCATTACATTCTATCATTGGATTCCATGTATCCAAAATTAGCTTGGAAGAGGACAGAATGGTTATTTAAAATCATCCTATAAGGAATTTTCATTGAGATAATAAAATGTTTTCTAGGTCTTGATAATGAGGAAGACGTTGTATCTCATTACAAATTTATGATTATTTAGCCACTTAAAAGACATGACAAAAAGGTAGCATTCTTCTAAGCAGTCATTTGAAGTACCTGTGGACATTATAGAGTTTTTGAAGTATTCTGGAAACTAACTGTTTGGTAGAAAGTAAGATATTTAATGCCCATAGATCCAATGTGATGAAACCTGCGATGTGAATGTAACAAACGTTTCTCTGCCTCTTTGCTTTTCTACCTCTTCTCAACCACAAGTTAGTCTTGTCCCTAGTGTTCCCTTATTTTTTCTTTATAGTTACTTCTTTGGTGAGCTTCTCTATCTTCAAGGAATCAGATAATTATAAATCTGCATTATCAAAGCTATTTTTAAACCCTGACCTCTCACCCAGCCTCTGGTTCCCAACACTGTCCCTTCTAATTCAGCGTATCACAAATGAATCCTCTTCTTCCCACATACACCTGGTACCCTTCCTACACAGGCCATTTCAGACAGTGGCATTGCCATCGTTCCAATTTCCCAGATTCTTTACCAGATTTGTCAAATTACCAGTTAGTCTCAGTTCCCATACTTATCACCCTAGCCCAGAATTTCCTCACCTCATTGCTATCAAATGATTGTTACCACATTCTCCAGGAGTACCCCCCTTATCCCTCAGTCTAAACTGTTTTGCTCACTGATATCAAATAAATTTTCCTAAAACCTCACTCTCCTATTTCCTCTCCCCTGTTTCAGCAAAGACAGATAGCTCCTTCTTCACTATGCAGCCAATTCCAAACTCTGACTTCCTTCAGAGACTTTATAATCTGAAACTACCTTACACACCCAAACACATTTCCCACTATCCTCTCAACCAATACCTTATTCATGCTGCTTGTGCCCCTGTAGCACCTTAATACCAAGCCCACTCTCAACTCTGGCTTTCCTTTCACAGTTTTCTGCTTTGGTTTCTGTTCATATATTTGACCCAAACTTGGAGGCCTATTTCAATTTTATCTCTTCCATTTAGCAACTTGTTATGTTCTTGCTGTTCTCAATACCTATACCCTTATATTCAGTCCTGCAGGATGAAACTTTTTAATAGGTCATTAATGATTTCGTGAGTTGGTGTTAGCTTCCTCAAAGATGTTGCGATTTCCCTGAAGGGGTTCTGTTATGGAGCTCCCCGTTAACTCTTCCTACCCTTTGTACCCAGCAGGGTGCGGAGTTCACAAAAAAGGCTCAATAAATGCTCGTTCATTAATTGATGTTTTTTCTTAAATAAACCTACGTCAGATGATATGGGAAATAAAATTAGAATTGAATTCTTATTTTACCAGACTGAGCAATATACAAATTAGAATTGAATTTACTAAGCAGACTCTGAGTGGAATTCTGAGAAAGAATATTATACCTCATATTGTATGTATTTCTTTTTCAAAATATTTTCAAATTTGCTGTTACAATATATCTCAGCAGCTCTGAAATGCCTGGAAAAAGGGATCAGTAGGCTATGAGTTGTGACACTGTCAGCTACTTGTTACTTATACAAATTCCATTGATGTAGTTATTAAAAACATTTCCAAAATATGCTCACAAAATCAGACATTATTGGTCTGATTTCTATGGTGTCAATATTATACCCTCAAGCTAACACATGTCTTTTATAACTCCATGCTAGACTTACTTCTTACTGGTATATTAGAAGTCCAAAAGTAAATAATAGTAAAAACTTTTACTGCTGTTCTCCACAATACAGAACTGCAGAATTAATACCATTAAGCTACTATTATGGGATCCTGTGAATTATTTCAATCATGCAGTAGGAACAATTTCCCTTCTTCTTTCTTTTCTTTTAAACAATAAGCAATATGACAGTAAGAGCAACTTTTCATTCTACAGTCTAGCTGTAATCCTAAAGTGGAGCTTTTCTAAGTAATTCTTAGTATTCTCAAGTTAATCTGTAAGACCATGCAGATTTGCTCATCCTTGCCCGGGCAAATGTAACCAGTGCTGCTTGTACTTCCCTGATATGTCTAACACTTTCATGAATGAATAATACTCTATCATAGTCAATAAAACTTTCAGAGGTGAACAAAAACTACACAAAACTTGCACATTAAAAGAATCATAGCAAAATCTAATCTATTACAGAAGGTAAGGAGATGATACTTTCACAATGATCAATGAATACGGTTCATTGATTTGTCTAAAGAGCATAATGTAGTGTAGAATAGAATGTATTAAATAACATCTCTTTTTTGGAAGGCCATATATTTTAACCAGATTTTAAAATTGTCAGGAAGATGAATATACTAATCATTTGAACGATGATTTCCTATAAAAGCTGGAATTTCTATAAATAGATTTCCCAATAAAGAATACCTCATAATTTTCCCACATTACCATATATATGATTTACAATATACTTTTTAATAATATAAACACAATAAAAATACTAAATAATCGTAGTGCATGGTTTTTATCGGAAATGCAACAAAAACCTTAAAAGCATTCTTACCTCTTTGCTTTCTTCCAGTTCTGACTCACTGCTGAACTCTTCAGTATTTAAGTTTTCAAAGTCAGACTCTCCAACAGCAATTGGCACTGTTACAGTGAGGCTGGGGTTGTTTATGAATGACATGTAATCATTTTCATCGATTACATATTTTTCAACACTGCTTCCGGTACCTACACCACTGGTGGTTCCATTCCCATCTTTAAGATAATTAAGCTCTTTGCTTATTTCAATTCCAGTATTATTAGACATGCAGCTGTCTATTTTGTTGCCTTCATGGACTTCTATAACTTTTGACTTTCTTAAAAAGGTTTTTTGGAAACATTCCCGTATATTATTTTTCACATAATCGATTCCCTTTTGCATCCTTCCTACTGCAATCTGGAGATTGTTCATTTCATTATCATCGTCAGTAGCAGCAAGGTTGTCTGAGCTAAATGAACTCAACAATAAGGCCAGAAAGAGGTTCAGAACCTGAAAGAAGAAAAGAAAACTGTACCCAAACATTAAAGTACACACAAAAATAACAGTTTAAACAGAGATCTTATAGATCTCTGCTAAAATTAATTCAACAAATACTTCTTGAATGCTTGCTATATTTCAGACACCATGTCTTAATCACACACTATTTAAAGGATCTAGTATCTTCTGCCTGCTGTGAGGGCAAAATGGTAAAACAAGCACCTTTTCTTTCCTCCCGAGAAGGACAACAGGAAATGAGAGCTTCTAAGATTTAAACTGTATCTACTCAGGGCTGCTAGTGAAAAGTTAAATCCCATTTTTATGGTTTTGGCCAAGGAGAAAAAAAGATATTTTCATATTAGTCATTTTACCAATTTGTCTTGGGAATCTTTAGGTTCATGTGTGTAAATAATGAATTTACTTATTTAATAGCCTGGTGATATGTGTAAAACCAATATACTTGAAATATAAATTTCTTTGTCTAATGGCCACTTTTATAACAGCAGAAACTTGTAAATGCAAATTATATAATGTTTAACACATTTTCCATCAATGTGCTTTGAAATTTTTGTGTCCAAATCGTTCAACAGATGGAGAAAAATCTAAAATTATTCCAGGGTTTAGGGTAGACCCATATAATGTAAAAGACTTTTCTCTTTCCTTTCTTTGTGCAGAAAATATGAGGAAATGTTAAATCTCAGAGTATCATTGGGATACAAGGGGAACAAATTACCCAATTAACTGATAAAATATGATTGATACAGGAATAATTCATTATAGCTGATGAAAAAGGAAATTTATTTATACGAATATTTTTAGTCTGAAATGTAGTTACTGAGATTCAAAAATGTTACTTGGAAGGAAGACACTTGCAAAGCAAGAACCCCAGTTTGTTTCCTTATTTCTGTATCAGATTTTGTTGGGAATCTAGAACTTCCTAATTTACTATTCTGAAAAAAATTGCATGTCAACTGGTATCCCACAAACATTCTTTTAAGCATTCTCATTTGAATTTTACCTCTCAAAGGAAGGGTCTGGTATGATAGCATAAAGAAATGGTTTGTCCACACATGACTGAGAAATTTAAGCATTAAAACACATAAATATACAAGTTATGCTTTTACATTGATGCTTTTAACTCAGAGCTAAAAATAAGTCTTTTGAATTTGGTCAATGTCCATACATATGAATAACTTAAATTGCAATAATTTATTTCCTTTTAATAAAGCAAATTCAGGGAAGAACATATTTAGTCCCCTTACAAGTCATTTGGATAATTACAATACATAGCTACAATATGTTGCTCTATTACATTGAAATTTTTCTTTAAAATTTAGTAATATGCAACTTATGCCGCAGAGTAAGCAAAAAATATGAACTATGAATACGTAAAGAGCAATTGCAATACAGAAGAGACAGTTGTGTTTTTAGATTTACTGGAGAAGATTATCTTATCAAAATAATATTATGATAAAAAATAATTCAGGCCATAAAAAATAATATTAGGGTAAAGTTAGTCTTGATAAAAACATTTCTTCAACAGAGAAAAATAAAGAAAAAGAGGAGTATTTTTGCCCCCCAACTTTCACAAACACACCTCGTTTAATCCTCACATCAACCATAAGATTTCAGTTTTGTTATTGCAGTTTCATAGTTGGGGAACTTGAGCCTCAGAGAAGTTAAGTAACTTGCCCATGCTTAGAGTGCTTGTACTAGGTTTTGAGTCTAGCGCACAGAGGATAAAACCAGAGATATGTCTATTGCCCCAGGCCGCCTTCCCAGCTAATGCCTGGTCTTATTCTTAATTATGAGCATTTGTAATACATACATACCACAAGGTTTCCAATGACCATGACCAACATGAAAACAATAAGGCACATGGCTTGACCAGCGACCTCCATACAGTCCCACATGGTCTCTATCCACTCTCCGCACAGCACGCGGAACACAATCAGGAAGGAGTGAAAGAAGTCATTCATGTGCCAGCGCGGGAGCTCACAGTCTTCGTTGATTTTGCAGACACATTCTTTGTAGCTCTTACCAAACAGCTGCATGCCGACCACGGCAAAGATGAAGACAATGATCGCCAGCACCAAGGTGAGGTTACCCAGAGCCCCCACTGAATTGCCAATGATCTTAATTAGCATATTCAGGGTGGGCCAGGATTTTGCCAACTTGAAAACTCGAAGCTGTAATCAAGTGAAAAGATACTTTTAGTAGTAATCCACAATATAATTTGGAAACTGCTTAGACATGGTTTTAGTAGTATGCCATATCATAGAGGGATATAAAATCTCAACCTACACTGAATAAATTCAAGTCCAGAAGCAAAAGTGTTAATAATATTGGAAAGGCAAATCAAATCATAATATCATTTAAACGAAAAAAGAAGAAAGATAAAATGTTCCAGATGTGAAAAGTAAGGCATTTCTGATTCATCAACAGATATGTCCATGAAAACAAATTAATATTTTCATTAGAGACATTTGTGAATTTAGCAAACTAGTCACTCTCAGACTATATTTTATAGAGTAAAAAGAAATATTAAAAGTATGTTACATATTTTTATAGACACATAAAAGTAAAATTAATTTTATAAAGAAACATAAAGGGGCTTCCTTTCAATTTGAAGAAATACATATTTTACTTAATTTCCACAAAATTTTAGATATTTTTCAATAAAATTTTTTGCTGTAATATCAAGAAAGTTTGCTATACCACTGTTTAAAGTGCTAATGATATCAAATATTTTCCCACCAGTTCCTTTAAAGCAATTCCCACTAATATAAGTAAGGTTGATAAAAAGCTAAGTTTAGGGGCCAGCCCAGTGGTGTAGTGGTTAAGTTTTCATGCTCTGCTTCAGTGGCCTGAGCTTTGAGGGTTTGGATCCCAGGCATGGACCTGCACACTGCTCATCAAGCCATGCTGTGGAGGCATCCCACATACAAAATAGAGGAAGATTGGCGCAGATGTTAGCTTAGGGACAATCTTCCTCAAGCAAAAAGAGGAAGCTTGGCAATGGATGTTAGCTCAGGGCCAGGCTTCCTCACCAAAAAAATAAATAAATAAAGCTAAGATTAATTGGGGCCTAAAGATTTTATTTGCATTTCTTTACAGACATTAAAGCAAAAAAATTTTTTTAAGAATTTAAAACATAATTTTAGAAGCACATGTGTGTTTTTAAATGTGCCCTATATAGTTAATCATTATGAAATTATCCAATCACTTTTATCATTCTTAGAAAATACTCACACATAGCTTTAAATAGAACATTTACATATTTTCTTAGAATTACACACATATTGGTGTAAATTTCAAATATCATTAAAAGTAAATAGCTACAGAAATACATATTGATTCACTTTCAAAATAAATGTTACGCCAATGAAAGACAGCATATGAACATAGTTTATGCAGATACCAGTCTGAATGATCTCAGCACGGACAATCCCTCCACATTTGCCAGGCCAAGCTCCATCAAACTGAGGCTGACAATAATCCCATCAAAGATATTCCAGCCCTCTTGGAAATAATAATATGGATCCATGGCAATGATCTTGAGGACCATTTCTGCTGTGAAGATCCCAGTGAAGACCTAAAGTAAAATGGAGGTCAGTACTTCACAAACATCGGAAAACTTCTGACACTGCAAAACTCTGGAAAGAAAATATCTAAAATTTCAAGTGAAGAAATATTCACTTGACAAATTTATACAAGTTTAGCATTATTTTTCCAAGGGAATATTTTAAGTGGATTTGCTTTATTTAATGAATCTGCTAGATTTCCAGGAAAAGGATGATTTTAAAACATTTCATCATCCACATTTTAAACCTGATACTAAATAATAGCTACTGAATTATTGCCCTTTTTAGTAGACTATGCTTTTACCATCATCACAACCAATATTTTTTAGTATTATTTCATTGGGAACGAATCTATATATTATTGGAAGTTACTAAAAATTATTTTAAATTTGGTAAAAACAAGATTTTGTTCTTGATTTTTGTGTCTTTTTCAGTGGACACCATCTTATTTCTATAATTTTATAAACATTCCTGACCCAAGAGTGAGTTTGCCACATGTTTTACAATAATGATCTCTGTATGCACGCCTCAGAATTAAGGCTCATGCATTAATAGAGCAAGAAACTGCAGATGGAATTGAAAGCAGTAGGAGAACATTCTCAGGATGCATACACCCATAGTTAAGATTAACAAATTATTGAGTAGTTGGATGAATGTCTATTTGACACTAGAAAGAAAACAATGAAAAAACTCAAAATTTGGATTTTTTCACTCAAAATCATAGGCTGAGAGACCCAAGGACATGAAGAATTGTGAAATTACTCTTGCAAAGAGTCTTTTAAAGCAATTCTCTTAATCAACTCTAGGTAAAAGCTGCATTTATGACTGTAATGTCAAGCTTACCATTTACCAAGGTAAATCAGCCTTTACCTTGAAGGAACTCTGTCCAAATAACAGTATCAAAATTATTTGGCTTCCTAAAACATCATGCTAATTAAAAGAAGTCTTGATTTTTCTCTTCAAATGTGTAAATGCAGTTAACATCTCATTTTCGCAATCACGGAAAGAGCTAAGGAAACAGTCTCCCTGAAAAAATAGCTTGACTGCAGTTCATCATTCACTCACTCAAATAGAAATAAAATGTATTTCAAGCAAGCCTTGTACATGAAAATCCAGATGTATATATATGGTGGAATGCACATTGAAAAATGATTTTTTCATTTATCTCTTAAAATATTTCAACTTAGGCCCTAAAAATCACTGGGATTGTTTTTGGTACAGTTTAGTCTAGGTTTAGCTGGTCACTGATTAAGAATTTTTAGAAAGTCTTTCTCATTCTGGCTAAGACCAATCAAGCATACTGACTATGATACCCACGTTTACAAAATTTTAAAACTTCACCAAAAAAGGCTAAGAACAGTGAGAACTAGCAACCTCTGGGTATGTACAGGATTATATATATAATTCCCATGTATAGTTTATAAACAATGCTGATGTATGGTTTATAAACATACATTCAGCTGCCTTTGAATTTTCTTTATCACAAAGAATTTTTAAGACCCAGACAATTAATTAAAAAAAATATTGAATGTTTATTGTTTGTACTTGGCTAATTATATCTTGTCTTCTGCAGAAGCTTATTGTCTTTTGAAATTTTGGATTATATGCTTCTGTAGCCATTCATTCATTCATTCTAAAATATTGCTGAGCATCTACTTCAACAGTAGATATTGTGTTAGGCTTTGAAAATACAGTAGTAGTTAAGACATACAAACCTGACATTGCATAAACCTAGTTCATTTAGACTCATGCATTTCTTATGGACAATGAATTTATAGGCTTCCTAAGTCAGCCTCTTTAATGAGGAGATAAGTTTGGTGAAAAGTTCCTAACTGTTCTATATGATGACGCATGATAACTAGTAAAAGTGTGAGTGTTAAGGATGGGGATGAGAATCAGCTAAGGAGTCTGGACCAAGAGGAAAGAAACTTGGAGCACTTGGAGTTGTTTTGGGTGGCACAGGGATTGGGATGATCATATGTTGGGGTTAAGGTCTCAGTTCAGGAATGGGATGGTTTCCCTATTGAGTATTTACTTAGAGAGGAAAGTTCTGTTGATATAGATTAAAAAGATAGAAATGCTCAGTCTAACAGCTGAAGTTCATGCATTGGTCAGTTTGCTCTACAGAACTTCTACTTGCCCAGACTAACATTCCATTCCTCTGTAGTGAATTTGATGTAACTGTAGCCTTCTCTTGCAACATTACTACCAGCCTCTTGTTTTAATTTTCTTATTCCCATGCCTTGTGGATATGCATCTTTAAATATTTGTTGTTGTTGTTGATTCTTTTTCGCAGGGGGATGAAATTGAAATATACTTAAAAGTGGTGGGAAATCATTTGACATTTGTGATTTTCATTTTCCTCGTCTGTCAAATGAGAATATTTATTGAGAGGATTTATCAAGTCGGTGTCTAAAATTTTTGGACTTTTACCAATATTGTATTGCTTAGCAAATTTTATTCAGAAATTGGTGTACACACAATTATTGTTACACAAGAGCCTTATTAGAAGTTGTTCATTTGGAGACGACAAGCCATCATTATATTATACTAGGAAAGGAGTTAGATGGCAAAACAGCACTCCTTCACTGATGCAAGAAGCCTCCCAGGTGAATTCTAGGATTTGGCTCCCGAGTGTTTTATCTTTCAATAAACGAGAGCCATTTTTTTTTCCTTTAAAGAGTTATCATGTCCCTTTCTTGAGATTTTAAATTAATATCCTATGCCACACCATTTAATTCAAATTGTTTTGCTAATTATGTTTCTTCCAACTTTTATTTGTAAATAGCCTGTAAGATCCTTAGAACAGGTACCATGTTCTGCGTTTCCTTCTGGGTCTAGCAGAAGAAGGGGATATCGTGGACTCCACTGGATCCAAAGAGAGTTACAGTAAGAAAAATAACCAACGTAGAAGCTACAAATCTCTGTGTATATGCCCTGACTAAAGGTTTACAGGTTAGTTGAAAATGTTTGTGTGGTAAAGAGGTTGTCTAACCTACTGTTACTGGTGGAAGATTTCTTGCTTATAGAATCCCTAAGGTCGGTGCATGGATTTTACAATGGTTAAACAAAATCAAAAACAAAAACCACACAGCACCTTAGAGAAACTCAATAGAGATTTGAGGTCTCTTGATACTCAAATTTGATCAATCTGATCAACAGAAAAGTGATGTAATTTTTATATGCTTCAGAAACAAGATGAAAAAGGGCACATTGATCTAAGTAAAGACTGAAAATTCCACAACTCTTTTATGGGATATTATTTTGTTTTCAATTCAACCAAAACCTCTATGTCCTTATTTATAAGGCAGTATGCAATCATACGAGCAGTAGCAAACTAGCTCATAGAAATCCTAAATTTATTTAATGAACAAACCGTAAACTCCTCACAAAATATTCAATGCAACCAACCAAAGTGTGTAATGTAGTCCAAAGTCAGCTAAGTACTCAGGAAATAAGGAATATTCTCTTTCTTGCTCTCTCTCTCGCACGCTATACACACACAGACATATACAGTCATGCACCACATCATGACATTTGGGTCAATGACGGACCGCATATACGCATAAAGCCTAGTTCTGTAGTAGGCTAGACCATCCAGGTTTGTGTGAGTACACTCTATGATGTTTGCTCAATCACGAAATCACCTAATGAAACATATCTCAGAATGTATCCCCGTCATTAAGCGATGCATGACTGTATAATATGTAATTTTTCATATATGTAAATTTTATTATGAAGGTTGTTATGAGTATCAAATAAGACATGAGAAATTTAACTATGAAATGCTTTACAGATATATTATTATTAATAATAATTAGGAGCTTTCAGCCAATTGAAACAAAAGTCACTTTACACATTCTTCTATTTTTATGGTTAGAAATAGTTAACTCAAGTCTGTTCCCTGTCATCTACACTCTATCTTGATGAGCCTTGTTTCCCCAGCACTAACCTCAACTTACCAATGGTTCTACCACAAACAGTCTATTAGTCATCAGTCTTCCACCCCATTTCCCTACCTCACTATCTGCATCGCTACTCATAAAGTTATAGAATTTTAGAAGTGGGAGGGACATGAAAAGTCATCTAGTCCAACACATTGTGCTCATGAGAAAACAGACCCATATATCTATGTGACTTTCTCAAGACCACCCAGATATTTAGCATGGACTCTTAGGCTTGGGCCCAGGTTCGATGCTTTAGTCTAGTGCTTTTCCACTTGATCATCCTATAATCCAATCTCTCTTATCCTGTGATTCCATACTCAATTACTTCAACATTGAAATTCTATAAAACCTCAATTTTCTGCTTAACTGTGGCAAATTTCCAAAATTTCTTCCTTCATTTGTCCAACTTCCTTAACTTTCCAATATTCTGGAAAAAATAAAAGAGCTAGAGCAGAACTATTTTCCATCAATATTTCAAAGAAAGATTAATAGCATATATAAGAGGAAGGAAATTGTTTATTGAGCACATGCTAGATTCCAGGCACAGTGCTAAGTGTTTTCACATTACCTCATTCGACCGTCACAACAACTCTGGGAGATGGGTATTATTATATCCGTTTCAATATTAGAAAACAAAGACTCAGATTTTTATCAGACTTGTCCAGATGCTACATTATTAGTAAGCATTGGCAATGAGGTGAAACCCAGTCCCATCTGACTTCATAGCTTGTGTTCTTTCACAAAAACATGCTACCTGAAACAGCTCTTTTGGAAAGGAAACAACCAGTTGGTTATTTATTGAGTGACAGCCATGTAGACACTGTGGGAGATACAAAAGAAAATGGGACACGACCTCTGTCATCAAGTAATTTATATTGAATTTAAAAACCAAGAGTTATGATAAAAGAAAATGTTTAATATTAAATCATGCTTTATTCACAAATGCATTAGGAATTAAGAAAAGAGTGTTCAGTATGGGCTGAGTGTCATGTTAGAGAAGATGGGGCTGGAATTGGGCCTTGAAGAATATAAAGAATTAAAATGAGGTGATTTGAGTCAGAACACTCAGTGAATGCAGAGAACAGTGAATTTTTTTCCACATATAAACATATAAACATTTGTGTGGTACAGTGACAAGGCTGTTCTGATGGGGCTGATGGTGACTGATTAGGAAATAATGGAGAATAAGATGAATAGGAAGAGTACCAGCAGATGGCGAGTCTCGAAAAACAGCTAAGAATGGTGAATCACAAACAAAGATGATAGATACTTTAGCAAGGTGAAAGCACACTGAGTACAGAGTACTGGAAATATTATTTTAACAGTAGCTATAGGATTAAAAAAGGGATAACTTGAAAGAAAAAATAATGGGTCTTCATATCCAATCGTATATAAGAAATAAAGGAAAAGCAAGTAAAAATGGCTTAAGACTTCTATCTTTGAAGCTGGAAGGCCACCACTTGAGGTAAGACAAGACTGAACTGAAATTGTTAGGACTTTCAATAAATTATGGGAAAGATGATCTTTCTAGCTGTCACATATTGTGTTTAGTTATCTTTCGAGCAATGATTTATAACAGTTGGAAATATAGGACTGGAGCACAGCTTATACCACAAATATAGGCAAGTCCTAGACTTGCTGAGTACACAAAAACATTAAGTGAAAAACATAGTCTTAAGAGGCTTAAGAAAAGAAGTCTAGAAAAGGAGGCAGAGTTGGAGTAATTGGGAGGATCAAGGAATAATCAGAAAAAATAAATAAATATCACATGTACCAAAGATGAAGAAAATCTCAAGAATCTGGTGGGTGTTTCACTGAGTCATATAATGGACTGAAGTTGAGCCCATACATTGGGGTAGACATTCATGCAATTGTCTGCCCAGTATTCCCTTTCCTCCTTCAGTCGGAAATTGCTCCTCCACCTGTATGATTCCTCAGGACTGCCATGTTTTCACATGATTCCACCCTCTGCCAAGACTGATTAAACCAGAGGTGAGCACCTGACTCTAGCTATACCAAACACACTTTATCATGAGAGTCTTTGAACTGCAACTGAAAAAGAGATCCAGTCCTTCTGCAGTACAGAGGTTACAAGATGTAAAACCAGTGAGCATGTTTCCTGACCTAGAGACAAAAGATGCGGTGAACGTTTGGGCTACATCTAAATGCTTGGTTAAAGCGTTTCCTGAAACCCAACTGAAAAATTACCATTTACATGGTTTGGTAGTTCATCTTTCCATTCCACAAGTCAGCCTTTGTTTTTTTTTTAGCTTTGAAGCTAGTTTGAGTTTGTTTCTGCCTTGTACCCAAAAGGACAGTCTTGATTAATAAACTATATAAATCCTTTTATTATTTGTTCATTCATTTCAATTTCTTCATGTAGATTTAGGAAGAAATGTACATGTCAGCACACACATACACAGATGCCTGCTCTAGTAATTTGAACCAAAAGTGTGGCTAAATTACAAATGTATTTTTACCAACTATTTCTTCTCCTGTGTGAATACTACTTAAGCATTTTATTAGGTGATTCAGTTTGAAACAACCGTGGCCTCTTTTGTACAGAAATCAATCTTTGCCTATTTCCTTCAGTGGACATGGTTTCAGTGGCTGTGTGTCTTAAAAGTGCATGTTTGTGGAGCCAGAATTAGGTCTCACAGTTTCTCTGGACTTTATTTCCCACAAGAATGACAGTAAAGATTTTAACGCGTTTACAACTGGTAAGATGCCATGATCAATCAGCATAGACATTGGTCTAAACAGCCAACATCCATACCAGCTGAATTTTAGACCTTATTACTGAGATTCCCTGTAATATTCTTTTAGATGTTTCTTCCTATGAAGAAAGATGATGTAGTTTTGGGGTTCAACATAGCACAGACACAATTCTTCTTTGGTCTATCTTCCCCATCCCTGCCAAAGGAAATAAGCAAACTTCAAACGAACTTACCAGGTTTCCTACAGTCAACACACTACTAAATTGACCAGTCATTGGGTAGTGCTCCATGGCCATAAAGAGGGTATTTAAGACAATGCAAATAGTGATGGCGAGATCAACGAATGGATCCATAACAATTAAATTCACAAGATGCTTTACTTTCAACCATGCATCACAGCAGTCCCAGATCAAGAACATGTTGGCAAATCTATACCAGCATGGTGGACATTTCTGTCTAGATTCTTCAAGTTCTGGGGGAACAATAAAGAGGAAGAATAGTAAATAACAATAAAAAGGAATTATTATTGCTATAGATTATTTAATAAAACTGATGCTCCTACTTGAGGATGGAAGTTCATATTAGCTTAACAAACTTGAGAGGACAATCTTGTTCAATATTGTCACAAAATGTTCATTAAAAAGGTCATGTAAATAGACTTTCTTTCTCCTTTAATTAAATACAGAAAATAAACACTTTGAATTTAATATCTTGCTTCAAACTAACTTCATTATTTAATAACCAGATAATAATTGATCAAATTTCTATATTCATTTTATCAAAACAGAATTTTTAAATAAGCTTTACACAAATATTAAATATATCAATTATTGTTTCTTTTGAAAGTACCTTTTAAAGAACACTGTCTAAAACTGTGATCCTTATTAATATGTATGACCCATTCTCTCCTCTGATTGTCTCCGCATCAGCATTGATCTCTCAT
The DNA here is from genome assembly GCF_021613505.1 of Equus quagga. Classification (NCBI taxonomy): domain Eukaryota; kingdom Metazoa; phylum Chordata; class Mammalia; order Perissodactyla; family Equidae; genus Equus; species Equus quagga. Next base: position 105,613,091 of record NC_060270.1, read on the forward strand.
ACAATGAAAATGTAATTATGTTCTTCTTTTTGGTATAGATTCAGGCCTGAATCTACTTCTGCTATTCATATTTACTCATATCTTTCAGAATTTTAGCCTAATATATAAAAAAGTTACTAGAAATTGTAATTTAATTTAATTTTAATGAATCCTGTTATAAAGTAATTATTATGTGACTGTTCAGATCTCAAATACACAAATAGGACATGATACAAATAGTAATTGATGTTTTCTAAAGAATATACATAAGATATGACTTATATAATTGACTTATAAAATTGCAGCACTGATGCAGTACCAAACTTCAAGAAGTGGAGTTCAATGAATGAAGAAGGGAGTTATAGTTGCTGCCCATTCCTGTGTGTCAAAATCAACAAACATTTGTGTCAGCTGTCCTTTGGAGGAATGTATTGGTTTCTATATATGTGGAAGATGGAGGAGAGATCTTTTTTAGGGTCCCTGTTGAAGTGGAGCACAGGTTTGGATTTATCCAACTCATTCATAAGCCTCTCCCAACCCCATCACCCCTTCCATGCCTGGGAACAGACCAAAGCTTGAAAGCGATGTTTTCTTCTGCTTCTACATACTAAGACTTAAACAAGGGCAGTATTTACTTTAATTGCTTAAGGATAATGTAATATAAGGATAAATCCTCACTGATATCAAATATCAAGTGGTGACATATCACACTTGCAAACAAGATAAGGACCCAAGTCAAAAAGAAATAAAGACAATATTAGTTTTTATAATCAATGTGATAAGAATGTATTCCACATACCATCTATCTAGGTCTATTATACAGTTCTGATCTTGGGTAATTGACTTGGAAATTTTATCGGAAGAAAGAATAGTTCCACAAAGCACATAGCCATAGAAAGCTGGCTATCCCATGGTCTACTTCTTACCCTCCATTGTGTTAGTCAGAATGCTGGCTATGCTCACAGCTCTTTGCCTTCCAGAGGAATCTTCCAGCATCTCCATTGAAATCTGGTAAGAACTTAGCCTTCTCTTTCTGATTTCTGTTTCAGTGGTGGTGCCCTGCAAACCAAATACTGATGGCTCAAACCACCCTTTTCAATGAATAATACAACACCACATAGCATTTCTTTGGCAAATCATGCTACATGCAATTTTTTCAGGTAATAATTTTCAAGTAATAATAAAACACTGAATTTATTATTAAGCTATAAACACTTTTTAAAAAAATTATCACAGGTGATACTCTTTAACAAGAATTCACCTGCAGGATGCAATCATATAGGGCAATTATGTTGCAGAAATATTTTAGTTAGCCTGTTGGAATTTTCAAGGAAAATTTTCATAAGCATGCTAAAGTCGTATATTTTTTTCATTTCAATCAAATGCAAATTATTTTTCAGCTTTTCTCAATGGTTAATAATCACATCAATCTTTCCCCCAAACAAATAATAGTATTTTATAGTCCCAAGGTTGAATTATTTTCTTTGAGGCTATATTGACAATATTGACATATATGGGCCAATTTTTTTCATGCACAAACACAGATGTACAATGAAATGTGTGTGCTTTCCTGAGATTTCTTTAATGACTTCTATATGCTATCCTATAAGAAATCCAAACAATTTAGAGTCATTTTAATAGACATCAAAACATTTTAGAGTTACCGTAATATTGACAGCTATATGAAAACTGCCCATTATCAACATATTGGTCATTTCAAGGTTTAATTTTAAGTATATGAGATTTCCAGAATCTGAACGGATAATTATACAATTCTGGGTGAATATATATCTATAATAACAATTTGGCCATCAAAGTGCCCATTATTTTGTGTTGGTAGGTCTACAGAATTTGTAGAATTTGTGTTTCATCCCAGATTCTAAAAACCGGGCTCTTTTAATCTAAAGCATCTGAAAGTTAATGATCCCATACAATTCAATTGGTTCTGAAGATTCCATTGTTTTCCATTTAATAAATCATATATTATTTTTAAGGACTTTCATCTTGGGGAAGCAGGATGGTCTAACAGGCTAAACTGCCCAGGCTTTGATTATTTCAAATTGGTGTAAAACGTCAGTAGCAGCTAACTTATTATCTACTACCACCTCTGGCAGAAGATGTCCAGAAGGTGAGGTTAGAGCTGAGGGTCCACCCACCAAGGAAACCACACCATTGCAATCCACAGTGCTGTGCATCTTCCCATTTGCTGGAAGCCCTGGCACCATCCTGGATGACATACTGGCCTGACTAACGTTACTGTTGCGTCGCTCTCCATGTCTGTGTGGCACAAATAGTGAGTCTCTCCTGCTCTCGCTGTCTTCAAATGTACTGTGCTCATCATCAGCAAAGTCATTTTCAGAACCAACATCCTTTGCCCGACCTCTGAAGCTGAAAATGCTTGTTTTGCTATTGCGTCGTGGGGAAAACAGGGAGCCACGGATACTTAACAGAGACTGAGGAAAGAGCAAGGAAGAAAGGAATTGGACAATTATTTCATAAAAGTCTTAATATGGCAGAATCTATTTTCTTTTGGGTTAGAATAGTTTTTCTTTTAAAGACAGGTAATAAAGCTTAAAGAGAACACATATATTTTGGTATTTTTATTAAAGACCACAACGCAAATTAAAATAGAGTGTTTTTCTGATTAAGAAACCTGCTTTGCAATTTACTAAGTGCACAATGACTTCATTTAATCTTCATTCTAGTATTGTGAAGTGTATTTTGTTATCACAATTTTGTTAGAGGTGTGGAACCCGATGCTGGAGAGGATAAATTATTCTTTTTGGTGGAAGTGGTGGTTAAGCAACTGGTAGGCAGCTGTCACTACTAAATGCCATGATCTGAAGGGCACGCAACTTGGAAAATAAGTTCTGACTCAAGTGAGACTGTTGCCTCAAATTTGAAATATTTGGTACAAATATTTTAACTATTTTTTTGTTTGGTACAAATCCAGAAGTAAAATATTTCTGGATAATGATTTAAAAACAAAACCATTATCTCTCCATTCTCTTCTTTCAGATTCTAAAAGAAATTAGTTTACTCTTTTTCTGGACCTGTTTGTCTCTATCCATGTGGGAATAAAAGTCATGAAACTTACCTATGATGCTGCCTTTTCAAATTTGCTAACAATTTTCCAAATGTCTACGAATGACTCACCTTATTTGAGAGAATGTATATGTCATAACAAACACAATAGCGATAATTCTTAAACTGCTATATAAATTACTATTCTTATTTAAAATTTAACACTAGCTTTAAAAAGCAAGACATATACCTGCATGACTTTACCACAGAGGGTCATGTAGAAGCCAGCTTAGCCTTCTGATCTCACTTTAATTTTATTAAAAGGAACTGGACGATTCAAAAACTTTTTTTATTATATATATTCACAAATATATCACATAAACAGTTTCTCGTGCTGGCAAATGAGGATTTAGCATGACGTCCCTTCTTTCACCTTTTAGATGGATTTTAAACCAGCAGCACCAAATCATTCTGTTTATTCTAGCCTTGGTGATATTTTTCAAAAACATCTCTACTCAGTCTGCAGAATTTTTGTTTACTTCCCTCATCACTAACAATGACATTCCCGGTTTCTTCCCCTGCTTCATCTCCCATGACCTCTCCTCCCTCTCTTCCTAGCCAGGGCAATACATGGACCTACATACACATACATACATGTCCATACGACCGCAGCAAACATGCCTGGGCCTTCTCTGTCTTCCTTCAAGCTTTGATGTAAAACCAAATAAAATCATTTTAGTGGAATAAAACCTAGGAAAGACAGTCTTTATCAAATTTACTTTTGGTCCCTCTGCCTAATTAGGACATGTTCTTAGGCCCCATTTTTAGCTTTATTTTTCTGTCTTTTCCCAGACTGCAAAGCACCAGAATAATCTTTGTTGCCCTCCGTCTCAGTGATGTCCTGGAAAGATGGTATTCTCTAGAAAAGTGCCATTCCTTTGGATTTGATTAGCCTATTCACAGGAACTATTGGCTCTCCAGCTTGTCCAACCTGAGACTGTGTCTGTGACGCTCAGTTCATGAGCAGGTCTGGCTACCCAATGTCCCAGAGTAAGTAGACTGATTTACCAGCCGTCAAAGTGATCAAGAAATTAGACTTTGTGAAGAGATTAATTCAGCCCCAAGTAATAATGTTAATGTTTTTAATCTCCTCAGACTTAATTGATCAATATAATATTGGTTATGTTCAGACTTGTAGTTTGAAACTTTAGTGTGTGTTTTTAGGTCCCAGCTTTTTTGGAATTGGGATTCAGTAAGCAGGGAGTTGGCCTCTGGAATCTGAACACGCAACAAACGTTTGAGGTGATTCTAATGCTGATGGACTTCAGCCTACACTCAGAGGAATCCTAACTCTGTTTTACATTAATCCCTAGGATGGTTCAACGCAATCATCTTACTCTACCAATGTTCAGAGGCTCTTTGGAAACTGCAGTCTGTCTGCATGGTATTTGTTGGGAGTATGTGGTATGTGTGTACATCCATCATGTATCTGGTACATGCCTTTAATTTGCATGTTTTGATGTTGGGGTGTTTTCAAAGGCGTTCCAGATCTTTGAGTTTATTTGAAACTTCTATTCACTCTTTGGAAAGTATAATAATGGGTGTAAGCACAGCATTCAAGGCAACAGAGACTGAAAAGGAAGATAACAAAAATAGTGTTCAGAGAAAATAAACCAAAAATAACACAGTCGAATATGCGGCAGAGTGGAGGGAATACCCACAGCTGTGGCAGCCTTTTCTCAGGGAAAACAAGCTGTGATGCTTTAAGGACCAAAAGGCCATTGTTCTTTGCCTGAGTCACGCCAAAACACAAACCCCAGGTATCTTTTTTTTTCGCCTTGTTCCAAGAAGGTAAATATGAACACTTTTTTCTTAAGTTTCAATTAAAAAAAGGGCAAACAGACAAAATTAGGTCTGTAAAACACAATCCTGCAATAAGGGTTGAACTTGAAGTGGATTAGGAAAAGCCAAGATGGACAACGATACAAGGAATTTGATGTTCTACGAGAAATATGTGAAGTGAGTTACATGTATGTACCTTATCAATGTCTCCAATAAGTCAACAACTACACTTGGTTCTAGCTATGAATCTTCTAGTTTAAAATAAACTGTCTCAGTGTTTCCAAACAATATAGATAAAATCTCTGGGAGGATTCACTTTCCATTGTACACCTCTAAATACTTTTTCATTTTGTACTACGAATGTGTATGATTTATTTAAAAATAAAATAATGCAATAAATGTGAAATAACATCATTTAAAATTTATGTTAGTAGAGGGCAGGGTACCCATAATTTTGGCTTCTCTGCCTTGATATTTACAAAAGATCTACTTGTTTTGAACTGTATGTCCTGTTCATCGTATGCTTCCTGTCCCCACTAACTTCACTGGCTCTCTATTCCTATCAGAGAGAGCTCTTCTTTCTTTACACAGCCAGAAATTGTAAACTGCTTCTGGTATATATATTTTTTTATGGTGAGGAAGATTGACCCTGAGCTAACATTTGTGCCAGTCTTCCTCTCTTGTATGTGGGACACTGCCACAGCACAGCTTGATGAGTGGTGTGTAGGTCTGCGCCTGGATTCCAACCCTGTGAACCCTGGGCCACTGAAGCCGAGTGCCCACACTTAACCACTACCCCACCAGGCCAGCCCCTGACTTCTGGTATATTTTTGCTTGTGAGTTATGTTAAAGCTTTCTGCCTATTTTTACTGGGATGTGTAAATATCAATGTTAGGTTATTTCTTTTACTTTTGAATTATCTACCATCTATCTACCCACCCACTTATTTACCATCTTGCCAACTCACTATCTACAAATATAGAATGAACTGCATATAACATATGTATATATTGATTCTGTTTTTAGTATTTAAAGTCTGGCTGTCAGTTAACTTCCCTGTGTTACTGCCTCTCCGTGGTTCACTCACACAGCCCTCCCAGCTCCTCCTGGAGCGTTCCAGGCACGCTGCCGCGTCAGCCCCTTACACTTGCTCTTCCATGAGTCTGTAGTGCTTTCCCGGGAGACAGACTCTTCCCTCGCTGCCTCTAAATCTTTGCTGAAATGTCTCCCTTATGGTGAGGTCTTCCCAAACCACCCTCTTTAAAACTTTTACCTCCAGTCCGTGCTCCTGACCCCCTTTTCCTGCTTCATTTTTTTCTCATGGCACTTATCACCTTCTAACACAGTCCATAACTTATTAATCTTGTTTATTGTCTGTCTCCTCCTTTAGTATAAAGTTCCATGAGGTCAGTGAATTGTATCTTTTTTGTTCACTGAGGAATTTTCAGCATCTAGAACTATTTCTGCCCCACAGTAGGTAGCCAATAAATATTTGTTCATTGGGCAAATGAACTAATCTGTGAGTCTTTATTTGAGCACAGTGATGAAACAATGATGGAAATAATACTATTTTCAAAAACACGTAAATATGTTCATGTAAATGTTGCTACTATGCATATGCATTTGTGAGTAATTGAAACTACTCAAGTTTTCAGTTTCTCTCATTTGGAGTTCAATCACCAATTTTAACTTAAGAAGAACTTTACTATTTGTCACATAAGTTTTCTTTATATTGTTTACTTCCCCGTGACTCTTTAAGGTAGACATTATTGCCCCATTTTATAGAAATCTTACAAAGTACAAGTGACTCAACCAAGGTCACAGAACTAATTTGGAGTTGAGATACGAATACAAGCTTTTGTGACATCAATCATTGCGCTATCGTGTCAAATACTCCTAATCCTCGTGATTCCTAATAGCCTGAATAATACTAAAATATCAAGGATGACAGTTTAAGCCAAAAAAATCTGGGCTAAGAGACTAATTTGCTCCACAGAGCTTCAGGTTAATCCCAAAAGTGTTATACTGATTTAATACTATACTTTATATTCGTATTACGCAAAATAGTAGTTGGATCTCTTGATACTGGCATTATCTGTAAGAAAATGGTTTTTATCTTACAACCTTTTGTGTGTACATATCTGTTTTGTCCTAACATTAGAATTCAACTTTTAAGTTATTAATATAGAATTTCTTTTAAAAATTTTTATTTGGATATTCAATATAAGTTATAAAATAAATACCCATTGATAACTTACACATGCCCTTTCCTTCCAGCCAAGAGCTAAATACTATACTGAATGTTGTGTTTATCACTCTAATTCTTTTTACAGTTTTTGTTCTTTATAAGAAAGATATCATACCCCTTGGTTGATGTACAGTTTTTTGTTTTAATTATATAGAATGTCTCAAAGCATTATCTTTAGAGTATAATTCTGCCTCAGATTAATATGATTAGCAGAGTTAATAATTCATAGCACATCAAATTCTAATGGAACCAAATAGTGTTCAAAGCCATGCTGTACTTATCATAGATTTCATAACTATTTGCTCTTTACATTGTGCAATCAATAAAATTTGGCAAAGAGTTGAAACTATTTTCCCTCTTTGACTTGTAAATATGCTGAAGAATTGGGTAGTTGGCATTAAGTCAGAGCAGAAATAGATTGTTTTGCGTTTAGTTCTCTTAAAGAGCATTTAGGTCATAATTTCATTCTAAAGTATCATAGTGTGACACCATATCAGCATATGGAGACTAAGACAGTAGAGTTCTCATATCAAAAGATAAAGGCAAAATCCAGAGATATTTCTTTTCAAAATCCATACATATGTTGCAGTCTCAAACTCAGACAATAAAAGCAGAAATCCATATGCAAAGAAAATAAGATCATTTGAGGTCTCAGAATGGAAAATGTAATCAAGAGATTGCAAAACCGTCTCACTGAAGAGAAAAGTTGCACAGCTTTCACCCCCTCCCCACCCCCATGAAAAAAAAGCAGATTAAGAAATGTGCTCTCACAATAGCGCAATGTTTAAAGCTGATACCTTAAATTAAAAGTTACTAATGGTTTGATAAAAGTCCCTTTTAAAGACAAAAATTTATGATACAAATTTAAATAATTATATTAAATATTAGTTCCCTGTCCCTCATTAAAATCAGATCTTACAGAAATATACCAAAACAAAACACAGCAGTTACAAAGCAATAGCTGTGACAAAACAAACTGGAGCATGTCATGGAAAACTGTACCTGATGAGGAGAGTAGAATTTCTTGTCACTAGTCAGTCGGTTTCCATCCATGGAGAAGAGGAAGCTTCTTCTTTTGACACTGTCTTCAGATTCAGATTTGGGAAACCTGTCTGCCTCTCCTCTGTTGCCTCCTTCAAGATGCTCCCTCTGCCTTCTTTTCTTCCTTCGGTTCCTCCACTCCTTAGCACTTTTGGAGCTTAACTTTGATGCTTCTGAAGAACTTTCCAAAAGCTCTCCTAACCCTCCGATTCCACTGAAATCTCTCGAAGCGGCTGAGGCTGCTGCAACTGCCTGTTGAAAACAAAGCCAGGCACTGTTTAGAACATGGAACTTTGAAAACCGTTGACTAGGGTGTAAAGGTTGTCATTTAAGATATTAACTATGTGTGAAAATTACATCTTCTGATCATTTCATTGTGTTTTACTACAAGACTGTTTACTTAATAATTACAATTTTAAATTGTATAACGCAGTATGCTAGCCTATGCACTAAGGCAAGAAGAGTGTGGTTTGGCACATCTCCTGGAGAGTGTTTTTTTTTTTAACTCTGTTGAGATTAACTTCATTTCAGAAGACAACTGTTCTCTGATCTTCTATACTTTAAAAGCAGATGTTCTCTTGGTAGTGGCTGCTGTTCTGATTACTATTCCAGTTCCATCCATAGGCGTGTTCCTCTCATATGTGATTGCGAACAAGTGAGTGGCATATTTTTTCCCTCTAAATCTAGGACAAAAGACTTTTTCTTTCCTTTTTTTTGTGAACTCACAGCATTTCAAGTGTCTTCTATTTTACCTCTAGATGGAAGTAGTGGGAATGTACTGGCTCGTTTATCCTCTTCCTTCATTTGAATTAAATTTAGCACTATAGTTCACATCCCTGGGGTCACGTTAATCCCAGCTATTAACATGATTAATTTATTACATAGCACTTTTAGTTTTAAATTTTTAAATGCTTATAAATTATGTATTATTACTAAAAATAATAACAAATGATTAACATATCAATCAATAAATACCAAAATAATCATTCAAGGGATTGTGAGAACTTCAAATATTTTCTCTCCACATTTCAGCACTAAGTATACATAAGCATTTTGAATTTCTGTGCCTATTACAGAAACACAGCCACGTCTGAGGTGAAACATGGGGAATGTTTTGTATTTTCATTTACATGAATAGTATTTTTAGACTGGAAATGATCTAACCACGACTAGAGAGGATATGAAACAACAATATAGTGCATATCAAGGCTGAGTTCTCATTATGTATATTCCTGTTTTTAAACATCATTACAGAAATGGAAATGATTAAATTATGAAGAGAATGATTCAACTCTTTACATATGTCATTACTGAATGCAAACAACTCCAATTTATCTACCATTTTCTCTATTTTCTCCACTAGACCATCAGCTAGATAGGAATATGTTTTTGTGCACCTTCCCTAGGCTGCAACTGACACAAAAAGGTTTCAGTAAATGTTTGGTGAATAAAGATGGAAAAAGGCATCACGCTGTCCATTGTCTCAGACACTGGGTTTGGGGTGGGGGAAGAACAAGACAGACTTAGGCTTGACTTTTCAAGATGTCATAAAAGACTGTGTGTCAGAGTGGTCTATATAATAGGAGCATATTTTAGGAATATGCTAAAGCATATTTTAGCATGAAGGTAAAACCCATTTATAATGCTTTGACAGCACGTTGTGCTTTACTTTTCTTCCTTCCTGAAGAGAAGCAAACCCTCCTAAGTAGTTTTCATTTCTGAATCTCATCTCAACTAAAATTTTGAAAAAAAGGTTTAAAACTAAAGGTGCTGTGATGCAAATTCTCTAGGATAAACCTGACTCCAGGGATGGGAACCATAGCGCTACATATAGTACTAAATATATGTGTTTGGGTAAGCAATACATAAAATGTAACACTGATATTTGTTTATATTGAATGCTATATTCATAAAGGAAACCCAGACCTAAGACTCCATATAAGACAATGCCTAGCATTTAAATGAAACATTAATTCAGAATTTGGATATTTATAGATTGCATATAGTCAGATAGCCAGATTTTTTATTGAATTCTTGATCATTATTATCACTTCTCATATCACCGATGATGAAAGATGAGAAATATTAAGGGCCCTTTATAAATATGAATAAGTTTAATAATATAAATATGTATAAAATAGAGTGAATAAATGAAGTACTTATCTGTAGCAAGTTAAATATAGTTTCATAGTGCTTGATACATGGGAGATACTACTTGTTGAAAGAATGAGTAGACATACATTCTTTTTTATCCAAATAAAGTCCTCAGTTCTCTTTTCCACTTTGTATAGACAAAAACACGCAACACACAGTGCCAATCATGTATTGACTTGTTTGTCATTAGAAACAAAGGAAGTGGTGGTAACATTCCCTTGCCATAATACTGAAACTCATGTTCATTTAAATCACTTCCGGAATTTGTTTTGCATAAGCCATGATTTCCCTACCTATTCTGGGTAACAGTTCGAATAACTCAAAACCAAAACAGATTTCTAAGGCAACAATGGTAACCTCCGACACAACACATTTTCTGCGTCACTCATCAACTCAAATCTGTCACTTGTTCCACTTCCATTGATTTGCCCATTCCCTTAAAGGCAGATGTTTCCTGTCACCTCCCATGTCTGTGTACCTGTTTATACACGGTTCTGTGACATGGCCAACGTCCTGCTTACTTAGACTGTGTTACCTTCACAACCAGCTTGCTGAATTCCTCTTGTAACAAATAACAAATACGTGCTTAATACTTACACAAGGAATAACATTTTCTTCTTCTTATAACATTTCTGTGTGATTCAAAATACGTTCTATAACTCATTGTATCTGTGTATCCTTAAAAAATAGAACCACATGACTACTTGTGATTATACTTTATTTTAAACATAAAATCCAGTTTCAAAATCCTATTCAAACCACAAGACATTAACTATATCTGTTTAGATTCTACCCCTAATTTTATTGGATCTCTGAAACGCCACTATTCCTAATTTTGTCCCAAAGCTTACTCTTAAATTTTCTATCAGACCAATATATACTGCTATGGGATGTACTACACTGGGCACTATTAAACATTTAAAGATCACAAATTAAATGCCAAACACGGTTATGATGATCTAGGACAAAACATTTGTTTCTTTGTCAGGTTTGTCTTTCACCATCTTTTAAAGTTGCACTTGATTTGTGAGTCCACTGAACTGAATATGTCATTTTTTTCATGTCTAAACAATGACTAGCACTAGGAGGTCCCTCAATGCATATTAAATAAAAATGGAAGTGATGCCAGGCTTCATGAAGCCGTCCACTAGATGATAACTTGTGAAGAATCGCAGGTGGTTAGCAAGACTTAAATTACACTGGAGCACCACTGACCTTATGGTGGGCTAAGGCCCCTGCTTTTTCTCTGCCTCCAACCCCCTCCTTTGCTTCAACATTGTCTGTTTGCTGGTCAATGTTACCTGTGTTGTCAATAAGGAACTAAACGTGGTTCGGTACTGTGTCCTCCCAGTCAGTAGTAAAACACTAGGATGGTTACCCTGAGATCAATTTACATTTTTGTGTGAATGAAGCTAAAGCTGAGTCAAATCATGATTTGATCACTGGAATCCAATAACTGACTTTAAGTGAAAAGAACTGACATTTTTTAGCTGACCTAATTAGGATGTAGATAATTAGGTTCTTTAAACTTCTATTAGACATAGCGCACTTTTATTTCTAAATTAAAAAGATTATACTCTTTTAATTGATGCCATATTTTACCCTAAAGAGGCTGAATTTCAGAATACATTCTTACTCCTGTTCTGTGTGTCTGTGTAGCATTTTCAATCCCATTGCTCTGTCTATTTTTATAAATGATAATAGAATAATCCAATACTTTAAATTACAATTATACAGAACCCATAAAACATTTCCTATATATATCCCCATATGTATTTCCTATAACATTTATTTAAAACTTTGAAATAAAGAAATTCTTTTCTCTGTAAATAGCTACTTTATTTCATTTTCTTACAAATGTTTTATTTATAGCTACCTGAAATAAACTCTTAAATATTTGAAATATAGTAGAGCTTTCTGGCAAGCATGAGGTATATTTTATAAGATTTTCAAGTATCACCAAATGTATTAATAGCTTTCTTTATAAAAATCAATAAAATACAACCATCTTATTACTCTGTACCCAATGGCAGGATGAAAATAGCAAAACCAGCATGTTTAATGCCAAGTATATGGTTGGGCTGGGTAACCAGCTCAGCAATTCATTGTCAGATCCATATCTCACCCAAAAATGCCTCAGAAAAGGACCTACTGCTATATGGTGTGTATCTTCAGAGTAACTCATCTTTCAGAATTGTTAAAAATTTAAATTTTGAACCTAAAAATTTTAAGGATACATTATCATCCAAATAATGCTTTAAATAAATGGAACCATTCAGCAGAAAAAAAAATCACCGTGGATCAAAAGTCACAATGTATGAAAGTTATTTGGACTTCCACTTCTGGCCAAGGTATACTAACAGGGATCAGATTTGCTCTCCTGCCTGAAATAACCAACAAAGCAGACAAAATACATGTAACAATGGTTTTGAAGACAGTGCATGGATGGGGTGTTGGATAGAATATTCGGAAGAATCTTCACTCAGTAGGAGGGAATAGTTAGCCTGAGACTAAACGTTGCTCTCCTTCTACCTAAGGGATCTTCAAAGGCTTGAAGATGCAAAAGAATCAAACTGTTTCTATGTAATGCAACTATGTTCTCAAATAAGGATCAATAATAATAATAATAAAGTTTTGCTTATTTTTTTTTCTCAGTACCTGAGCTTCTTCCTGTTGCTTTTTGAGCTGTTCGAGCATCTGCTGAAATTCGGCCTCTTTCTGTTCTGCCTCTTCCAGGGTGGCCTGATTCTGTTCCTCATAAGCCATGGCTACCACAGCCAGGATCAAATTCACCAAATAAAAAGAGCCCAAGAAAATCACCAGGACAAAAAATATCATGTATGTTTTTCCAGCTGCACGTAACGTCTAGGGAAAAAAGGGGTAATTTCATCAAGATTTTATATATTGTTCCCAAATAAAGATCTGATTACCATAAGTAGATAGCTGGGAGATGAATGCTTTTTAGCATCCAATGTATTTTGACCAAGATTTTTTTGGTGTTAAAATGCACACACAAAGACACACATACACACACACACAAATAGTAAATTAAATTATCCGAGGCTTGACTGTAGTGTCATTTGATATAAACACACACATTTCAAATTAGTATATATTGGATATCCATATGAACCCTATTAAAGCACTTTTCTTAGAGTCCACAACACTGGGCAATGTTACAAATGAGAACACTAATTCCTTCAAAGCAGTTCCACTTCCACGGAAGCCGACTTTCCACACCATCTAGAGATAGGATCTTTCTTCCCTCCTCTTCTAGTCCCAATTAACTATAAGCTTAATTTGAAATTGTTATATAATTTATTTTTAAAATCTTTTCACATTTTTTTTTCTATTCACAACTAGATTGTAAACTCAAAATCATGAACATCCTTTCATTCTCCATAGTCCCTAACAAAGTGTCTTTCATAAAGCAGCTCTCAATATACATGTACTGGCTGAATGAACAATTGGGATCCTAGGCACAAGCGTTTTATACTGGACCCTCCTGTGTATTCTAGACTGTTATAAGCAAGTATCCTTACTTGCTTCATTCCAGATGTGCTCATAACATTAAATCCCGTGCATGTTAATTTGACCCTTACTGCTGTGGTCTGAATGCTTGTGTCCTAAAATTCATATGTTGAAATTCTAATGCCCAATGTGATGGTTTTAGAAGGCGAGGCCTTTGGAAGGTACTTAGGTCATGAGGGTGGAGCCCTTAATAATGGGATTAGTGCCTTATAAAAATAGCCTCCAGAGAGATCTCTAACCCGCTCCACCAGGTGACAATACAGCAACAAGTTATTAGCTTATGAACCAGCGAGAGGGCTCTTGCCAGAACTCCACCAAGTTAGTGTCTTGATCTTGGACTTCCCAGCCTCCAGAACTGTAAGCAGTAAATCTCTGTTATTTATAAGCTACCCAGTCTGTGGTATTTTGTTGTAGCAGATCAAACGGACTCAGACACTCACCAACTGGTAAAGGTTCTCCCAGTAGTCTTGAGTCATGAGTCGAAATAGAGACAAGAAAGCCCAGCTAAAGGTGTCAAAGCTCGTGTAGCCATAGTTGGGGTTTCTACCAGCCTTCACACAGATGTATCCTTCTGGACACTGGCTATAAAACAGAGAAATGGAGCTGGGGTCAGCATAGCAATTATAGCTATTTCAATCAATCTTGATTTATGGGAATTGTCAAAACCCAGAGTTGCTGTCATGAATTTTCTTGCCTTCATTTCCAGAGCACTTTAGGTAATTGCTCACAGTGAGACTATTATCAGATGAAATTTATTAGGAAAACCAATAGAAAACTTAGGTGCAAAGGAATCAGATTTATAGACATTTAGAATGGCAGAGAGGCAGCAACCACACGCTTCTGCCTCTGACACCATCAATATGCTGCTCTTTACAAAGTGGCAAAAATCAATGATTAAAAAAGAAAAACCAGAAAACAGCCAAAGGATAGGGAACCACGTAATGAGGTACTGCCATAGCTACTTCTGTAGAATTTTCTCAAATAAAATTTATATTTTAGAACAATTTTAGATTTACCGAAAAATTGCAGAGAGTACAGACATGCCCAGTTTCCCCTATTATTAACATCTTATATTGGTATGGTACATTTCAATCAATATTGATACATTGTTATTAAGCAAAGTCCATATTTTATTCGGATTTCCTCAGTTTTTACCCCCATATCCTTTTTCTGTTCCAGGATGCCATCCAGGACACCATGTTACGTTTAGTCATCACGTCTCTTTAGACTCCTCTTCACTGTGACAGTTTCTCAGACTTTCCTTTTTTTGATGACCTTGATAGTTTTGAGTAGTACTGGTCAGGTGTTTTGAAGAATGTCCTTCAAATGAGATTTGTCTGATGTTTTTCCCATGATTAGATTGGAGTAATGGATTTTGGGGAGGAAGACCACAGAGGTAAAGCACCATTGCCATCACATCCTATCAAGGGTACAGTACGTACCTCAATGTGGCTTATCACTGTTGATGCTAACTTTCGTCACCTGACTTATAGTGCTTGTCAGCTTTATCTGCTGTAAATTTGTCTTTTTTTCCTTCTTTTTCCATACTGAACCCTTTGGAATAAAGTTACTATGTCCAGCCCACACACAAGGAGTGGGGAGTTATAATCCACCTTCTTAAGAGCAGAGCATGTACATAAATTATTCGTAATTCTCCTGCATGAGAGATTTGTCTATTATTTCTCATTTATCTATCTACTTATCTATCTATCCATTTATTCAATCATTTATTTATATGAGTATGTACTCATGGATATTGATTTTCTAATTTGAATTATAATACAATTATATTTTATTTATTTTCTTGCTCAAATTATTTCAGTTTTGGCCATTGGAAACTTTTTAAGTTGACTCTTGTATATCTTTGACACAACCCCATGGCTATATGTATGTTTTGCTTTGTTTTGCTTTTTAGCATTTTCTTACTTTCTGGCACTACAAGATGCTCCAGGCTCATCTTTTATATCTCCTGCCCTAGTCCTAGAATCAGCCATTTCTCCAAGGCACGCTTGTTCTTTTCCTGGAGAATGGTATTAGAAACCAAGGTCTGGGTGCTCACTGTGTTTGTTGCTAAGGTGGTGTCATTGCTTCTAGGCTTTCAGGTGACAGAACTGATATATGAACAGATATATCAGATCTTGGTTTCTAATACAATACATATGTTTCTATACATAAATATCTAAGCCTAGGTTAAGCTAAACCTGAGGTCATACTCATGTCTCCAACTCTAATTCATTACCACACGATCATTCTAGACTCTTCTCTTTGCTTATCTGCAACCTCTCACTCCCAAAGTGAGTTACTGGGTGTCTGTCATCTGCCACCCATATACTTAATTACTCAACACCAGTATACATGCAAGGTTGTTTCAGGATTGTTAATCCATCCTGCCATGGGAAACAACTTTATCAACTAGAACACAGTTCCTTTTGCCTTTAGTCTTACAGACTCCACTCATTTCCAAAGTTACTTAGATTGGCACCTATTCCCACACCTCCTTCAGTGAGATTATTTTATACATTTTAAATACATTTAGATACTTTTGTCACATTCTATATTTTAACCTAGCATCCACCAATTTCACAAATGATTTTTTAAAAATTTGCATACACTATTCTCTCTCTGTGCTGTAAAGATCTATGAGATTTGACAAATGCCTTATGTTCACCATTACAGAAACATGCAGAATAGTTTCTCAACCCTAAAAAATCCCCTGTGCTTCATCTAGTCAACCACATGCCCTGAACCACTGGAAAACACTGATCTTTTTATCATCTCTGTTATTTATCTTTTCCAGAATGTCATGTAAGTGGATTGTACAGAATGTAGCTTTTTCTGATTGGCTTTTTTTTTTTCACATATGCAATTAAGGGTCATCAATTCTTTTTTTTTTTTTATGTAAGGAAGATTGGCCCTGAGCTAACATCTGTGCCAATCTTCCTCTATTTTGTATGTGAGTCACTACCACAGCATGGCTTGATGAGTGGTGTAGGTCTGCACCTGGGATCTGAACTGGCGAACCCAGGCCACCAAAGCGGAGCATGCCAAACTTTAACCACTACCCTCCCAGGCGAGCCCTTATTCATCAATTCTTTTTGTGGCTTGACAGCTCATTTCTTTTTATCACTAAATAATGTTTCATTGTATGAGTGTCCCACAGTTTATCCATTGACTTGTTGAAGGATATATTGATTGCTTCCAGTTTCTTCTGATTATGAATACAGCTGCTATAAATATTCATGTGTAGGTTTTTGTGTGGACATAAATTTTCAAATTAATTGGCTAAAGACCTAGTTGAGCAATGGTAAGATTGTTTATTTTGTAAGAAACTGCTAAATTGTCTTCCAAAGTGACTATACTATTTTGCATTCCCACCAGCAGCGAATGAGAGTTCCTGTTGTTTCGCACGCTCATCAGCAGTTGGCTTTTGTCAGTCTTTATGGACTTTAGACATTCTAATAGGTTTATAGTGAAAACTCCTTATTATTTAAATTTTCAATTCCATATGACAAATGATGTTTAGCATCTTTATATATCCATATTAGCCATCTGTATATATTCTTTTGTAAGATGTGTGCTCAGGTTGTTGTCCATTTTTAAATTGTTACTTGTTTTCTTATTGTTGAGTTTTAAGAGTGCTTTGTCTATTTTGGATACAAGTCCTTTATCAGATATATGTTTTGCAAATATTTTCTCCCAATTTGTGGCTTGCCTTTTCATTCCTTTTACAGCGTCTTTGCAGAGAAGAAGTTTTTAATTTTGATAAAGTCCAACATCAATTTTTTCTTTCATGGATTGTGCTATTGGTGTTATATTTAAAAACTCATCACCAAATCTGAAGTCACGTAGATTTTATCCTACGTTTTCTTAAAGAAGTTTTATAGTTTTGCATTTTATATTTAGGTCTCTGATTTACTTTGAGTTAATTTTTTTGTAAGGTGTAAGATCTGTATGTAGGCTCATTTCTTTGCATGTGGATCTCCAATTGTTCCAGCACCATTTATTGAAAAAATTTTCCTGTCTCCACTGAATTGCATTTTCTTCTTTGTCTAAAAGTAATTGATTATATTTGTATGGGTCTAACTTTTTGGCTCTCTCTTCTGTTTATTGATCTATAAATCTGTTCTTTCCCAAATACCATACTATCTTGATTACGATAGCCTTATAGGAAGTCTTGAAATTGGGTAGATTTCTTTAGAATTTCATTTGACATTGAATAATAGAGTGCCTATCAGTTTTACCATGTAAATTACCTAACCCATGGTAGGTACTCAATAAAGGGAAGTGATTATTATGGTTTAATAGGATTAAAGCATGCATTAACCAATCTTATCCAAAATTTTATCTAGGCTTTTACATTAACCACAATAATAAAAAATAATAGCTGACATGCAATAAATGCTTATGATGAACCAGGTGCTAGTACACCTGCTTTATGTATTAATTAATTGCCATAACAACCCTAAGAGAGAGACAATATTATTCTCTCCATTTTAGAAATAAACTGAGATACAGAGAGCTTAGGACACTTTTCCAAGGTCAAAGAGTCTGTAAACGGTGGAGTTAGGATTTGAACCCAGGTATACATGAAGCCTAGAACCTATGCTCTTATTCACTAGAGTCTTCTAAGAAAGGTTGGGAAAACTATCAGGAAATGAAATTTCTCCAAAGATGCATCTTTATAACTGGTATGTGTTTTCAATAATTCTCATAGATCTTTGTGGCCACACCAGGTTTCCCATTTTCTAGGATGACTCCAAATACATTCTGTGTAAGTTCTGTGGTCTAAGAGTCACTTACTATTGCTATCTCTTGGCTTCTAAAAATATTCACTCTCTATCTTGACTTAAAATTAATTTACAATACTCTTGGGAAAATATGTTGTGTGAGAGGCTAGCAGGATGACTAAGGTATTATAATATCTCTTATTGTGGAATGTGACCAAAAAGAACTGTTCAGTATGCAGACTCAGATTTGGACATGCCTTTACATATATCTACCCCTTGGATTATTTGCACACAGGGTTTCATGCTATTTCAAGAATACTTAAGTCTCTCAAAGCACTTTCCCAGTAGGGCTTGCACCCTGAAAACCGTGTTAAATTCTGGATCTTTCCCAGCCATAGCAATACTCATCCCATCAACACATACCTACACCAATCATAATGTGTCCATCTTGTAATTCCTTCTCTTTATTTTTTAAAAAGCTCTGATGGGTTTACAGAAAAGACAGACTTTATGCCTTCACATTTTGGAGCAATAATTCAGGTATATCTTAACTGAAATTCTGGAGAAAAGGTCTTCGCCCAAAGGGATGATCTTGATGGCTGTGAGTTTAGAACTGATAGCAATCCAGTACGACAGAGATGCTACTTCCTAGCTAGGCAGCACCACTCTTTATTATATAAATGTAAGGCTACCTTTGTATATTTTTTTCCTATTCTCTTTTTTTAAAAGTGTTCCACATCTTTCAAAAAAATTTGTTCCTTACCCTGCATCTGAGCCATTTCCACAGAGTAATGGGTCTTTTTGTCCATCCAAAACGTAAAAGTGACCTGTTAATATAAAGAATAAACTATTTCATTTCATATCAATCCTACTGATATTAAGAATAAATGAGAGTTAGACTACCTCAGTTACTTCCAAAGTGGACAATGATAAAGTATATTTACAAAGATGGCTTCACACCCACAGCCTCAACTATTGATACTTGAGAACTCATTCAGCAACACTACGGTTAAAAATGTAGCAATATTTCTTACTGTCATCTTCAATGTACTCCTTCCAGTTAAATGTGCTCATTGTTACATTAACAAATGTCCCGTTTGAATGCATTGTGCCATTAAAGTAGGAAATGGTGTTGGTTTCAAAGGCAGAATTGCTTGGGGGCCATTGCAAGCATTTATTCCGCAGGTTGCCCATGAACAGCTGCAGACCGATTAGAGCAAACACGCTCAGACAGAACACGGTCAAGATCATGACGTCAGAAAGCTTCTTCACGGACTGGATCAGGGCGCCCACAATGGTCTTTAACCCTGAGGAAAGATAATGATAGGTCAGCTGAGGAAGAGTGCCATACGTCTTCTTAATAGTCACACACATTCTCTACCCACAAACAATTGCTTGGCTGTTTAGACACCAAAACTATATGGACAGCCAGATGGTTTTGGAAATAGATGAAGAGCAGATTTCATTTATGAACAGTGTGTTTTCTGGAGGTTCAAAATGAAATTGTAAATACCTAGGCAGGAAGGTTTTTCGTGCTGCCACCACATCTAAAGATGGACCTGAGCTATTTTTCATTTCAGATTTTGTGATTCATAAGGCTATTTCCCTTCAAACCATTCTTTATACTAGCCCCCAAGTAGCAAATGATTTAGAGGAGAAAAGAATTTTAAAATAATAAAAATCCCATGCCATGTGCATGCTGTTGAATAAGAATTTTTTCTCCTTTATAAAAGGAGATCCATTTTCAAAATAGATCTGTAGTGAATGGTAAAATCCAAATCAGTTAGTAAAGCCATGGTAGCGAAGCTTTTTCAGAATGTAAGAGAAAACTTTATGTCATAAATGCAAAAGAGAAAAAAAAGAGAGAGAGAGAAAAACTAGTATTTTTTTATAGACATCTCATGCAATTGTTTGTTAAACTCAAAGGCTGACTTTATAAATAAGTATGTATTTTCTAAAATGTTAGGAACTGAGCTGCACTGAAACATCATCTGGCATCTTGAATGTGATAAACAAGAATGACAAGCAACAAGGCTAATGTTATAAGTGTGATTTCAACCTCAATATTATTGTAGTATATTTAAAGTCAGCCTCGGTGTTTAACCTCGCTCTCACCTGGAATGACAGAAATTGTTTTCAATGCTCGGAGAACTCTGAATGTTCTCAACGCTGAGACATTGCCCAGGTCCACAAACTCTGTCACATATCTGTAATAGGGAGTTCACACACAAACACAATAACACACAAGAAAAGTTGGAGATATAAGGGGCCTACCATCTCAGACCAGTTTCTTCTTACCTGGAATTACAGAAATAGTTTTCAGAGCTCTCAAGACTCTGAAAGTTCGAAGAGCTGAAACATTGCCTAGGTTTACAAATTCTGTTACATACCTGTAGAATTAAATCAGAGTTACTGATAGTTTTGGCAACGTTTATACTAAAGAAAGAATTAATGCTGGATTTGGCATATAGAGCCCCTTGAGATTAACAAATGGAATTGCTGTAGACCTCAGGGTGCCATATGCTGAAAGCTGCTTTTAAGGAATGAAATTTTGTTGCTTTATTTCAATATAATTTTGACTAATATGAATAAATTTGTTTGCAAAACTATCAAAGTACAGTTGGTGGTATTAAATTATAGTCAATGAATAACTTCATTTTGATGAAGTGGAAGACTATATGATATGAAAGTAATTCCATTTATTGCTCATTTATCAGATATATTTACCTTGCAATATCTATTCTAATATATATTCTCTAAATATATGAGGCATATAGTTTATTTGGCTAATAAGCAAACTCTACATTTAAAATATGTCACAACAACCTGGTTTATGCTACAATTATTTTCATTTCTTTGGGCTTAACAAGTTTTCAGAAATACTCACGCCATCACAATGACACTGAAATCCAACCAGTTCCATGGATCACGAAGGAATGTAAAATCTTCTAAGCAAAACCCTCTTGCCAAAATTTTTATAAGTGACTCAAAGGTATAGATTCCAGTGAATGTGTACCTAGGAAAAACATCAAAACAAAAATCAACAATTTTGTTTGAACTGTTAAAATAGATTTTTTAACATATTGCAAATCTTATCTTTCTGTGGTTTTTCAATTCACTAAAATCATATTCCTTATTTCCACCTACTGACAAATCTACTATTAATCTTACAAGCCCAAGTAAAGGGTTAAACTGAAGAGATAATATCTTCTAAACAAGAATCTGATCTTGTTTAGCTATTTTGGTTTTAGAATAATAGTTTCATGTGTTTTATGGATAATCATCAAGCTGCCCTCTAGATCAATGTTGTTCCATAGAAATACAATGCAAGTGACATACATAGTTTTCAAATTTCTAGTAGCCAAATAAAAAAGAAGGAACAAGTGAACTTAATTTTCACATTATATTTTACTTAACACAATATATCTAAAATATCATTTCAACAATTAAGACTAGCCAAATTTCAAGTTTTGGTAGCCACATGTAGCTAGTGTCTCTCTCATTGGACAGTACATCTATAGAGGCAACACTTCTTGGATTCATCTATTTATAATAAAGTATTTCATTCAGGAGGTAATGTCAGCATCACGGTGGAGTGAGCGCTTCCCTTAGACTCTCCCAAGATACAATGAAAAGAACATTCATATGCTAACAGAGGACATTCACAGAACACAAAAGATGTTTGAGAGACCCAGGCAGCCATACATCTGAAGATTGAGGTGCTAGACCCTCCAGAGGAAGTGGAAAGAGGTAAGAGGGTCTCCTTTCTCTCCCCAAGTAGCAGCAACCCAGGGTGTGGCACCATGGGTGGCTCTGAGAGGAGAGGGGGGAGGGGTGGCCCTCCACAGGAACACATTCACTCTCCAAGTTCCCTAACAGACCATGGGAAAGCCCCCCACAGGTGACTAAACTATTTCAGGGGTGTTTTCATCAAGCCAGCACCCCAGGAGAGCAGATAGTGAGAGCAGAGCAAGAATGCCCCCAGGATTGCGCAGGTGAAAGAAAGAGCCCTTCCCCCTACTTGGCACTCCAGCTTAGCCAGTCAGCCAGAGTGCCCATGTATCTGATAGTAAAGCAGCAGCTGTGAGCAAGTGAGTTGGGGGGTCCCAGTGTGCTCAGAATACACAGCTCTTGACCCTCCCCCAGTGGCAGCAGGTGGAATCTGTGATCAGATACTATCACTATGCAGAGGCACAAATCGACACCAACAAACAGTATGAAAAAATATATTAATATACTCCCGACCAGAAGGAAAATGACAAGCACCTAGAAGTCAATCCTGAAGGCACAGAAATCTATTTGAAAAAACCAATGAGTTACAAGAAAATACAGATAGTTCAATGAAATCAGGAACTCCTTCACAAAAGAGATTGAAGCTATAAAGAAAAAACAATCAGAAACATTGGAGACGAAAAGCACAATAGATTAAATAAAGAAAAATCTGGACACCTTGAATAAAAGAGCTGATGTTATGGAGGAGAGACGTAGCAGTCTGGAGGACAGAAATATAGAAATGCTTCAGAAGGAGGAGGAGAGACAACTAAGACTAAAAAGAAATGAAGAAATTCTCCAAGAAATATCCAACTCAATTAGGAAATGCAACATAAGAATTATAGGTATTCCAGCAACAGAAGAGAAGGATAATGGAGCAGAAAGCTTGTTCAAGGAAATAATTGCTCAGAACTTCCCAATCGTAGGGGAGGAGCTGGAAATATAAGTGAAAGAAGCCAATAGAACTTCCAATTACATCAATGCAAAAAGACCTTCTCCAAGGCATATACTAGTAAAGCTGGCAAAAATAAATGACAAAGAAAAAATATTAAGAGGAGCAAGGCAGAAGAAAATAACTTACAAAGGAACCCTTATCAGGCTTTCAGCAGATTTCTCAACAGAAATCTTACAGACTGGGAGAGAGTGGAATGATATATTCAAAACTCTGAAAGACAAAAATTTTCAGCCAAGAATACCCTATCCAGTGAAAATATCCTTCAGATATGATGGAGAAATAAAAACTTTCCCAGATAAACAAAAGCTAAGGGAGATCATCACCACAAGATCCCCCCCACCACCACAAGAAATACTCAAGAAGCCCCTTGTACCTGAAAAAAAAAGAGAAAGAGTTTACAAACCCTTGAGTAAGGAGACAAATAGGTGGTCAAAATCAGAAAATTGCAACTCTCTATCAGAATAGGTTAACAAACACTTAATTATAACATTAAAGATAAAGGGAAGGAAAACATCAAAAATAAATATAATCTCATTTTAACCACAAACTCACCATACAAGATGGACTAAGTTGTAACAATAATAACTTAGAAGGGGGAAGAGGAAAGGGATGGAATCAGAATATTCTAAGCAAATAAGAGGCTATCAGAAAATGGACTATCTCATCTACGAGATTTTTAATACAAACTTCATGGTAACCACTAAACAAATAATCAGAACAGAGACACAAATGATAAAGAGAAAACTAAGAAAACCATCACAGAGAACTACCAAACTGAATTGGCAGGCCAAAATACACAGAACAAGAAACAAGGAGAATGCAGAAGAACCAGAAAATGAGCAATAAAAAGGCAGAATTAAGCCTTCACATACCAACAATCACTCTAAATGTAAATGGATTGAATTCTCCAATCAAAAGACACAAAGTGGCGGGATGGATTGAAAATCAAGACCCAACAATAAGCTGCCTCCAGGAAACACATCTCAGTTCTAAAGACAAACACAGGCTCAGAGTGAAGGGATGGAAGATGATACTCAAAGCTAATGGCAAACAAAATAAAGGATGTGTTGTCTTACTTATATCAGACAAAGTAGACTTCAAGACAAAACAGGTAATGAGACACAAAGAGGGGAAGTATATAATGATCAAAGGGACACTCCACCAAGAACACATAACACTTACAAATATATATGCACCCAACACAGGAGCACCAAAGTACATAAAGCAACTATTAACAAACCTAAAAGGAGATATTAACAACAGCACAATAATAGTAGGGGACCTTAACACCCCACTTACATCAATGGATAGAGCATCCAGACAGAAAGTCAACAAGGGAACAGAGGATTTAAATGAAAAACTAGACCAGATGGACTTAATAGATAGATAACAGAACACTCCATCAAAAAACAACAGAATACACATTCTTCTAAAGTGCACATGAAATATTCTCAAGAATAGACTGTATTTTGGGTAACAAAGGAAGCCACAATAAATTTAAGAAGATTGAAACCATATCAAGTACCTTTTCTGACCACAACACTATGAAACTAGAAATCAACTACAGGAAAAATTCTGGGAAAGTGACAAACATGTGGAGACTAAACAAACTACTGAACAACCAATGGATCATTGAAGAAATTAAAGGAGAAATCAAAAAATATCTGGAGACAAATGAGAATGAAAATACACCATACCAACTCATATGGGATGCATCAAAAATGGTCCTACACAGGAAATGCATAGCAATACAAGCTCACCTTAACAAACAACAAAAATCTCAAATAAGTAATCCTTTTGTTTTTTACACATTTTTCTTTAAGTATGCCCCCCCTTTTTTTTGGTGAGGAAGATTGGCCCTGAGCTAACATCAGTTGCCAATCTTCCTTTTTTTATTTCCCTCCACAGCCCCAGTACATAGTCCCAGTACATAGTTGTCTACCCTAGTTGTAAGTCATTCTAGTTCCTCTATCTGGGGTGCCACCACAGCATGGCTTGAGAACACTGCTAGGTCCGTGCCCAGGATCTGAACCAGTGAACCCCAAGCTGCCAAAGTGGAGCATGCAAACTTAACCACTTGGCCTTGGGGACAGCCCCTTAAATAAGCAATCTTAAACTACACCTAACAGAATTAGAAAAAGAAGAACAAACAAAGACCAAAGTCAGCAGAAGGAGGAAAATAATAAAAAATTGGAGCGGAAATAAATGAAATTGAAATTTAAAAATCAGTAGAAAGGATCAATGAGACAAAGAGCTGGTTCTTTGAGAAGATAAATAAAATTGCCAAGCGCTTAGCCAGACTCACTAATTGAAAAAGAGAGAAGCCTCACATAAATAAAATTATAAATGAAACAGGACAAATTACAATGGATACTACAGATATACAAAGGATTATAAGAGAATACTATGAAAAAATATATGCCAACAAATTGGACAACCTAGGAGAATGAATAAATTCTTAAACTTATACAGCCTCCCAAAACTGAACCAAGAAGAAATAGAGAATCTGAATAAACCAATCACAAGTAGAGACTGAAACAGTAATCAAAACACTCCCAAAAAACAAAAGTCCAGGACCAGATGGCTTCTCTGGAGAATTCTGCCAAAACAAACATTCAAAGAAGATTTAATACCTATCCTTCTCAAACTATTCCAAAAAATTGAGGAAGATGGAACACTTCCTAACACATTCTACGAGGCCAATATCACCCTGATCCCAAAGCCAGACAAGGACAACATAAGGAAAACTACAGGCCAATATTGCTGATGAACTTAGATGCAGAAATCTTTAACAAAATATTACCAAACTGAATACAACAACAGACTAGAAAGATCATACACCTTGACCAAGTGGGATTTATATGAGGGACACAGGGATGGTTCAATATCTGCAAATCAAGAAATGTGATATGCCATGTTAACAAAATGAGGAATAAAACCACATGATTGCCTCAGGAATAGAGAAAGCATTTGATAGGATCCAAGATCCATCTATGACAAAAACTCTCAATAAAATGCGTATAGAAGGAAATACCTCAACATAATAACGGCCCTATATGACAAACCCACAGTCAACATCATACTCAATGGGGAAACATGGAAAGCCATCCCTCTGAGAACAAGAACAAGACATGGGTGCCCACCCCTGCCCCTCTTATTCAACACAGCACTGGAGATTTTGGCCAAAGCAATTAGGCAAGAAAAAGAAATAAAAAGAGTCCTACTAGGCAATGAAGAAGTAAAACCCTCGCTGTTTGCAGATGACATGATTTTACATATAGAAAACCCTAAAGAATCCATCAGAAAACTATTAGAAATAATCAACAACAACAGCAAAGCTGCAGGGTAGAAAAACAACTGACAAAAATCAGTTGCATTTCTACACTCTAATAATGAACTAACAGAAAGAGAACTCAAGAAAACAATCCCATTTACAATCACAACAAAAAGAAAAAAATATCTAGGAATAAATTTAACCAAGGAGGTGAAAGACCTATACAATAAAAACCATTAGACATTATTGAAGTAAATTAATGATGACACAAAGAAATGTAAAGATAATGCATGCACATGGATTGGAAGAATAAATATAGTTTAAATGTCCATACTACCTAAAGTAATCTACAGATTCAATGCAATCTCTATAAGAATTCCAATGACAGTCTTCACAGAAATAGAACAAAGAATCCTAAAATTCATATGGGGCATCTAAAGATCATGAATAGCTAAAGCAATCCTGAGAAAAAAGAACAAAGCTGGAAGCATCACAATCCCTGACCTCAAAGTATACTACAAAGATATAGTAATCAAAATAGCATGGTACTGGTGCAAAAACAGATACATAGATCAAAGGAACAGAATTGAAAGCCCGGAAATAAAACCACACATCTATAGACAGCTAATCTTCGACAAAGGAGCTGAGAATAAACAATGGAGAGAGTAAGGTCTCTTCAATAAATGGTGTTGGGAAAACTGGACAGTCACATGCAAAAAAATGAAAATAGACCATTATCTTTCACCATACACAAAAATTAACTCAAAATGGATCAAAGATTTGAAGGTAGGACCTGAAACCGTAAAACTCCTAGAAAACAATTTAGGCCATCCACCCTTTGGCATCAGTCTTAGAAGGATGTTTTCGAATACCTTATCTACTCAAACAAGGGAAACAAAACAAAAAATAAACAAGTGGGACTTCATCAGACTAAAGAGCTTCTGCAAGGCAAAGGAAATCATGAACAAAATGAAAAGACCACCCACCAACTTGGAGGAAATATTTGCCAATCATATATCTGACAAGGGGTTAATCTCCAAGATATATAAAAAAACTCACACAACTGAACAACAAAAAAGCAAACAACTCAATCAATAATTGGGTAGAGGATATGAACAGACATTTCTCCAAAGAAGATATACAGATGGCCAGTAGGCACATGAAAAGATGTTCAACATCACTAATCATCAGGGAAATGCAAATCAATACTACCCTAAGATATCACCTTACACCCATTAGAATGGCTATAATCACCAAAAGAAAAAATAACACAAGTTGGAGAGGTTGTGGAGAAAAGGGAACCCTCATACACTGCTGGTGGGAATGTAAACTCATGCAGCCACTATGGAAAACAGTATGGAGATTTCTCAAAAAATTAAAAATAGAAATCCCATACAACTCAACTATCCCACTACTGGGTATTTATCCAAAGAACTTGAAATCAACAATTCAAAGAGAGTTATGCATCTCTATGTTCATTGCACAATTATTTACTATACCCAAGAAGTGGAAGCAACCCAAGTGCCCATAGACTGATGATTGGATAAAGAAAATGTGGTATATACATATATACAATGGAGTACTACTCAGCCATAAGAAAAGACAAAATCATTCTATTTGCAACAACACGGATGGACCTTGAGGGTATTATGTTAAGTGAAATAAGCCAGACAGAGAAAGACAAGCAATGTCTGATTTCACTCATATGTGGAAGATAAACACACACATGGACAAAGAGAATAGTTTAGTAGTTACCTGAGGGGAAAGGGGTTGGGAGTGGGCACAAGAGGTAAAAGGGCACACTTATATGGTGACTGACAAATAATAATGTACAACTTAAATTTCACAATGTTATAAACTATTATGACCTCAATAAAAAATATTTCATTCAAATTTCTTAATGGTTAGAATTATTTTTAGGGATATTTTACATGTCTAATCTAGAAGATATGCTTCCCTTTTTTTTAACCTTAAGCGTCAGGCATAGAGTTATAAAACTGCTTCTCTCTCTCCATTTCTCTCACTCTCTCCCCCATCTCCCTCTAACTCTCTCTCATAAATATATATATATAATCACAAGATTTTTAAATTCATTAGTATTTTGTCTGTGTGATTTACACAATTACCAAACTTCAAGGATAAATAAAATTTCTGAATCTAACCTTGCATGGCTACTATCTCTGTGCAATTGGGCCAAATCATTTAAACATGGTCAACTCCAAATTTCAGCATCCAAAATGGTGAAAGACTTTCCCATTTGCTGTCTGATATAGTGCATTTCTAGCCCTCTCTTCTCTGAGTGTTGACAATATGTTATTTCTGTGTCTTCCAAAAATAGTTGAGAGTGCTTGTTTTTCAACATTGTGTTCTTTAAAAAGCACAATTTAAGTTTATTCTTCAGATCACTTCACCCAAGCCACAAAGATTTGATTTACTCTTATTAAAATTCATTATATTTTCCAGCCTAATAGTATTTTATATGTGAAAAAAGGAGAGTTATTTCTGCATCATTTTCTGTAGAAGCTTTCTCTCATATGAGGGAACAAAGAAATCAGCAGTAAATGTTTACAGAAATCGTCACCTCTAGTTTTCCTAAGAACATCCCCCCTCCTTTCTTTATTTTAACAATTCAAGTGATTTCATGAGGAATATGTCTAATGCTGTCTTTACTTATTGTGAAGTAGCTGACTTTATTAGGAAGAGATACGTTTTATAGACCAAGCTTATGTTGACTTGCGTTTTAGTTTGGATCTTTGTGTATTACACAAAATCACCAGGACATTTCTGTTTGGAGTGATAGCTGGCCTTGCAAAAGGCCACGAGACAGCTCACGTGTATATTCTGTTTATCATCTTAACAGTGCTCTATGGTCTACTCTTGAGCAATTCTAAGTTATCTACAGAATTACTGGTGTAAGATAAAAGTCTCTATTCCCTATTCCTGTTTTTGGAAAATTTGTGGGGACATTTGGAGTATATAGTGAGTGTTGACAGCTGTCCAAGGAAGACAGTCCTAGAGCTGAACATCTGAGACATTCTGTTCTCTGCACAGAACAGGTGTTCAGAAGCGCCTATCAGCAAACTAGATTGAACAGGTAAGTGGGAATCAAGGGCACCTTGATCTTTCTTGGCTCTGCCCCGACTGGGCTCCTAATCACGCCATTGACTGTGTCCACGTCACAGGTTTTTCCCTGTAATTATCATGTCCAAGGAAGTGCCTTGCATTATATAATACCACCCTCACTACATAATATGGTCCTCAGGCCGTTCTGTGTATGGCACCTCTTTGGTTAGGGACTGTTTCTGCTATCAATGACCAATGACTTCTCTTTTCAGGTCAGAACTGAGTTATCTTCTCTTTTCATTGGACCCTAGATTTTTGACTGTAATACCTAATATTTTCTTTGTGTTCCTGCTGCCTTGCTATCAAGTGATTAGAGATAATTGATCAGGAAACCAATGCAAAGTTTTCCAACTGAAAGATATAAATCAAAAACTTTTGTAAGGCTGAGACTATTTTCATAATGGGTATAGTCATCTCTAAACATTATTTTAAAAAGAGAGATCTGCATATCCAGGTAATAATACTCAAGTGTGCCCTTTACCTATCTTTTAATAACGTTATACAAATAAATGAAATTTATACATGTTTAAATGCTTCCATAATTTCTGCTGGGAAGAGCACATACAGAACAGTTTTATATAGCTATGTCCATTTGTTAATCCCCAAATCATAAATGGTTATTACAATCCTGTTAAACAGCTTGCCTCAACAGAAGAATTAGATTACCGAAAGGATTTCTAGGGAGAATTTTCAAGCTACTATCAAAAAAATCTGTAACTAATGTGTTAAATCACTGACAAATGATGGCTTAGAGTGGTGCTGTAAATCCTCATAGAAATCTATAACAACAGAAATAAAAATGGCAATATTCTTCATAATAATTTATCTCCTATTGGACATTGCTTTTAAAAATATAACAATAAAAAGAACATCCTATAAATTTTTCTTTCACTAAACCAATAAAATACCTGATCATTGTATTACACTATATATAAATAGCCTATATAAACTAAACACCTGGTTAGCTAAAAAGCATATTTCTTTGTCATAAATAACTTCACATATAACTAACAAATTAGGGAATAATATTATAATGCAGAAATTGTGTTAGTTAATATACAATTTTTCCCAGCATATTGATATTTTGAAATAATCAGGGGCATCTTTTCCCTCAACACCCTTAGCAATAAAAGACCTTAACGCTAATGCATAAAATTGACAAACGTGCCTTCTGTAGTGCCAACAGGGGCTAGTTTAGCATGCCCAAGAACTATCGTGCTTAGATCTTTCTCTCTGGGTTAAAATATTGAATCAAATGTTTTGTGTCAATAACATCATACAAATGCCCCCAGGGCCTCCAACTCGAGGGAGAAGGGACAAGGCCTAGTGTCTGAGACTACAAAAGAAACTGGCTGTGATTTTAGGTATTCACATGTGTAGAGATTTAACTGGGCCAATACCTTTTTATTGGGATTATTATTGTTTTTATTAGTGTTGTAATTACAAAGTTTCATAAGTTTTGAGTGATCTGCCCTAATTGTGTTTTCCCCTTAAGAAAACATTTGATTTTTTTTTTGCAGGGAAAGATTCACCTGAGCTAAAAACTGTTGCCAATCTTCCCTCCCCCCTTTTCTTTTTCTCCCCAAAGCCCCAGTGCATGGTTGCATATCCTAGTTGTAAGCCCTTCTAGTTCTTCTATGTGAGCCGCTAACACAGCATGGCAGCTGACAGATGGTGGTGTGGTTCCACAACCAGGAAATGAACTTGAGCCACTGAAGCTGTGAGAGCGCCAAACTTTCACCAGTAGACCATCAGGGCTGGCTCAAACCATTCAATTTTTTGAGCATAGTTTTGAAGAAGGTGTTTTCTTTCTTTTACGGAGCATATCTAGAGTGTTTTAGTACAGATGCTATGTCTAAATAAACTATATCTCTAAATATAACCTAAACTTCTGAACTTAAATACTTAAATGTATTTTTCCTAAATATAACAATTTAACATAAAACTAAAATGTCTAATGTAATAAAATTGAGCTAAATATCTAAATCTATTTTATGGGAATATAACATTTACAATAATATACTAGAATCAGTAATTTTATTCATCAAATTACTCAAATGGTCATTGGATTTTATCTAAAATGCATAACAATGATTGAATGTTCACTTTTAGGCTAAATGATAGGTTTAGTTTACCAGCTAGTATATACTATTTATAACCTTTCTTAAACAGATATTATCATGAATTTGTTGGAAAAAATACTTACCTCATGGAAGAAAAACTCCCCCAAAGAATTTCCCTTATCTTCTTTAATTTTATGGAAATAACTTTTTCTTAGAAGTGTTTAACCTGACTTCAAAAAGTGGAAACCGTAAGTCAGACCGTACCCATAAAGAGAACGCTAGAGAATTTGAGTGTGCGTTTCTCATTCCAAGAAATCGTTTCTACTTACTCGACATTCTTTGTCCAGTCCGGAGGATTACTCAAGGTCATAAACACACAGTTGGTCAAAATAGTGCACATGATAAGCATACTGAATAAAGTAGATTATAGTTAAGGAATAAATGCTAGTAAATCATCATGGCCATTAACCAAAGATCTAATACAAAAAAAATCATCCACACGAGTTACCTGTGAAATTAATCTTACTTATTTGTTTTAAAACAATGGCAAACATAATAAGAAACTTCAAAGCCTGTCATATATTCTTGGTCCATTCTTTTTACATGTTACATCATATCTTCACAAAACTGAATGTAATAGAGATCTCTACCAAAAGTAAGAGAGAATTTTACATTTCAGTCAGTTGTGTGAAATTGCCGTGCAAGGGAAAATGACCGTTCTTTAGTGAGTTTACAACATAAGTGTAAAAGTTGCACTTCAGAAAATTGAAAATCTCCACTGACTGACAAAAAGTTAATGAATGCAATATAAAAAGCTTAAGAATGTATAGCTCAATATATTCAAAGGTTACACTGATTGAGATTTCTACCGTAATTAGGTACTCTAGCAGTCTTATAGTGACGTTACTCATTCCTTTAGAGTTTACAACACAGGAATAAAAGGAGAGATGATTTTTTGCTGATAAGTTAATATTATTTTCTAACTTTTTCTTTTCACTTTAGATTGCGGGAAAACTTAACAGGCCATTTGGTTATCTTCGTGTACCTAGTCCACCCCATACCTAAACGGATAAACACTATTTCGAAAACTTCCTGAGAATTAGCTGTAATAATTTCTCTTGGGATGTCAATCCAGACTTTGCCTTAAGGAAGCTTATGACTATTTTGAGGTAAAACTTTTATTTTAAAATGTAAATACCTTCCAACATCAAACCGTAGAATGAGAGAATTCAAATGCACTTCAAAAAGTTATCAGTCCTATTTGCCCCATCTCTAGGTTACCCCGTATTTCGTCTTCCTTTTAGTTTTTACATAAGCCTGTTTGGAATCTGCCTATATAAGATGCCCATTCTTGAACACTGCTTCAAAAGATCACCTTACTATTTTATCACTACTTATTTGAGAATTTTCTTGAAATCCACACCTATTCTGTTCTTTTACATATACTTTTTGACTATCATTATAAATAGTTTTAAGTTCAAAGATTTTTAAATATAAATTACCAATCAGATACATAGGCATATAGTAGTTTAATAAATGTTTACTGAAGGAAGGCTGGATCCAGGTGCTGAAAATACAGAACCGATTAAGGAACAAAAGTTTGAACATTTGGTGATATAGATAATAATACTAACCACAAGAGACTGTTTGTTGAGCAATGGTTATATATGGTGTAATTGAAGTTAATAAAAATATAGAGTAGATTTACTATTGTTCTTATACACAACGTGTTTCATTTACACATTCACTATCACAGCTGTATTTTTACATCTAGAATCATAATAGTCATTCTATAATAATCTTGTTGTAAATAGAAAAAATCAATGAAAACAGAGTAAACAATGATGTTACTAATAATCTCAAAGAAATTTTATACATATATAAAAAATATATGACATTTTCTATAAAATCAACCACTAGAAACAGCATTTAGACAATTCACACAAAAAGGATATGAATGTACTAAAATCTTAATAGCAATTTTCCTCACAGGGTTTAGTGGAGTTAAAATATACAAGGCAGAGGTGGCACTGAATCGGAAAATTGCCTTCCCTTTATTCAACACTATAAAAGTCTGAAAAAGAAAATATGAGAAAAAAATTATTAGATTAGATGTGTGGCTAATTTGAAGAGTTTATACACATGAAGAACTTTTTACCTGATTTGTTTGTTCAAACTTGTCTATTTAAACTAGTTGGTATATCATAACTCTCAACAAGTTAGCTGTTTCCCCCCTGAATTAGCATATAACTACAAATAAAGATGTGACTTACTATTAATCAGTCTCTAAGCTTCCAACTTCCCAATACAAACCAATGAACCGACACAAAATTTTTACCAAGTTGTAAGGCAACCTACAGACTCCACTTCTACTTAAAGCTTAAACCACCTGTCTCCAGCTTTGGTAACTTTTCAGATTATTCTGTACACGCTGATATCAAAATAATCTTTTATAACTATTTTAATTTCATCAAGTCTTTTTAACTCCAAAGTATATGATGCCTCTCTATTTTCCTTATGGAAGTTGTCCTACTTTAAAATGTTCAAACAGACTGAATAACCTGGTTTTGCTGATTCTGTAGATCTGCTGGTAATACGGAGAAGGGGCAGCTGCATTGAGAATGAGGCTGAAATATATCATTTCAAAGGGCATTCCATAGCTAAAATCCTATGATCTGAAACCTATAATCATCAACTTAGCATTTAAGCTATGCTGCCCAGTGATTACCTACCACCTCTCTCTCAGATCATCTTTTATTTTTCCCACCACGGCGTCTCTGCTCCAGCCAATTCAACTTACTTGTCAGTCTCCCTCACAACCTGTCAAACTCTCCCTCTGACTCTGAAAATGGGTGCCATAGAATCCTAGAGGAAGGAGGCACCTGAGAAGTCATCTAACACAAACTCCCTCTCATCTCAGGTCCATAACAGACCTGACAACAAGTTTCCACCTACAATGACCCATTACTTTATGAGAGGCTCTTAGTCCTGTCTGCATATCGGAATCTCCTGGGGTGATTTTAAAATTGCCAGTATTTGGATCCCACTTCAGACCAATTGAATCAGAATTTCTGGAGGATGGGCACAGACAGGGGTATTTTAAATTCCCTCATGTGATTTTAATACACAGTCAAGGTTGAAAATCCCTGCTCTCTGGGAATGTCCTCTGCTATCAAAATCATCTCCTCCATTAAGTCTTTCCAGATAAATCACACTGCCTTCTGATCACTCCCTAATTGTTTCCCCTTACCAGTAAGTCTTAGTATATTAATTTGCACACGTTGGCGTGTTGCTTATAATTATAGTCAAGTAGCAATTTACATGTAGGGTTCATTCCACTGAAGGACTAGGTTAGAAGTTGTTATAACCCATTGAGCATAAAGAGCCTGTAATCTACTTTTTCTCCATTTTTTTCACAGTATTTAATAATGTGTTTTGCAAATAAAACTTGTTTTAATTAAATGTGGGTTTACCTTTAAGATACCATTTCCTTTAAGACGTCTATTCTATATATCCATTTACTTAATAATATGTTTTTACCCTTTAACTAAGGGCTATATCCTGTACATTCATGTTCAATGACAACATGCACTGTTTGAATAGGTAGACAGAAATATATTACATTGTGAGCATAAAGGACAGAAAAAACAATTTCTCTGTACTTTGCCCTTTTGTATTCAAAACCATGGAGCCAAACATTACCTAACCAGCCATTTTCCATGAACTACAGTCTCTAAATTTGAACAATTCTATGAAGAGGGCAAGTAAACTGTTCTTTACTAGCAGTTGGATTATCCCTAAGGGACAGTGGACGTTGGGAAGACTGCCCTTGAAGCACAAACGCATTAAAGGATCTTTTTGGATTCACAGGATTAGATCATTTAATATTACGAACGCTCCATATCCATATCCAATGTATATTCAGCAGTAACCCGTAATAGTTCACCATAATTTACGGTGCATTTACTCATGCTTTCTTTTGAAACAACTTTCCTGTATTGTTTAGGAGAGGGTTTTATTTTGAAAGATCTCTAAAAACAAAGTGAACAAGAATGAGCTGTGCTTTTAAACACGGAATCCTCTGCTCCTCCAGCAAGATTAGCTTTTGTGGTACTAATAGGATTAAAGATGACGCACCAAGGGCATCTTCATCGAATTTACAGATTCTGGAACAGATCAGGCCTTAAGAATACAACCCCAGTTTATTTCTGGAGAACAACACCCAACACAAAGAAAACCCTGAATTTTGAGAAATCAGGAATAAAATACTAATGTCTTGTACAGTGAATGAATTACAAGAAAGACTTTTGAAATTTGGGGCTCTGATGTTATTGAGAGACCTACCTAAACTGATAATTACTTGAGAGAATGACAGATGACTGGGGGAGGAATAAATAGTGTCAATTCCAATACCTGGTTTTCAAGTAATGATAAGTAATGATATGACTTAACAAAACAATATTACATTGCTACTAAGGTGATGAATGCTATAGCTGGAAGTATATGAAATTGGAATAGCTGGAATGCTGCTTGCTTCTTTTTCCCAGGTAAATCACATCTTATAAGTTCACTAAAATTTTTACTACTTGAGGCAGGAATAAACTTTACTTCTCTGAGTAGGACCATATCAATCAGAGAGTTCAAAAAGTTATACAACCAATTTTTAACATCATCTTTTATTATGTTAATAAACACCATGTATAGCTTTGCTTAGTGGTTAAGAGCTCTGGCTCTGGAGCCTGACTGCCTGGGTTCAAATCCTGAATCCACGCCTTATGGAGTGTGACCTTGGGCAGGTTACTTAACCTCTCTGGGCTTCACTTCCTTATCTGTAAAATGAAGCTGACACAGTACCTGCCTCACTGCTCCTTTGAATATTAAGTTGATTGAATATTGAGTTATGCCAGTTAAAGCACTCAAACAGTGCCTGAAAAAGCATGAGTACAACAAATGTTAGCTATTATTATTATTATCACTGTCACTATTTTTAAGTTATTACCTGGTCAACTTAAATACCATTAAAATACATTGTGATGCTGCTCATCTGATTAAATTAGGTATGTAAAATCTATCATTAATGGTAGCAAACAGCTACATAATGCTTTACAGTTTTTAAATGTCTTTCATCTGCCTCATTTTGTGTAATTAGCATAAGCTTCATACCATATTTTAAAATTTCAGAACTTCTTCCATCAGCTTCTTCTATTAGCTCCTATCCTAAGAGTCGCAAACTACCTTCTTCTACAATATCACCTCTATCTTCATCTGTACATAGCCACTTCATAAAGGCAAGCAGAGCAGCCAACAGGAAAGAAG
The DNA here is from genome assembly GCF_021613505.1 of Equus quagga. Classification (NCBI taxonomy): domain Eukaryota; kingdom Metazoa; phylum Chordata; class Mammalia; order Perissodactyla; family Equidae; genus Equus; species Equus quagga. Next base: position 105,650,139 of record NC_060270.1, read on the forward strand.
CTGCCTAGATGCCTCCCGAGTTGAGTCACAGCCACGATGACTAAACCAGGGTCCAAGTCTGGTTCTCAGACCGGGAGGCAATGAAAACTGACTTTGTTAGCACACAGAAGTGACAGACTCACAATAACCAAGCTTGAAAGTCTGACACATAAAATCAGAATGCCAATCTATTTATTTACAATGAGATACATTACTGTCACATGGACTGAAATAATTGCAATGGCATAACTAGCACATTCTTTCCTTTTAAGCAGATCTGTGGGAAGACAAATTATAATAAGAAGGTTCTTTGCTAAGGGTACAGTCCAAACAAGCTGACTTAATCAAATGATGCCTGATGGCTAAGGACATCTCTGTTAGGTAGCCCAGTGTAGTCCCTCTACAATGAAGTGGCTTGATTTGGGGAGGAAAATGCTTTCAGGGCTATTACTAAAGGTTTGTCTCCCTTGGAAGATGCTGATGTCTGTCTCTATTTCATTTTTTTCATCCTTAATCTTACCAATTCCCTTTCTTAAGGACATTTTATTTCTATAAATAGCAAATATTTTTAATCATATCAGAGTAAGTCACACCCCTATCTCTTAAAGGTGTCTTTGCAAATATATACCTTGAATTAATAGTTTTCAAAAAAGAATTTTCTTCCAGTTTTGGGGGGGATATCTCACTGTCATCATCATGTGTAATAATACAATAAATAAATTTCAAAATTTTCTTTATCAATTCTATAGTAAAGTACTAGAATAAATTCCTTTTAGAAATGTATGAATATATATTAAATGCCGCCTTTCATGAAGCTAGTTTAAAAAGGAAAGAAAAGGACCCGTTTTAACTATTTAAAATTTGTTTTGTGACTTTAAATAAAGCATTTTAAAAGTTGCTACTCAAATTGTGGCCCGTGTGCTAGCAGCATGAATCTCACTCGAGGGCTTGTTAGAAATGCAGGAGCTCTGGCTCCACGCAGATCGATGAAATCAGAGTCTGTATTTTAACAAGATCTTCAGGTGATGTGTATGGACATGCAAGTTTGAGAAGCTCCTTTAGAGCAATAGGGCTAGTTCCACGTCTGAATGGTTACTTGTCATTCCCTTTAGCCATCACTGATCTTTTTAAGTTAAATTGCATGCTGCTTAAAGAATCAATTTCTTCAGCCATTCCTTTTAAAAGGGCTGGCTTAGATTAATAAAGGTGTTCAATATCTTCTTTAATCCATAAACCATCAACTCATGGTGATATTAATTTATCTTTAGTTTCTACATAAACCTGTTTTTTTGCTCATGAATGTGAAATATAAATTGTGGTTATAAGATGCCAAAACACCCAATTAAAAGTTATAAAATTTATCATCCATTTTTTAAAACATTTCCTATAAAATACTTCACAGCTGGTTTAACTTCAAAAACCAGCTAATTCTGACAGAATTATGTGGTTATTCTAGCATTAGGAAGGCAGAGTCATAACTGTTGATTTAAATCGTATATAGACAGAGAAAACTTGAGGTTTTTTTCCTTCTGTTCTTGACATTATTTTTCTCAGAGTGATGTTTTAACAATACATTAAGTGTTCCAGAATCTAGCCTGTCACAAATTAAGTAAGGTTAAGAGAAGATCCCAATTATATTCCAGGTTAGTGGACCACAACCAAAAATGTATTTCTGGGTGAACATGCTTCTCAATGTATTATCTTCCTATAGGAGGATGCTAAGTAAAAGATTATTTCTTACCCTTTAAAATACAAATCTATTGTGAAGAAACCTCAAGCCAAATAAGAACTAAAAACTAAGCAGTACATATACCCTTAACTCTTCTTTTGCACAGCTATTATTCTGTTCTCTACAATGTGCTTAAATATGTCAGCAATAACAGATATTTTGCTTTGTTATGTCAATTTTAATTTTGACTATCTCAAGTACTGTGAAATTGCAGAAGTTGTTCATCTCTTCATATCTCTTCACTGTAGCCAGATCTTGACTTCATTGCTTATAAATATTTCTGCTTATTATACTGTGCTTAAAAGTAAGTGGAAATAAAAAGTGTAGAATCTTTAATCATAGAAAAACTATGATGCAGTATGTATACAAGCCAGAGAAAAGAATATTAAAGTTAAGTGTTTAATTAAAGACTCAACTTTGGAAGTATAGCTTTACTTTGGGAAGTATAATATCCCCACTCACTTTCTTACTGATATAGTATGGGTCCAGGTCCTCCAGGGGCTCTGACACCATCTCAGGAGGGATGTCTCCATAAATAAATGGAAGGTTCTTTCCAGCTTCCAAGTCGCTATTTGGCTTTGGTTTGTTCTCGTCATCATTGTCTTGTTCTCTCTTGGGCTTCTTGGCTTTCTCTTCTGCAGCACGTTTTTCGATAGCAGCAAGAGATTCTCTAGTAAAAAGGCGGAAGCTTTCAGGTCCCGGGGGTACCAGCAGTGCCTGTGCCATCTTTTCATCCTGCACATTTAATTACGTTTAGCTTCTTGCATAAGAATTGCCTACAATAAAAAAAAATGCATGGAAGTTAGGAAAGCAAATGAATGAGAGGGTTCAAGAAATCAACCAAGATGTCATTTAATGTTTCTTCTAGTAATTTTCTTAAAGTATGAACAATAAGTAGGGCTTTTAGTGCTGCACTACAGATTTTAACTTGAAGCATCATCATTCAATCGAATTTCCAATACGCCAACTTTATGTCAATCAGAAGTCTGTTCTTGAGACCTTTGAGCCAAAATATATTGTAGTATACTTTCGGTTAAAAGAGCAATGCCAGTAATGCTTGTCAATAAAATTACCTAAGGACTCATTATTTCTCTCCCCCATCTTTATATTACATCTTACTAACTCTTCAAATAAAGAAATACCGGTGCCAATGCAATGGTATATCCCTGACTCATAATATGTCAGGATAGGAAAAGAAGTTTTGCCTAACTCAACCACTGTTTTGGTTATCAGCATCATCAACCTCTGGTTCTCGAGACAAGGTCTGACCATCAGCAGTGACTGGGAAATAAAAACTCTGTTTCCTTTAGCTTTTCACCTTGGAGGCTTCCGAGGCATCTTCTGAAGCAAGGCAATATTTACTTCCTTTTCCAGTCTGCTACTCTTCAACTATTACAAGACAATTTGCATATTCTTCCTGAATCTTCCATTTGGTGTAGTGGTTAAAAGCGTGGACTATGGAGCAAGACTCCCTCTGTTCTAAACCCTGGCTCTGCCCATTATGAACTGCATGACTTTGCAAAATGTAACCCCTCAGTGCTTCAGTCTTCATCTATAAGACAGAGATAATAGGAGAACTGACCTCCCAGCTTACTGTAAGGAATAAATGAATTAATTCACATTAAGTATCTATAATAGTTTCTGGAATTAGTAAGCACTATAGTGGCCTCACCGATCATAATCTAATTATCTCCTGTTCTTCCAGCCATTTCCTCTTCTGTGGTTTAAAGCTTCTTCACAATTCAAGCCACTCTCTTTTAAATAAGGAAGGAAACAGGCAGAGTCATTACAGTTGTGATTTTTTTTTTTAGGGTACCAACTATCATTAACTTGCATGAATCAGTGGGATCCACTGTTTACATTTGATTGCTTGTACTCATGACTCTTTAGTACTCTCTAAACTGCTAATATTTTAATTAACCTTTACAAATTTTATTTACCTCTCAGAACAGTTGGAGCCAAATATTGAATTAAGCAGGTAGGAGGGAAAGGGAGATAAGCTAACAGTATGTCAGGCATATTTAATACACTGTCTGTTGATTCTCACCACAAACCTGCATAAGTACTTGCCCCACATTCTTACCAATGGGAAGCAGAGGTTCAGAGAGGTTAAAGTTAGTTGCCCAGAGATTACACAGATCAAACAGCTGGTCAAGGCCAGATTTGGGATTCAACCAAAGGTTAGTCTGATGCTAAAAATCAATACTCGTCGCCAGATAGCAAAAACACTGAATCAAGAAAAAACACAAAATGAAGAGTTCCGGATCAACCAAAAGAGCAACAGAGATTGGAGACAATGAGAAAGATGGCCTGTTGACAAGGTACATTTGAGCACAAAAGTGGGCAGCAATAAGAAATAAGAGGAGATCACTAACAGTAGAAAATCAGTTGGGCCTCAATCCTAGAAAGAATAGGGTTGTAGAGAGCTAGAGTTGTAGAAGTACTCTGACAAGATTACTGAAGCCCTTTTATATGTTTCTGGCAGCTGTATTTAAGATGTATTCTAAGATATTAAGGAAAAGGAGTTACTTAGAGTCAATACAAGATTCCCAGGGAATGAAAATCAGTTCATGGAATAGAAAGGCAAATGTAAAAGAAGAAAAAACTGTACTGCCAACAGTAATATGATGTGGTGGTGTGGGTTCAAACACACAGCAGATGTTTGTCCGAAAATTTCTAAAAAATATATTAAGGTCTTGACTTACTGGAACCACAACTGACCACGGAGCTTCAGGGATGGGTTGAGAAGTGCAGAGTACAAGGCACGTTCACACATGCCTGCCACCTGGCTGGGGGAGGAAAGGAGAGAAGGCAGACATATGGAGTCGCCCTGCTCAATTTCCCAGGGAAGGGAAAAAAAATTCTATCTGCTGGAAATGTGACAGAGCTGTCAAAAATACAGCAAATTAGCTACATAAATTTTGAAACATAAGTTAACAGTTATTTTATTTTGCATTGTGCCAAAAATCACATTTAAAAAAGCAAGATAGAGAATAGAAATAATGACAACAAAATACAATGAGTACATCAGTTATCTTGTAGAACCATCTACAACCACGGCATCAAAGTAATCCTCAAAATCATCCGTGACATTTTTCCTGTCCCCACCCACTCCCTGCACCTCTGTCCCCACATTTATTCTGGTCTCCATAGTACTTTATCCCTAAATGGCCTTCTAATTCTTAGTAATTCATTGCGTGGATATACTGAGCTTATAGACAATAAGAAACTCTAGATCTCATAGCAGCGTAAGAAAAATGACACAAGTTATTATATGTTTTTTGAGTTTATATCTGAGTTGCTGGTTCCCTGGTCTGTTCCAATGACAGAAAAAGTATTTTAATAGCTGTGTCTTTTCATTGAATTCATATTTATGACTTTGCTATTATATTTCCTGCTATTATGAAGGCATATTCTAAATAAGTTATAAAGTATTAGACTTGTCAAAGAAATTGTGCCATTTTCCCTGCTGGTTCTGAAAAAGAACTTCTGATTTGTAGTGGTAGGGCTCTTCTTCTGTGTGCTCTATCAAGTGGTATATGAATTAGAAGACGAGAACAGTTATTCTACTTTACTCAAATTCAATTAACTGTTTATTTTATGCCTTCTAAATTCACAGCAGATGGCACAAAGTAGAATGAATGTTTTTAGCCATTTTACGTTGATTTTGATGGCCACATTGTCAGTGTAACGGCTGTGTGGAATATTCACAGCTTTTATACTTTTGAGTGTGAAAAGAGTTTGCTATTAACTGCAAGCCTTAAATACTCAGAGATGTGTAATCCACTTGTCTCTCATCACCTGTTATGAATTGAAGGGATTAGGTTCTTCCCCAGTGCTAAATGAAAATGAAACAGCATGGCAAACATGTCTTAAGAAATTTCTAGAGGCCTGCCCCATAGCGTAGTAGTTAAGTTCGCGCTCTCCACTTTGGCAGCCTAGGGTTCACAGGTTCGGATCCTGGACATGGACCTACACACCAGTCATCCAGCCATACTGTTGTGGAATCCCATATACAAAGTAGGGGAAGATTGGCATGGATGTTAGCTCAGGGCCAATCTTCATCACAAAGAAAAGAAAAAAATATCTACGAAATGATTGCTTTCTTAGGGGAGAAGAAAGGTTACTTTCGTATTTGAGCATTTAGTTGAACTGGTTTGGGTTTCTTTATTGACAATGGAATGAAAACCATGCAGCGATTGGAATCAGAGGTCTGGGTTAGTACTGAGTCTGTCAATAACAGTTTGCCCATGTCATTTAACCTTCCTCAACCTCAGTGTCATCAGAGTATCTTATCATATATGCGTAACACTTTGCCATAAAGAAATAATTATACTCATTTAATTGGAGTGTCCTGGTTCTTAAGTTTTAAAATGCAATTAGGTTAAATGTAGCTAATGTGAAAATCTTTCAACAGTCTTCACAGATGACTCATTTCTCCGAGATGGCATGGAATGAGGTACCATCACAAAATCATGAAAATTTACTTAATACACAATCTTTTACCTTCCCATTCAATTGTCAAGAGCTAGAATAAAGAAGTTGAGTCTTGGTCAAAAGGAAGTAAAAGAGTCTCTTTGAAGTTCCCATAGTGTTGCCTCTAAATCCTAAGAACGCAGGCCAGTTCCAGACTCTCAGCTTCTCCTCTGCAAGGGCAACCCGGGTTTGCCCAATTCTGAGATAGGCTGAAACATGAAAGATCATAGTGAGCGGAGTTTCTGTGGCTTCACCTGCAGCTTTGCTGTTTAGAAACCTCTCATAGATCTTTAGCAGTTCTATTTTAGGTTTTTCCTCTTCTTTTTTGTTCTGTGTGAGCTTATTTTACAGAGCTCTTACATAATTTCATATTCCTATTAGAGCAGAATTTAAAAAATTAATTCCTACCGATGCCTTGGTGTGGAATATATATTATTAATGAATCTACGTGCAATATAATTTATTCAAATACAGCAAATTTAATATTCCAAATTTTCTTCAGAACTGTCCTTGCAAGGACAAAAAAGATAAGAAAAAGCTCTGAGGAGATGATCTCTTTAATTAAAAATCAAAGGGTCTGTGTGTGCGAATGTGTGCGAGTAAAGCAAATGCATCCCTCTGCTAGTCAATAAAAAGACTGCGGTTCAGAATATCCTATTGTGCGGATGGATCACAGAATTTCAAACCTGGAAGGGCCCTGAGGATCATTTATCCAGGAAATACCTATTGAAGGACTACTGTGTGTCAACACTGTGCTTGAACTAGGCAACCATGGTCCCTGTCCTTATGGAGCTGACAGTCCGGGGGAGAGACAGATGTTTATACAAATAATTATAACACAGTTATATACAGCTAGTTATTGCCTGAGGTCCATAGAAGGTAGAAATTTATTCTGCCCAGGGAAGGTGGGGAGGGGTATGGTTTAGGGAAGTTTTTCTGAGGAAGTGATGTTGGGGTAAGCTTTGTAGACTAGTTGGGATTTGACCAACTAGTAGTTGGGGGGTAGCTGGAGGAGGCTTAGTAGGAAGACATACCAGTAGAGACATGCTAGGCAGGGAGACAGAATGTGCACGGGCCCAGAAATAAGAAAGAGCATGGAGAGTTTGGGAGGAACTATAAGGAGTTCATTACGGGTCGAGACCAATCTGCCCAAAAGGAAGTGGTAAGAGAAAGGACTGGAAAGTTAGGCAAGATACGGATCACCAAAGGTCTTGTACAGCACACTAAGATAAGCCATGGATGGGGAATGACAAGATCAATCTGAAGGTTAGAGAGATGACGGCAATATGAAGTGTAGATAGGTAAGAGTGATCCTAGAGCAGTGATTTTCAAAAGTTTTGCTTTCAGGATCTCTTTTTACTCTTCAAATTATTGGTGATCTTGAAGAGCTTTTGTTTATGGGAGGACTTATCTATCCATATTTACCATATTAAAAATTAAAATGGAAAATTTTAAAATTTTTATTAACTTAATAAGCTGTTGTATGTTTATGAATAAAACACAGTTTTTAATGAAAATAACTATATTATCCCAAATGAAAACAATTGACTAAGAAGAATGAATTTGTTTTATATTTAGGCAAATCTCTGGCTTAATGGAATACAGCTAGATTCTCGTATCTGCTTTTGAGTTCAATCTGTTGAGATATGTTGCTTTGATTGAAGTACATGAAGAAAACACATATATGCAGCCAGAAAAGTAAGGAGTATTTTAACTGCCTTTTCAGGCAATTGTGAATATTCTTTGATACACACCAAAACTCTACAAGTGGTAGTTTCTTAAATTAGTTTCAATGTGGAATCTGAAACCGTATCGATGAACTTTTGGATGCTCTTGCCATTTGGATGAATTTTGTACCATCAAGCATGGGTCATTTGGAAAATATTGGCATATTGTTACGCATATTTTCCAAATTTTGACAAATTTCATTATATAACATTCAAAAATCCCATTTGTTGATAGCACCATTGATGTCATGAGAAAAGTCATAATGTATTGGGAGGCTGTCAAGCTCCCAGAGGCAGGTAAAAGTTTTCCAAACTTCCAATTTCCACATGAAAGCTCCAGTTTTAACGCTGACAACAAATCCTGTCATTTGCTTTTCTTGAAGCGACAGGTTATTCTTTTGTTCCTTTTTGAGAAAATATCTGCCAGATACCAGAGTCTGAATAACCATAGCTTGTCAGTTCTTTCAAGTGAAAATGGTGTTCCATGAAAAAAAAGAAGTGGCTTATTCACTTCCTGACTCACAATCACACAAGGGCTTTCCCTTGAGATAACCACGGTGTTTCATTATGCAGCAGAAATGCTTTATGGATTCTCCCCATTTCATCACACAGAATATTAAAAATGCTTATTCTTTAGGGTCAAGATTTAATAAAATTAATAATATTTACTGCTTCATCAAAGATGTTCTTATATGAAGTGGCGTTTTTTTCTTACCGAAAGTGTGTGGTGGTGAAGAAAACAAGGACTACTCCTCCAGTTTGATGCCACTGCCCTGCTTCTTGCTAAGGCATTAGCAGTTTTACCCCATGACTTTTGCACTATAAAGGCAAATGCCAAAACAGTGAAAAAAGGCAAGTGACATCTTGGTATTATTAGGAAAATAGTTTAGACCACAGAGCCTCTCCAGAAAGGATTCAGGAATCCCCAGTTGTCTGCAAACCAACCCTTGAGAGCAGCTGCCCTAGAAGGAAGCTGATGGACACCAGCAGTCTAAGGGAGAGAACTGGACGGCAGCTCCTCTATTTAAGGGCCTTGGCAATCAGAATTGTATGCAAGACCTAGCTCTGCTAGGTTCAAGCAGTGTCACCTTGGACATTTTTTTTTCATCCTTATAATCTTCAGTTTCCCTATCTGCATAATGAAGATATTGATAGCAATGATAGCACACACTTCATAGAGTTAATGTGACATTTAAATGAGAAAATGCATCTAGAGGGCAAGCCCCATGCCTGGAAGATAGTAGGCCCTCAACAAATTAGTGAGAAAACAAAGCATGGCCAGAGGACTGTATTCAAGGCACAATTAAGAGAAAGAAAATCAATGTGATTTCGTGATGACTTGATATGAGAGGTGAAGAAGAGTTTGGAGTTACCCTCATTTCTAGGTTTCTGAGTAAAGCTACAAGTTGTCATTGACCCAACAGAGAAGTGGAGGAGGTTTGTAGGGCACCATAATAAGTTCTGTTTGGGATTTAGTTTGAGATGCCTGCGAGACAACTGGGTGTGTAATTAAAATATAGGTCTGAGACTCAGGAAAGCCATTTGGGTTGGGAAAATGTTGATAAAGGAGTCACTGGTTGAAACTGAAGCTAAGGATATGCACTGTATTGTCTAGGAAAAAATTGGAAAGATGAAGAGGCAGAATGCTAGTGACTACCAATTTTTAAGGAGAGGAAACAGAGGATATTAGACAATTAAAAGGCATACATTGGGTTTGACAATTAGTCCAACTCCTTGTCTCAAAATAAATGAGGAACAGGCACAAAGAAGCTAAGCAATCTTCACTGAAATGTCTACTAACAAACACCAATTGTTGTTCTGAGGCAAAATATTTTTCACACATTCTATTCTTGGATGACTTTTTCTATTGTAGTTGACGTTTTTATCTTGAAACTTACTATTGCGTAATTTGATTTTAAAGATCTAAGCTGTATATAAATAACTATAGAAAAATAAATTCGTATAGTTCAATTCAGTTTTTCCAGGCTCAAAAATGTGTATGCTATGATACTAGCACAAGTTTCTGAAACTTTATGCAGCCAATAAATGCAATGAGTACAAAACTAATACGTGTTAATGAATCAGGATCTGAGAAAAATGGTGTAGCAAACATTTGGGATATGCCGTGGCGTCACTGAGGCAAAGACAAACATTGTTTTTCATTAGTCATATAGCTCGTGAGGTCTCGTCTTGTCTAATTTTTCAGAACAGCAGACAGTTGGCGAATTGTATTGGTCTATAACATGTTAGTATCAACAGTCTTTCTTTCTGTAGGGATTTTTATGATTGTGTTACAGACAAAATTGATTAATTCTGATTTGTTCCTATGGAAACAGAATTATGTCAGAGGCTGTAAATTTGCCATCTTCAAGGATGGAAAGTTGCTTTGTGTCATACAACTTGAGAGATTAAAAAAAAAAAAATCCATGATGTATTTTTATGTCCTTGATGACGGGAGAGCGAGTTGTTGGGGAAAGACTGGGTCCGTTACTGAGGAAAGGATGCTGTGTTTCCTTGTATCAACCAGAGACTATTATAGAAAAGATATAATTTAAAAGACAAGATGGACCAATTACCTACCCTCCTATTGAAGAAAGATATTAATTTTTCCCAAAGGAATTTTGACTTTAGATTGATTGTCTAATATTTACTATATTCTCAGGTAGCGTATCTGACCAAGAGCATAATATTTTATCAAAGGCATACACAGAGCATTCAGTACATTATTATGATAACCTCTGGACACTCTCCAAGGCAGAATTAAATGCTATTTTCCATATTTCATGGTTGGCATGCCTACTTAACCAGGTGTCTTTGAGGATTAAATGATAAAAATAGATAAAACTCTGTTGATGATTACTGTGTCTCAGATACTCTGTCATGTAATTTATGCATATTAACTCATTTAATTGCCATTATAATCTTATGAGGTTGGTATTATTATTATTCTCATTTTACAATAAAAAAACCTAGGTGCAGGTGGGTTGGATAACTTGCCCAAGTTCCAAAAGTAATAAGTGACGGAGCCAGGATTTGAACCCAGATAGTGTGGGAAATAGCCTGGGTCCCAAGCCTGCAAAATGAGAAGATTTTTAGTTTGTGTTTTCTGAAACAGACTTATGATAAGTCAGCGACCTTATTGGAAGGTTACCTTGACTAGAGCCCTGTGTTAGGACGGGGGAGGTGCAACCTAAGAAATAAATACAGCAGTATAGTCCTCACTTTTGTTCTAATGTAGAAGATAAAACAAGCAGGAATGAATTAATAGCAAACACCAAACCCACATCTAATAGATACATGTTCACATGTATGTTAAGCCCTTTGGAGCTATTTAAAGGTAAACTTAAAGCTTAGGCTAGTTTCTTCTATATCGTGTACCTCCCGTTCTCTTGTGGTATCAAGGAATTCAGCATTACTGTTGGCCTGAATAACCCTGGTGAGAAAGTAACTCTATAGCAAGGGTATCAGTATGCCATGGCTAAATACAAATGAAATCTAGACTTTCTTTACCATTGTTGCCTTTCTATTAGCTAAACATATGATTTTCCACACAAAAATAGTATTTATTGATTTACTAACTATTTAATAAGAGAATCTATTTCTGCCCTTCTCTACCTGGACTCAATGTCATGCCTCTGAAAAAAATAGCTGAGTATGAAAGCACAAGGTCATTTCTGGCTTCAGAATAATTTTTATCTTGGAAATAATAACTAGCTTCCAAGTGATGTTCCTCGTGACTTTGTCCTTATCAGACAGCTATAAGCCCAGAGAGACAATTGCTAACTATTAAAAACAATTAAGCCAACATTGTAATAGGCAAGTCAGCAACATTGGTTTTATTAGCTCCTGAATTTTTCTAATATATGTTTACAAACTGAAATAAATTGTGTTTAACTCCCCGATATTCATTCCACTCCGGACACCTCCTCCAAGCCCCTTGCCAATCATTCGTTAAGAAATAGGCATGTGGTCCAATTCTGGCCAACAAAAGGAAAGAGGTAGTCTGCCAACAGGATGCCTGTAAAATGTTTCTTCACTCCTAAGAAAGAGACGAAGGAGGAGACAGAATCCTCTGTCCTCTGGATCTTATTGCATCTAGTATGATACATGGCACTACTTCAGTCAACTCACAACCAGAAGAGATGCCATTCTGAGGGTAAAGCTGACAATTGAGGGTGGCAGATCACAGAGATGGATCTACCCCTGGGCTCTAGATGGATCACTCAGCTCTTGGACCCAGACAACCTCTGCACTGCTTGTTATGTTCAATAAACATCAGTCTTGACTAAGACAATTTTAGACAGCTTTTCTAGTTAGTTGCAGCTGATACACCAAATAAATAAATACTCCTTGGTCAGTTCAAAGACTGGGCCAGTCCAGAAGCCAGCTTACAACAAGATTCTAACCACATATTTGGATGTCCTTTACCCCACACAAACAGGTGAGCTATGGATTCAATTACCAAATAAATATAATCAAATTCAAGTAAATACAATCCTGGGTAATTTACTAAGTACACAAGGTAAATGTCTCCCTTAAAAGAAAAAGAAATAAAAGCTGGGTTAGTCTCTTTTCCTTACATCAGCAGTCTTTGCCATCATTCTACTCCCCGAGACCAACTCTGCCACGTCTCTGTCTAAGTGTTTGTCTCTTTGGAGGAACAAGCTTGCAAGGAGGGAGGAAATCACTCTTCTGCCGTCTTTTTGTCCTGTTATAGCTGCCTTTATTAGCTAATAGAGATTTTAGTCTATTTTCCACAAACACAAATTTATACCCACTAGTAGTTTAGGTACCTTAGATAGTCACAGCACCTTTTTCCAGAAAAGCTCCAGGCCACTTCTGGGAATTATCTCATTTGTTCTTACACTATCCCTAGAAGAGACTCCGTGTTTTTATTCCAGTGAGCCACTCGACCACAAATCCTTGGCAGATATCTCATCCCTGATGAACTCTGATGGGCTTGGCGTCAGCTTTCTGGCTCCGTGATCTGTGTAGAAAGGGAACACAGGTGAAGTTAGCCCAGCATCTTTGGCATGTGGATGGAAGTGGGTGCTCTGACTCTGGATTTTCATACTTTGTTTACATATGGCCCTAGATCAAGAAAGCAGGATTGAAGTGAAGCAGGTTATTTGACCCTTGTAAGCAGCGTGCCCGGTGTGCTCAAGGAAGGTTGGGGCCAGGAAGCACTGCCAGGATCCTGGGGTGCAGACGGGGGCTCTCCTTCCTTCTTTGGCAGCCTCGATTCAATTACTCTTCTGAAGGCATGCGGGAGCTCCAGAGCATCTTCCTCTTCTTCACCTCCTACATCCTTCGCTTCTCTCCCTTCTTTAGCTCTCCCTTGTTTCTTTTCTTCAAATACCAGAAAGAACAAAGAGGTGGACCAGCGGAGACGTGGCCTGCATTGGTGTTGTGGGTCACTATTCTAGTTCCTTTTCAGCTCCTTCTCCTCTCCACCTAAAACCTCACTTGGTTGGCTGACTAAGATAAGATGTATTCAATGGCTTCCAGAGTAAATTTTAGACAAGCAAAGGTGAAAAACAAGCATGCTAAACCATGGCATAATATTAACCTAAATATAACAATTTGATGTTATACTCCTTTCACCTACAACCATTAGCGATGTCTTAGCCCAGTTAAACCAATAATTATTTCAAATGACAATATATAGAATTTTAAAATCAGCAATTGATATTTAAAACAGTATTTACTTCAATTCACTTGTACAATGCTCATGAGCCAACTAGTCATGGATTCTCACCAATAAATCTCCTTTTACAATGTACTATGACCAAAAAAAAAAAAAAAACCACCATTAAACCTCACTTTTAATTCTATATATATAGTCTTTTAAAATCTTTGTCTCCAGACAAGAATGTACTCCTAAACCCCAATCTTTAATCTGTCATCAGCGTGATCTTTCCAAAACACATCTCCTCCCCTTATTAAAATTTGTCAGTGGCTCTCAGTGACGTATAGTTCCTTTAGCCAAGTGTGCAGGTGTCTTTATGATCTGGTCTCTGACTCTCCTCTCTTACTTTTCACTTGGTAGTAGTACAAACCGGGCTCTGCTATTCGCTAGCTATGTGACATTCAACATGTTACCCAACCAATCTAATTTTTAGTTTCTCATCTGTTAATGGGGATTATAATACCCAGCAAAACAGGTTGGTGTTAGAATTAAATGAGATTTTATATATACATATGTATTTGTATATATATTTGTACACACATGTATGCATTTAAAGTCATTCATACAATAGCTGGTATAAAGTAGATTTTCCATAAAAGCTGGAGGTTTTAGTAAGATTAGAAGTAGCAATAATAGTATTATAGTTATCATTTTTCTGTAAAAAGACAACAATATTAATAATATTCATCAGACAGACCCATGCAACAGAGCTTGAAGCATTAAATTGTTAAATAAATTTATAGCCCTTCAATAAATGTTAGTTCCCTCTACTTTACAGCCACAAGCTTAATAAATGCTACTTCCCTTCTCTTCACAGCACACAAATGACTGGGTTTTAAACACCTTGGTCTTCAGCCCAACATGTAATGAGCATGATCTTAAATAAATGTCAATTTAGATATAGTTCCAAAATACCTGTGGCCTTTTCTCGGGGACATGAGGTGAGCAGGGCTGAATATCACAGAGGAACTAAGAAGTTAAGGAGGAGCAGGAGAGTGGAGTTTGAGAAAGCATCCCGGAAATTTCTGATTTGCTTGAGTCCTCTCTCTTCTCCCTATCCCTGTGAAAATCACTGATTCATGGATCAAAGAAAATGTGTCTCATGGCCTGGGCTCCAAACGGGAGAGATTTTTTCCAATCCCAAGTACCCAAGGGAAATAGCAGTGGTTTCTGCATATGGCCTCATACTCCAATTTAGGCCTCATACTTCAAGTTGCATTCTTTCTTAATAGGATCTCTATCTCACTCATCTTTAACACCAGATCATGGCTTACAGAATAACCATAATATAAAACTGGACTATTTAAGTTAAGAAGACTATGAGGATTCTTTAAAGTAGTTCTGAACTTCAGTGAGCATAAGAACCACTTGGGCTCCTTGCTGAAGATGCAATTTCTGGGTTCAATCTCTGGAGATTCTGAAAAAGTTGGTCTGGGACAAGGTATTTTAAACAAGCTCCCTAAATGAATTTGGTGCTGGTGGCACATGGGTTACAATTTGAGAAGGCTGCTCTGGAGAAGAGTAGACCTTACCAGGAACATGAGATAGGTTCTATAATCAGTCAAGGCTGGAATTTAGCTCTAATGTTCCCAGTAGGTAAGAAAAAGTGGAAGCACACTGGATAACATGAATTTTCTTTTATTTTAGGAAAAAACAAAACAAAAACAATTTCTAAAAGCTGTGTATAAAAAGACAAACTTTCTCCAAGAACTAAACTGAGGGAAGACATTTTGCTTAGGACATGGTATGAGAGACACTAAGTAACATGCTTAACAGATGTCTTGAATTTAATTTCACAAAAGACCCATACAAGGTTTAATCAAATATGTCTACTAATGATGAAAATTAGTTAAATTCAGTGAATTTAATTTTAAAGCTGATGAGATAAGATGGTTCAGAAACTTTACTTTCAGGGTATCTAATATGAGTATTGGACACACAGATCACCCAAAAATGGATAGCTTACCTTTGAAATCATCTTAACAGAATTTCAGCATTTTGGACAGTAAGGAGAAGTTCTTTATGCCGCAAATGAAGACCTGGTAGCTCAAAGAGTATGCAGAGGCTTTACCCCGAAAAGTGTAGGTGTCACCAGCTGAGGAACCTTGGACGAAGTTGCTTTAATTTTATTTTTCTTAACACATTTCTATTTTACTATTAAAGTTATTAGTTGTAATACTAATATCAACAATTGAATTTTCTAGAGACAATTGTTTATATTCCCTTTTGTGTTATTTTAGTTTATCCTGACAATTTATTTAACCTTTAAGATCTTCTAGTCCCCACAGTTGTTAATATTTTTGTCTTACTCCATTGTTTTTAACCATCATTTTGCCTCTTTATTATCCTTTAATTACTTTTGGTCATTTATGCTATTTTATTTCCTTTCAATCCATTTTATCTTCCTTTATACCAACAACAGGATGTACCTGCTTCAGAATTTTCCAGATCAAAACCATTTCAGTCATGCATTAGGCTGTAAAACTCTCGGGATTCAGTTAGCTCTTTGTGCAAGAGCTGAAGCAGGTCCAAAGCTGCTCAGAGGAACTCACAGACTTTGCCAGTAGGTCCCTGGGAGCATTTCCCCACGGAGAAAGGGCAACCTTCCATCCGGATGGGAACGCTGGTTGGCCCTTCAACGTCAGTAATAGTCCTAACCTACCAGCTGCTCATTTGGTTTTAAGACTTGAGGACCTTATCAAGGGGATAACTTCAAATGGCCAAATTACTAAGATATTATGAAGTGAAATACTGGAAGTCTGTCTAGGAAGCAAACCATACATCAGAAGCCTTTTTGGTGGTCCATGTTAACCTAAAATCTGGGATTTTTTCCTTGAAGTTATGTAATATTCATTCCTGCTCTTACTCTAAAACCGTTGAGCCTAGAAGGCTCAGAACTACATGTACATTCTCAAAGAGTAACTTCATTAATCCATAGTCTTTAACAGGTTTATCATACATTGTCTCCATTTTCCTTGTCTTCAACTTCCTACTGCGCGTGGATTAAAAAAAATAGTAAAATACTACTTTCCATCACTTTCTTATAAAGAGTTAGTATAAAATAAAAGTCAAATTCCTCTAAATACTTGATCTGAAAGATTTATTTGTTCTTAAGCATGAGTCTATGCTTCTTATAAACCATTTTTCTTAAGGACTATACTTAATTTTGTAACGAAAATAAATGTTAAAATTGAACTTGAAAGCCCAGTATCCTAAAATTAAAATGGATCGTTCGGGCCAGCTAGTTTCACCATTTGAGTTTATAAGCAGCAGTCCTTAAAATTTAGCATCAGAATCACCTGGAGGGATTGTTGTTAAAACACAGAGTGTCAGGCCCCACCCCAGAGTTGCTAGTTCTATAGATATGGGTGAGGTCCCAAATTTGGCATTTCTGTCAAGCACACATGGATGATGCTGATGCTGCTGGCCCAGGAATGGCCACTTTGGGTGACAATGACTGGCTTATAGAATCCAGAATTTCATGGTTTTTTGAAGTTAGAAACGTACATGCCAGTCATATCGCTCTCATTTTTATGATTTCTCAAAGATGACAATCATAGCTTCTTCAGTCTCATTTGTTCATTCATTTAGTGTCCTGTGGTATAATTCCTCTCAACCTGGAAACTTGAAATGATTTACGGCAGTTTCACAGAAGCCTGCAATAGCTTCCTATCTCCCTGCTTCCAGCCTGACTCCCATATAGCCTATTGTCCCCAGCAGTCAGTGATTTGGGGAAAATAGAAAGCAAATCATGTCATTCCTCTGCTCAGAAGCATCCAGGAGCTACCGAGAAACAAAGCCAAACTCCTTACAATTGCCTATAAGGCCTTATGATCCTAGCTGACCTCATCTCCTCGTGCTCACCTCCTCCCTCACTCCTTTCTAGCCAACTGGCTTCTGGCTGTCCTTTGCACCTGCCGAGCACACATATAGTGTTCCCCCTCTCAGCAATGCTCTTCCTCTAGATAGCAGCACGCCTAACTCCCTCATCTCCTTCAAGTCTCGACCAAAAGTTTACCTTCTCCAAGAGACCTACTGTGCTTCCTCTCCAGCTCCCTACCCCACTGTAGTGTTTCCAAAGCACTTACCACCTTATTGTGTATGACATAATTTACTTATTTATAATGTTTACTATTCATTTTCTGTCTTTCCTGGGTAGGACATAAGCCTCACAGGGGCTGGAATATTTGCCTTTTTGGTCACCAATGAATTGTGAGTGCTTAGAACGGTGCATGGCACATGGGAGGTGCTCAACATACGTTTTTTGAATAAATGAATAATTTTGGTTTCTCAAGAAGATTTGATAATTTTTATTTAGATTTACTATTTAGAAATTCAACCTCCAAGTACTCTTACAATAGAAAGTCTTCTGCGGTATTTATGGCAGTACATTTTATAATAGCAAAATCTAGAAAAAACTGAAATGTCCACCAATAGGGGATTAGCTAAGTAAATAAAGTAACTTAGTTTTGTATTATACAGCCATTAGGATGATAAAACATAAAAGAATAATAAAAGCCAAATTCTCTGTATTTATATCTATAGGCATCATATTTCCTAATTATGTAGTACTATTTAATCTAGATCAAAATACGTACATTAAAATCCTGTTTACCTCAAAGATAATCATACACATGTGTTAAGTTTACTAGACTCTTTTTTAAACAAAGCAAATTGAGGACTGAGTGCTTTACTCAAAGAATCCCCCGCTCCAAAATATCTTAGAGAAGTAGTAATAACAGTACTTGGGAACACTGATTAAGTACTTGCTGTGTGCCAGGCACTGATTATTAGCTCATTTCATCTTCCCAATAATCCGGTGAGAGAAATGTGACTATTGTCCTTATTTTGCAGATAAACAAACTATAAAATTCAGGGAGAATAAGTAACTTGTCCAAGGTCACATGGCTAGTAAACGGTGCCGCCAAATCCAGTGTGTTTTTTCTTTAGAAAAAGTAATCAAAGCCTCTCTCTCTAAAAATATTTTACCAATCTGCTTCTCCAGCTTCGTCTTACATTTTCTCCTACGTGTATGCTCTTCTCTACTCGAACTGCTCTATTCACCACTCCCTGAAAGTCCTGAGTCTCTGGTCTCTGGCTTTCCAAAACATTCCCTCTGACTGAAACACCATTCACCACCAACCATCGCCTGTTAGAGTCCTATCTACACTCCAAGGCTCATTATGCCCAAATTCTGAGTCAGAAGCGATTTCGCCTTCCTCTGAACAACCAGAGCACACACATATTGTCTTTAAAATTCATAAAATAATTATAATATTCTGTTTTCTGTTGTTATTAAGGATGTGACGTATTGCTTCTACATTTACTATTACATTTTTTTGAGGCTGAGGATTTTCCTGACTACCTAACACAGTAAGCAGGACATTATTTGATATCTGTTGAATACAATTACCTAAAGCAAATTATACAAATGCCCTGGCCATGTGGGAGCCACTGGCCACATATAGGAGTCGAGCACTTGAAAGGTGGCTGGTGCCAGATTTTGAAGTGATAATATTTTGGATAAATTGGCTTAAATAAAATATAATATTAATAACAATTTCACTTTTTTTTTGATGTTAGCTTCTAGAAAATTTCAAAGTACACACGTAGGTCTCGTTGTATTTCTGTTGGATGGTCCTGGTCTCGTACGTACTCTTCCCTACTCCTTCACCCCCTCCAAACGATTAAGCCCATAAACAAATGCATGAATTAAAAAAGGGAAAAATCCCATATTCTGAGAAGCTCTAAAAGGGAGGAGGCTTTCTCTGGATCAATAACATTTCTATTTTACTTGGTCAGATTGCTGTTTTTGTGCTTAAGTCATAGGATTTGGGACCAAGAAATACTACAGTGAAAAAGCTCCTTTGTCCATAAGCAAACATTCTGTGTGTGCTCAGGCACATGTGTTTCTGGAGCAGAAGCCACATTTAAATCTGAATACAACAGAATTATAGGAGGCTTTCTATTTTGAAGTAAATAGAGAGCAAACAACATTCTCAGACCAATAGCCGATCCTTGATCCACACTTCTACCCTAATATCAGTTTGGCATCAGCCATAAGAGAGAGCCCTCTGCGTTGCCCTCAGCCCCGTTTTTTCCTACTGCTTGCTGGTGCCGTGTGCTTTAGGCAGCTTCTTTCCAGGCAACCACAGACTGTTTACTGACTGTAATCAAAATGACAGCGCACTGTTTTCACAACTGAGTGTTAAAAGTCGATTGCCTTTTTCACTTGGCAACCTCAGGGAACTTGAGAACTGGGATCTTGAGGTACAACTTGGCGTTGTTACTTCAAGATGGAGGTGCTTACTTCCTTCTCCACGTGTTACCTGCGCTCCTTTGAGATTTAAAACACTGAGGATTGAAATGTGTCTAACCTGGAGCGGAGAGGTTGTAATCACTACCTTCCGATCAGCGGGAGCACAAGCTGATTTAGGTGGGGCTGAAGATCAGCTGTCACGTGATTCTTCACCAGCCCGAACCCAGCCACGTGAGAGGCCTTCTCCACTAAGCATGCCCCACAAATAAATGGATGCTCTGGAATCTGAGCATCCTGAGGCAGTGCCGCAGAAGGCAGTGTAACATAATGGAAAAGTATTCCCTGCCTCATCTTTTTAGAAACAAGATTTAATGAAAAGATAAGGAAGAGAGGAAGGAAAACAGGAGGGAAATGAAAGCTGCAATTCAGGTAACCTGTCTTCCAGACTCGTCTTTGCCATCACTTGCTGTGACATACTGAACACTCAACATCTTAGGTTTCAGTGTCCACATCTGGAAAAAAGAGGGAAAGGAGGGAAAGTGGCTAGTTCATTTGTAGTGCCTCTGTCACCTCTAAAACTCTAGTTCCAGTGTACAGACTCTGGGACTCTATACTGTGCTGTGTACTCCAACATTCATCCCTTCTGAGAGAGAATGATCTGAGGGGACGGCAATAGCCTTACTCTCTGAACAACAAGGATCATTGAATGCTGGACTAATCATGTATCTGAGGTAGGTTGTGCTATGCTTATTAGAGGCCATCTTCATATTCAGGATACTTTAATGAACTAGGTGTTTGCTAAATTTAAACTGTGTTTTTTGTTGAATCAATGCTATAAATGCCTTGAACAGAGCATGGCTGGAAGGTTGGTTGCTGAAATGAACTACCCCTCAAATCCTTTGTAACTCTA
The DNA here is from genome assembly GCF_021613505.1 of Equus quagga. Taxonomy (NCBI): domain Eukaryota; kingdom Metazoa; phylum Chordata; class Mammalia; order Perissodactyla; family Equidae; genus Equus; species Equus quagga. Next base: position 105,670,908 of record NC_060270.1, read on the forward strand.
GATATTCAATTTTGTATACATGATTTCTTCATGATGTGGTAATATCGAAAATCTTCTCATCTGAGAAATTCTATGCAAATAGCAGTTTTAAAAAAATGGCAAAACTTTGTCTAGTTTTCAGTGAAATATGACAAGTCACTTGGTTAAATCCCCCCAAAATAGGGCCTTTTGAAGTAAAGAAAAGATAAAAATATCATTCCTAGGATCTGAATTCAGGACCCAGAGTCGGTGCTTTTCCTTCAGCCACTGAGCACATCATTGGCACCAAAATAGAGCAAGGGCCTGTGGGCACTGCCCTGATTTAGGTGTCGATGATGCCACTTACTGCAGTGAGGACACACAGTGAAAGGTCTCTGGATGTAAAGGCAGGAGGAATGCTGTTCAGTGCTCAGTTCTTTTGAGGCTAAAGGAGAGCCAAAATGCCACAGGTAAGAGAAAATTACATGTGATGCAAAATTTTATTTCAGACAGGGATTGCAGCAACCAAACTGCTAAGGAGAGCCAAGATGGGCACGGCCTGTCTGTTTGGCCCTTGCTAGGATGGAGGATCCAGCAAGTGAGACGCTGGCTAATGAGAGCAGCAATCAGGCGGAGAAGCATAAGAAGAGCTGACAGGAGAAGTTACTAGGAAGGACGGAACTGGAATTTTTGGCGTTCCTACAGCGTTCCAGATGTGCCACCTGACCTGTCTCCTCAAGGACATGGATAATTCAGGATTCTGATTAAATTGCCTGTGCTAAAGTGGGCATCCAATTCACTCATTCTTCAAGTATCCTCCCTTTTAAAATATTAATAGACTTTATTTTTTTAGAGCAGTTCTAGGTTTACAAAAAAAATGATTGGAAAGTACAAAGAGTTCCCACATCAAGTGTGTCATTTTCTCTTAATTATTTAGTTTCCAAATTTTTCATTCGGGAAGAAATTAAGAGAATGAATAGAAAATACTTCATCATGCAACAAATTCTCCAAATTTAGCCTTCGTGGGGAATATGGATTGTTGAAAAACAGTGTATTATTTTATGATTAAATTGGTCTCATGAAGTGTTGTCTGAAATGTGGCGCGACTATAGTGCATTTAATGAATATTTAAAAGAAATGTGTTTTACAATGACTCAGGATAATTTGAAGACACAGAGAAAACATGTCTGACAAATATATAAAAGAGAGGTCACTATTATGGCTTTGGTGGTGTATCAACTCTTTTATGTTAATTTGCATAGATCTGCGTCATGATCTGGATGTGCTCTGCCACTCTTTATTAACTCCTAAGCATGACACTTTCCCTTTACAGAATGTACTAAATGCTTTTGAATAACAAGTTGGAATGCTTTTTCCCAAAAAATCACGTCAGTTCTCACAGTTGTCACCGTGTTGGTGGAGGGAATGGTTATATCAACAATAATTATTTTACTCTCTGAATAATTTAAGGTGACTCTTCTTCAGAAAACATTTCTTTTCTGATTCAGGCTTTCATTCTTATTGGTATTTTACTGGTTTGTTATTTATCTTTTCATTGTAGGCTACCCAAGTACTTTGTGTATAAAAGTAGGGTGTAATTTTTTTTAAGAAAATGATCCAATCCCAGTTTGAAAACCCAAGCACTGTTTCACTGACATCCATCATAAATTCAGCCTCAAACATAGTATTGTATTTTTTTCTGTTTATCATAGAAGCACCAGCCTCCTGCTTCAAAACATGGATATTCTCATCCTGAGATTTAACAGGTCTTTTCTATATGGTGATAACTTCACTGACCAGATTGACAGAATGGTAGAGGTCGTGAAGAAAGCATAGTTAAGTAGTGATATGAACGGATGTTTCTCTAGAGGAAAGGCTTTAGGATATAATCTGCTCTGAAAGGCTCAGAGGATTGTTTTATTAAAGGCTACCACAGTCTTCTCCCCAGCTGCAGGAAACCAAAATGGAAAAGCCACTGTAGTGTTAACCAGCAAATGTTTCCTTAAAGAGTTGAAAAAGCTGACTCACTTTAGTAATAGAATTCCTTTTAAGACATGCAATTCATTATTAATTCCACTTAGCTATTAGATTAATTCATTTCTTTCTCAGAAACACAACTTTCTGAAAATACATTTTTAAATGCACTTTGGGTTTAAAACATTTGTTGGTTTGCAGATCTACCTTTCCTCTAAATCTGCCACAGTGGTAGTTAAAAAATTAGAAATCAATGTTTTATTTCCAGTTGAATGACCTGGACATTTAAAGAGTATCTTTCAATAGACACTCTTATTTGATTATTTAAGACTTAATTTTCAAAGGAGCAATTTCTAAGGTACAGAATAAAAAGGAGGCGAATCTCTGGTTGTACAAACTGAAGTTCGTGGATGCTTATTTCCCAGTGTGCACAGTTGTTTGTATTGTTAGTTTGCAAAACATACCATAACCAGCAGCTGGACCAACTTTCAAATAGAAGTAAGGGTAGGAAATTAACAATTTGAAATATAAAACTGCTTTAACATATAGAATAAATACCAGCTTGTTCAACCAAGAGGGAAATGGACACAAATGTATTTTTCGTCATTTTCTTAAGTATTTGCATAGTCTCTTTACTTAACACACGCCCACTCATTAGCATTTTCAACATTTTGAAATTATTTTGAAAGTGATGTCTCAGCTATCTTTCCCTTGTCTAGTTAAGCTTTCATTAGCTTCTCATTTTTCTCTGCCTTCGTCTAGTTAATTGGTTCTCAAACCTGGCTGCTATTTGAACTATACTTGCAGGGCGTTTGAACAAACACTGATACCCAGGTCAGCCCCAGAGAATCTAATTGGATTGGTCTAAGGTGGAGCCAAGCATTGCTCTTTTTTAAGCTTCCCCTGATTCCAATGTGCAGCCAGAGCTGTGGGCCACTCTCTGAATAAGCTCATCATGTTTATCCTTTTCCTATTTTCTCTCAGAATGTTTGCATATTTATATCCCTTCAACCATTTCTTTTTTTCCTAAGAGTGAGGTTTTAAAAATCTTTTTTTCTTTTTCATTTCTCATTTTGCCTTTTCTTTCTGATTTTCCATTTACTGGCCAAGAAGTTCTTATTCCAGGCACATGTATTTGATTTGTATTCTTATCTAATTCTACCAAGTTTTTATGTCAATGAAAGAGAATGCAATATGATTGGGAATTACCCTTTGTTCTTCCAATGCTAATATAATAAGATACTTTAAATTTTGATATGAATATATACAGATTGATAGTAGAGCCTAATACAGTTGTTAAAAACTAATATTAAGAATGGATTCACTTGAACTGTAATCATTGTTGGCTATGATTAAAGATAACTTAATAAGGTATTTTAGAACTTTGAGACTATATGGGACTTAAGGACATGCCAATATCTTATTAATAATATTTTTACCTTTTCACAACTGAAGGACATATGTTTACCCTATGTTTTAAGCTTGAAAAGCAAATGTTAATAGTTTCAGAACAGGAAGTGGAAATGTTACACACCACACCAACTAGCATATCATTAAAAAGATATCCACAGCAAGAGAAGCGTTAATAGCAACAAAAAAGGGGAAAAAAAGGATCTATGATGATAATTATTTTGGTGATGTAAATATCAGCTGGAAAAACAAACATGTGGGACGTAATTCATAGACTCTTCAAGGATTTGAAAGGTTGAGCCTGCGGTAGTAGACAAGAAATCTGAGTGTCAGTGTGGCTGTGCCCCTAAATATACTCAAGCCATTTCCTCTCCATGAGATTTGTTTTCTCTCACTGGTAAAAATCCTGGTTGGATTGGCAAAAGGAAAAAACCTGGCCAAAAATCTCATGGCCATATCCTGCCTATAGGTATGTTTTGTTGGATCTATTCAGTACTGTAAATAATTTAAAATAGATGACAACATTGAACAAGAGGGAGATTTCTAACAACAATCTGAATTTTCAGCTTCTTTGGAGAAATTGTTTGTTTAACAATCTCCTAGCCCTAAGGAGGAACCTCCCCTCTTTAGAAATGGCATGGGAGGTTGAGTTCCTTAGTCCCAAACTGACTGGCTTCACTCATTCTTCTTATTCGCTTTGCCCATTGTAGAAATTTGGGTTTGTTTCCTGGAGAATTAATTTTTAAGGTCTTTTCCAACCCTGATAGAAGTTCCATGAAAAGAAAATGCTCTGAATACTTTGTGTAGGCAGAACAAAATAACTTATAAGGAGAAAAATAATGTCACAAACAAAAACACCAAGGACACAGGGAAACTAATAAACAGGCGACTCGTTCTCAAATAGAGGCTTAAGCCCATAAAACATGTCCTGTTAAGCCTTATGCAAGAATATTTTGGGTTCTAGGTCAGAAGCACAATGTCACTTAGCAATAAGAACTGGAATTTAGTGAATTTTTCCAGTTCAAGCTTTTAGGAAAGGAAAAGGACAAAATGTTCCTTCCGTCCAACCTAAGTAAGAATAAAGTATATTCTGATTTTAGGAGATTAAAATTCCCAAAAGTGAACTTCTTGGCAGAAAATGGCCAAGGTTATTTAAAGAGTGACTTCCCATCATTGAATTCACCCATTGAATAAAACAATATTAAACCACCATTTAATTATTTAAGGACCATCATTTCTTTCACTTTGATCCAGGACAGAGCTTAATCACATGAAGGGCTTCCTATATGCAGTCTCCAAAAGGATGAAGACCTAATTCAATTATTACAGAAATAACTCCAGACTTTTAAAAGGTTTCTCTGAACTAAAATAACCCCTGAGAATTCCCTTATACAACCTCATACAGCCTAGCATATATTTATATGCGGTGTATTTGTGCATAATTCTTATATTTAATATTGTAAACCTACTTATAAGTTACTTCGCAGTTGTTCTCTATTCATATATCTTGAGCAAAAACTTTTTTTAAAATTTTTTCTGTAAGGTCTTTTATCACTTGAAATCCTGGAGAAAAGAGGTGGAGTATTAAAAAAAATCAATAAATTAACACTGGGCACATTAAAACTTGTGGTATCCAGTTGAGTAGGTATTTATATAAATTTTAAAGAATTCTTCTACTGTGGCTAATTATATGTCTGGGTATAGATTCCAATTTCAAATACTCAGAGCTGGTGCCTGTCAGGCAGTTCATAGGACAAAGCACGTCTTTGCTTAGCAAGGGAGCAAGATTTTCTTTATTGCCGTATTATTGAGTAAACTACAATTAACACCATTCTGCTCTGAAATAGGTGTCTACACTTGTTATATCTTATTAAAATATGTCCAAAGAATGCATTAACTTTAGAGTGAAAAATATCATCAGATAAAGCTGAACTAAAAAAATAGCTTCCCAATTGAAGATAAAGGTGTGAACTTACAATCCAAAGCAACAATACAGTTGGCTTTTATTCTTCCCAAATTTTATAACTACCTCAAAGAACAATCTACCTTAAGAAGTAGTAGTTCAGATATCAGGTTCTATCTAGAAATCCTGTTCAAATTGCTTACTGGGTAAAACTCAAATGGAAGCAAAGATCAATTAAAACTGAAATTAATCAAAATTTAAAAATAGATCCTGAAAGTATAGAAGTATACTGTTAATATCTTGAATTGTATTTCAAGGTTAGGTGGGTGACTAATTCTCATAGTTTTGGAAAACTGATAAAATAATCATCAATATTACTGTGGAATGAATAATGTATTTTTAGATGAGAGGTGAAACATTAATTCCCAACCTTCAGTGAGTTCACAGTGTTCCTATATATGAATGATAATGAGAAAAAAGTAATCTGCACTGCCACCCATGCAAAGAAATTTCACTATCTAGTCATATGCTCATTCTTTGGTGAAAAAGAAAAGCATTTGTCTTTATACGCTCATACTTATTGATGCTTTCAGTTAACTTCAAGCATAAAAATAAGGAATCACAAGAGCTGGGAGTGACCTAGAGTCAAGGGTGGTAGACCAGCCACAAATCCAAGCAAAGCATTGTCTAGAGAAACCTTACCCTAGTATCTTTAAGCCTCCCAAACTCTCAGCCATCTCAGATCTGTCTAATCATGAGCCCATTAAGTCATCTTGGCTGTCATGAAGATGAAACTGACAGTGCAGTTACTTGAGTCAGTTTAAAGAGGCCCAGGGTGGTTGAAGGGAAGGATTAGGAGGCCTGCGGTGCTCAAAGGACATCCCTGCTCTAGCTCCCGATGATCCCAGTAGCACACAGCTGTCAAGAGCGCGAAGCTGCATGTAGAGAAAATCTTTGGAGGGAAGCAAGGATTTTGCAGGATATCAACAGTTTCATCAGGCACAATTGGCCTTTCCACCTTTTATTGTGCCATTAACAGGATTTAAGTAGTAGAGAGTTTGTGAGTTGATCACATAATCAACACATGCAAGTCGTTTCTGGGATTTAGGATCTGTAATTTGATGATCATAGTAGAAGTCATTTGATATTTAAATGTGGTTCTTGGTGAAACCTAGATTTTCTTTGTGAATCTTCATAGAGGCCTTTTGCCTAATAGACATATCTTATTAAGGCACAAGTGAAATAAAATCCCTTACCCCTATTTTGCTAAAAAGAAGAAAGCCTTTGAAGTGGAGTCCATGATAATATATCACTGGGTAAAAGAATGGTCTTCTAGAAGGTGTTATGAGAGTTCTATAAAGTCTCCAGGAGATGCCCAGGATGCTAGCACTAATTCATATTATTATAAGGAACACATTTTGTTGTTCTTTCTGCAAGGGCATCCTTTCCAAAATGAGAATTATTCACTTTTCAACTACAGAATTCCTGGTACTTTTTTCTACTCTTCCTGGTATGGTGAAAGATATTATATCATTATCACCAATAATAAAAGTAATACCTGTCCTTTTGGTGGGGGTTAGGGGGCAGAGAAGGAGAGAAGGGGGCCACTTAATCACGTTCCAGGATATATAATAAGCACGGAACAAAGATTATTTTATTTACACAATCCCGCAACTTAAGCATTATCATTCCTGTGATTATGATTCCTAGACTATGTAATAAAGGCTCAGAAAGTTTAAATACTTTGTCAAGTAATAGTGGAGGTAGGATTCAATCTTCCAGCCCTTGCTCTTAACCACTTTTCCATATTGCTTCTTAGTCATTACCACCATAGAAGGAACTGACCAAGGACCTTTGAAACAACTCTATTCCTCTGTTTCTCTATCCCCATGTTTAGCGCACCATTAATGGTAATACACAACTCAGTAAGAGTCAAAGATGTATCAGATTACAGTCAAACTGAGAAATCAATTGGTGAAAATCCAGATAAATTAGAATCATAGAATTTTAAAAATGAAAGTGTCCTTATGCATCTTTGATTCCAATTCTCATCTGTTACAGGCAAGGAAAACGCACTCCAGTGATAAACTTGGTGTCTTTTCTGAGGTGACAAAGCTCATTAGTAGCAGAGCTTTAACCAGAAACCAAGACTTCCAGCTCAGTATTCAACCTCGTTATCTCTACCACACTGATAAATTAGTGTTATTCTTGACCTTACAAATGAAGTCACTGTTACAGTCTTCTTAAGAATAAGATACTCACTTACTTGATATATCATTTAATCAAAGCAGGTTTGATTTCTGAAAATTTTCAAAGAGCACTCTTGTGAAGAATACTGTGTACGTTTGTTCTTCACATTGTGACTACATGTGTAGAGAAGTAACTAAGAGATTACTACAACTATATCAAAATAAAATAGCTGACATTCAGGACCAAAATACAAGCATCCATTCATAAATGTAAAACAGCTCAATCACACCAGCTCTCGTGTTTACACAGAAGAAAGTTACTCACATTCAGTCACCTGTAGAGAAGCATGGAGTGTACAATACACTCAGTAGTCAATTAACAGCCATTTCTGGGAATGCTTTTCAAAGAAACAGTTTTCTTTATATCCTATGGTAGGAGGTCTTCTGAAATATACATGACCCAGGGCTTTTCTCTGAGGCAACCACTATTTTGTATGTTTTTAGGGGGAGTATTATTGCTACTCAATGTAAAATATTAAGTGAGAAATCAGTATTTTTACTCTATCATTAGAAATTACAATTGCTTTGAGAGCAAAGGCCTCAAGTTCTATTTTTACGCCCTTTTGACCAGTACTGACTGGGAACCCAGGTTAAAATCAGAGGTCTTTATTTCACATAGGACACACACAACTTGCAATGATTGTGATGAAATTCTTCCATGGAAATTCCTACAAGCACTTATGCCTTTATCTTTGTCCTCATATGCTACATTACACCACCTGTTGTATTAAAAAAAAACCTTTATGATATTTAAAACCCTCCTTTCAGTTAATGCCTATAGATTTTCTGTCAATAATTTCTTATTCCATATGTGATTGCTGATTGAATGAAGCATTTATGGTTTTGCTATAAAATATTTTAAAGAAAACTACAGAAAATATAGATTATAGATAAAATAAATAATTGGGTTTTGGGTCAAGTGGTTCTCCTTGCTTATTAACAACAATACTAATAACAACCAGTTTTTACATCTACACAGAAAAATATAAACAGAAATGTATCAAGCTTATGAGACAATTCATTAAGAAGATATAATACTCTTTAAGTCAATAAATTAAGAGGTAAATATTTAATTTTAAAATGACCATATTAAAATATAAAAGAAATAATACATTTTGGAGCATATAAGGATCATTTTAGTATTAGAGGGTTAAGCCTCTTTTTAATAGTTAGTATTGGTGATCTTCTTTCCTCTATGAGAATGGATTATTTTAGAGAAAAATGATAATGTGTTTCAAACAGCCAAACACCTCTGTATTGTTATCACTCCCTATACTCATGGCTTCTCCAGAGCTGTGAAATAAAAGACTACAGCACAAGAATGATAGCTCCAATTTCAATATACATTTACATTTTAAAAATACTACACACACTGGACATTTAAATAGATGACGTACAGCCACGAAATCCATTAAGTTAGCTTTGTGTAATAAAAAATATTTTCTCTGAATACAATGAATCACAACCATCTGCATGTTTCAAAAACACGAGATCAGTAATGCCTAGTCTGTACCATAAGTCACCATTTCTAGACAGAAGCTCTATTTCCTTTGAGAGATAAAGGAATAGTAAGCAGTTTACATGTCAAAGGATGCCTTTCGTTCTTGTAATTTACATGAAAAGAACATTAGGTTCACAATAGCAGGATGAAGAAGATTTTAAAATAAGAAAAATGATCTCGTGGCTAGATTCTATGGTGCAGATAATTAAACATTTTGCCAGCTTACCTGCTAAAACAGAGCCTTATGGATCACAGCATAACAAAGACCCGCATCAAAGATGGTCAGAGTGTAACGTGCCTTCGTCTGCAGTTGTTCAGATTTTTGGCCACAAGGGTTTACAAATTAATTACAATGTTTTTTCCTTTGCTTTCTCTGTGGACAAGAAAACAAAGAGACCTTTCCAGAATCCTCTCTGCTTATGCCTCCGCTTCCTGTTCTGAGATTCACTCTATGGTACCCAACATATATCAGAAAACAGCTTTGAGAAAGAAAAAAAAAAAAAAGGCTGACAGCGCTCAACGTGGTACCGCCATCTACTGGCAGACACACAAAATTGAACAAAGGGAAAAACATCCTCATTATTCTTTATCCTAAAGTAAAATGTAACTCAGCCGCTGCATATGAGTATCTACGAAGAGACTCTTGCATACTCAACTATTTGCATCTCACTAACATTTTTTTCTAAATTTTATAAATTTACAAAGTTGATTTACTCATAAACTACTACAATTTAAAAAACCGATGAATTTCTGTTTGAAAATTGTTTTTAGGTTACCTTACACCCTACATGTAGAGTTTTGCAAAATCTCTCTGTAGCCTGCTCTAGTCTTCTGAAAACTTTTTCTTCTCACAGAATGAATTGTTTTCCACGTGAGTAATCTGATTCCTTAAAAAATAGTATTTACAAGAAATAATATCTGAATGTGGAAGAGTATTCTAAGCTCCAGTGAAGTCTATCTAATTTAGATCTGTGGATTGTTTTGGTGTGTGTATATGACACAAGAAACAGTTGAAATTCATCTTATGTGAGATAATTCAAATCAATGATTATATATTACTATATCTATGTCTGTAAAATACTTTTAAAAATATTGTTTATAAGGACGTTGAAGCACACAATACGTAAGCAAAATGAAAATGGCTGTTATCAGTTTATTAAGAGAGATTTCTTAGCTAATCAAAGTGCTATTCATTTCATTTGACTTTTCATATTTACTTTGGAGCAAACAACTATAATTATTTTAATTTATCATTAATTAATTAAGTACATTCATATTGATGGAACACAATATATGTCAGGCACAATATTAGCTTTGAAAAAACAAAGATAAAAATACACAGCGCCTGTCATCAAGGAGCTTACATGTAATGAAGAGAGACAAATCTAGCAGATAACCATATTTTCAAACCATGTACTAAAGCAGTGTTATTTATTTAGCTTTTCATTCCAGCTTCCATTTTGCATAATGGCAGAAAAATAAATCTAATCAGCTCCAGATAGGCTGAATCACTTGAGGTTCTTCCCAGTGATTTCAGGTTTACGCTAAACCAGTGCAGTTTTTCTCTTCCCTCTCCCCTTCTCCTGGGGGCTAAGTCCAGGGATGCATACACATAAGGAGAAAGCAGACTATGACCCCCAACCTTCCACTTTTCTATGTGATCATCCAACGAGACGGAGAATCCTGTAGAATCCTTAGGCGTCATCATTCCTCCACACGAACATCTACAAATGTGTTCACATTCCTGTCTGGCCCCAGAAGCCTCATCCGTCCAGTTTTGTGTGGCAGCATCCCCTCTTCATGACCATTAGTACCCTCAGGTTTTGTGAGCTCTTCCTCTCAGGTGGCTTTGGTTCCTGTCCTTAGGGGAAGAGGGAAGAGAAACGTGTAGCAGCTTTCCAGGGTCACTGAGGGCTGGTATTGGCTGACATAAGTCCCACGGCCCCGATATCCCACATTACCATCTCTTTTCTACTATTTCTATCCCATGGAGTGTAAGGTGCTTGCGGGCCTCAGACAAGTAAGGCACAATCTCTGCTACACTGGAATATTCCAACTTCTCATCTTTCTACCTTTTCAGCTAATTCTAGGCAGGCATGCTATGTAGGGCACCCTTATCTGAGACTCCTGTTGGGTTGGGCTCCCTTGCTTTCTCACAAACCTTCTTTCCAGTCCCCAAAGTATTTTGCTCGGACAGCTTCCTTCTGTGCTGCTAGTCAACTGGCTCTACAAGTTTTCCTCTCAAATCTTTCTGTCTTATACCTGAAGTCTTAGTTTGCTAGGGCCGCTGTAACAAAGTCCCACACTGAGTGGCTCTGATCAACAGAAATGTACTATTTCCCAGTTCTGGAGGTTAGGAGTCCTAAATCAAGGTGTCAGCAGGGCCACGCTCCTTCGGAAACCCGTAGGGAAGGGATCCTTCCTTCTCTCAGCTTCTGGAAGCTCAGACAGTCCTTGGGCTTGTGATGGTATAGCTCCAATCTCTGTCTCCATCTTTCCGTGGCGTTCTCCCTGCATCTCTTCACATCATCTTCCCTCTTATATGCCCGTCTCTGTGCCCAAAGTTCCCTTTTTTTTTTAAGATTTTATTTTTTTTCTTTTTTCTCCCCAAAGCCCCCCGGTACATAGTTGTATATTCTTCATTGTGAGTCCTTCTAGTTGTGGCACGTGGGACACTGCCTCAGCGTGGTTTGATGAGCAGTGCCATGTCCGCGTCCAGGATTCGAACCAACGAAACACTGGGTCGCCTGCAGTGGAGTGCATTAACTTAACCACTCGGCCACGGGGCCAGCCCCGCCAAAGTTCCCTTTTTTATAAGGACACCAGTCATTTTGGATTAGGGTTCACCCTAATGACTTCACTTTAACTTCATTCCCTCTGTAAAGACTACTTCCAAATAAGGACATATTCTGAGGTACTGGGGATTAGGACTTTGACATATCTTTTTTGTAAGGAGCAAACACAATTCAACTCATAACACTTAGACTGAAACCTTTTAAATTTAAAACACAAGAATCTGATGATTGTTTTATCTGTTTCCTATGGCAATTCCACTTAGGAAATAATAGCCTTGGTATCTAGCCAGAATTTGAGGGGAGTGGCTGGAAGAACCTCAGGTAATAGCAAAGAAATTCGATAACAACAACAATAACAAAAACCAACATTCATTCAGTACAATGTGCCAGACATCGTTCTAAGCACTTTGTGTATATTCATTTAACCCTCGCCTATAAAAGGTGTTATTATACACATTTTACAGATGAAACATGAAATATGGAAGGAAGTAAAAACACATCAGTTAATACTTCACATATCATCGACCACACAAGCAGTTATAATTGAGTAAGATAACTGTTATGATACAAATATGTACCGAGTACTGGAGGAGCATAAAAGACATAAGCATCCACTGATTTAGACCACTGCTACTCACACATTTAGTGAAAACTCGTGACTTTTTATGTTTCATTGAATATGTTTTCTGTCATGAAACATTTCTATTTTCCAGTTACTTTTACCTTATTTGTCTAGTCACAGCTAAATTATTCATGCTCACCACTATTTGATTAAATGTTCATTAACTGTGCCAGTCCCTAGCATTCCATACTAATTTCTCCACTAGAAATAACGCTTAAAAGTATATTCATTCTAATGCCCACTTCTGGGTATCCATATACTCAAAAAATTTCCTGGTAGTGTTTTCTGAGGAACTGATTTTTTAGGTGATTCTAGGCTATGTGTATGTGTGTATGTGTATATATGTGTGTGTGTGGGGGTGTGTGTGTGTGTGTGTGTGTGTGTTTTAAAGTATAAACTCTATGCTGAGGACCATGAGGGAGAATTATTATGGGATGAAATTTTGGGGAAGAAAAATAATGCAGCTCTATAACAAAATCAACGGACATTTAAAACAAATTTAACAGAACTACATAATTATAATAAATATTAATACAAATTAAAATATGAATTATACCAAATTTAATGGACAGAATTCATGTTGTTGTGGAAATATTAGTCTCCTCTGATTCATGTATTCCTTGCTAATATTTTTAATTGCTCCACTAGATCTGTTAATGAGTGACAATTATTATTCCAAATATCCAAACTTAATTTAGCAATTCTCCTTTAAATGTTCCTAGATGTCTCCCTCTCATTGCCTTCTTACAATTTGGAACAATGTTTCCCAAGGCCTGGTCCAAACACAAAAATAGTATAAATATAAATCTGAAAAATCGAGATGGTGTATGGAGCTAAGGTATAGAAATAAGGCATATAAACGTAAGGTATATAAACACTATCATTAATATCCTGGAGAAGTAAGAGTACATTGCATCTATGAACTGAGAATGGGATACCTTGAGGAATAATAATAAAGAGCTTTCATAAATTATATGTATCATAGAAAAAGCAGGAGAAAAATCAGTAGTCAGTTTGGAAGAAAAAATTAAAGACATCTTTTAGAAAGTTGAACAAAACACAAGGACATAAACATGTGATAGGAAAAAAAGAGCATCAATCCCCGAAGTAAAATATCAAGTAGATGAATTATAAGAAAAATTTCCAGAAATGAGAAAGCTCACCAAGTGTTCCCTTGATGAAAAAGAACACACATTGAGATGCATCATAAGATTTCAAAACATCAAAGACAAGAGAACAAACAAGAATTGGATCACCATCTGACTATTAATAACAATAACTGATAGTAGGAAACAAGGAAGAAAAGCCATCAAAAAGTGTGAGAGCACTGTTTTATAGTTTTATTCCCAGCCAACCTGGAAAACAAAATAAATCTTATATGAGAAACAAATAAAGGTATTTCAGATAATCTAAACTCTAAGATTTTAGCTCCTCTATGTCTTTTTTTAAAAAGTCATTTGACCTTATACTCCAGGGAAAGGAAGGAATCAAGCGAGGGAGAGGGAGACCGAGGGAGGGAGGAAACCAAGAAGACAAAGACCTGCCATCCAGAAAACATCCAGATTCATCTGTGAATCCTGCCTGGTTGAGGAGTGACATCCTATCCCAGGATAGCATTCTTGTGGAGGCTGAAAATGCAACCAGTCTAGCTTGCAAAATGGAAACAAAGGACACCTACCAAGGAAATCTAATGTACGTATCAAACACAGACGAGATGATTAATTCCTTTTTGTTAGCCTGTTGATGTGATGAATTGAATTAATTGATTTTTGAATGTTGAACCAATCTAGGCCACATTTTAATAACTGGTTTGAATAAAACAAGAAAAATGAATGATAATTATTGTGGCAATATATCTCATAGCAAAAAGAAAAATAAGTAAATGTCAGCAGAGAGATCTCTACACTTTGTTGCTAAAGAAATTCATTTTATATGGGATTTATCATTGTAAATACAAAAAAGAAAAAAGAAAAGTGACGAGAAGGATGATATCCTTTGCTATGATTCTAGCTTCATTGTGGCTTTTGTGGTTTCCTTCTGCAGACGGAATAACAAGTAATTTTCAGGCCCTCAGGAAGTGAATCCTGAGGTTTAGGTGAAATAGTCATTGGCTGCAAATATAGGGCTTCAGGAACCTTAGTGATCTCTGACCATACTTTGTAAACATATCCTGCATAAATCATAGAAATTCAGAGTAGAACAGAGCTAATAACTTCCGGTGAGGACTTTTAAGTTGGTCTCTTTATCCCTTCAGCCCCTCGTTCCTTAAGATCTTGAGAAAAACTTTGTGGGTAGAGTTAGAACTCTAGTTGGCTCTATTTCGATTTCATAGGCATCAGAGCTAAATAATGCTTTTTCATAGCATCCATAAACTTCATGATAAAATTCCCAGACTGAGGCCTCACTTCCCTGTTTTTTAGACCACTTATTTCCAAAACAGTGTTTTGAGGTATACTATTGTCCTGCTGGACTAATATGGTACCACTATACATCCACCAGAATAGCTAAAACTTAAAAGGCTGATAATACTAAGTGTTGGTGAGGATCTGGAGCTACAGAAATTAGTATAACCACTTTGAAAAACAGTTTAGCACTATCAACTAAGGCTGAACATAAGCATACCCTTCAAGTCAATGAGTTTTACTGTTAGGCACATTGACAGAAATCTGTGCATGTATACAAGAATGTCCATAGAAAAGTTATTAAAATAGTTCAAACAAGAAGGAACCTAAATATCTACCAATAGGATAAAAGAATTATGGTTTATTTTTTATGTATAATAATGTACAGAGACGAAAATGAAGAAACTACAGCTACTCCATGAAACACAATGAATTTCACAAATCAAAGACTGAACAGAAAGAAGGTAGACACATATAAACAAAACATTATGAGTCTTATTGTTACATTTAAAAGCAGATAAAATGAACTCGAATATTAGAAGTAAAAATAGTGTATCCTCTTGAGATAAGGTAATCTTTGGCAAGCACTAGTTCAGATAGGGGCCACTCTGAGGGCTGATAGATCCTATTTCTTGACCCGGGTGGAGGTAACACAGGAATTTTCTTCATGATAATTCATTAAGCCAAACATTTATGTTTTGGACACTTTTTTATATGTGAGTTATACTGAAATCACACACACACACACAAAAGGCATATCAAGGGTTTGACAGTTGTCACTTCTCAGGAGAGGAAGGGAAGGAAGGATGCAATATATGGAAATTTCAAGATTTGCCCTGTATGCTTGTATTCTATTTGAACCCTGTATAGTTATGTACATGTGTATTATTAGTGTAGTTAAAAAATACATTTAAGATATTAAAAATACATTAAATATCTACCTTCATACTTATTTATCCCTCAGTTGTTCCCTTTCTGTGTTGAGTCTTACAATAGATCCTTTCTGCTATTTGAAGAGATTCTGAAATCTGTCTTCTTCCAGAAGGTCTCATTCGTGCTGATACTCAGCTCACATGCTTCTGTCCTTAGTCATCTTGATAGCAAAGTTTCCTGTCACTGTGCTTACATTTATTTTTATTAATTTTTATTAATTTAAGTAAACATAAGGTAATTTGCATTTGTTCTCTGTAACTTTACACCTCTGTAGTCCTTCTTAGATCAGAATTGCCTTCTGGTAAATACTGACACTAACTCACTTTTGCCCAGTGCTTAATATATAAGGGGCTGTAAATTATAAAAAGGAATAAATCTTCTTCCAATAAAAAATAATGGAACACTTTCACATCTATTACATCTTTTCCCTTTACAACATCTCTGAAAGTTGAGAAGTGTAGATATTTTTCACATTTTTCACCTGAGAAAAATTGGTACAGAAAAGCAGAAATTACATGGTGCTAAAAATTGGTCTAAAAAACAGGATAATTGTCAGTTTGAAGTCTATTCAGTAGACAACATGGTTTTATATCAAGGACTCAATATTCTAGATATAATAACTGTCAAAATATTACTTATTAGGTGTGCTTCAATTTGGTAATATTAAATTTTTTTACCTTTATTATAAAAGAATAATGCAGTAAAAAATGCTCCATTTCCATCTGGTTTCCAATATAGATTACCCTCCATGTTGTTGCTATACAGCTATGTAATTACAGTCTTCCGAAGGTATCTTGGGCCACTATGCCTTCTGAATTGTTATTTCCTCGGTTTGAAATTACTTTCCATTATTGCTCTTCTCATCCCCATGTCCCTCCAACACCTGGCCAACATTCTTGAAGACTCAGGATAATGAGCTTACTATCCTGTCCTGCTCTCCCCATAAATGCCTTAGACACCCTCCTCTGCATTCCCCAGAATATATCCGTAGCATTATATCTTATATTACATTATATCATATTATATGGTAGTATATTTCATACTACATTGTAAGTGTTGTCTTGTTTGTTTCCAACCATCCTCTTCAACACTCTCTTATACAAGACTATGAGTTCTTTGAGAGCAAGTACTATACTTTTTTATATCCTTTTTTTGTTGCTTAACACAATGTTTGGCACACAGTCAGTATTCAATAGGTATCTGCTATGTGTAGGATGGTATTGTGCTACTGTGTATATATTGATGTATTATTTACCTCTTCCATTTAGAAAGCCAGGAATGAGAAAACCCTTGCGGTCTAACACCAGAGTTAGAACAAGATTCTACTCTATTTGTTAAAGGTAGGCAAATTTACTCCACCTCACCAAGAGTGCAACAACTTGTGGGAACCTATACCTGAGTGCAAAGTGTCAGCTTAACTATAACCTTTCAATACTACCTTTCATACTACTATACACATCGTTGGAAGTGGGAATGTCCCATCTATTCAAATGATTAAATCTTCTTAGATGCTCGTAAATGCCCATTATTTACCGTGGGGTTTCACTAGAAAAAGACAGATGTGAAGCAGATAAGGTCAGGTGCTGGAACACACTTCCTTGCTTCTCTCAGGAAAGATTGCTGGATAATCTGTTTACCCGTAAGCACACACACTCTCCACTCTAGGGCTTTGCGACTAAGCAACAGCCCTTTTTTTTCCTACACAAACTTTGTTAGTGTGACACTGTCAGATTTTCAGATCAGCTAAGCTAAAGGGAAAAAGACATTGTTTTTTCCATGAGCCCTTAGCATCTATCACTAATTATAAGCAATCACTTAAACAATCTCTCATTCTATCTTCTAAAATTTGGTACATGCAAGTGACTATGTCCAAATCTATGCATCATTAGGTCAATATAAGAAGAATTTTTAATTAAAATTTTAACTTAATATGCTCTTTTTTATTTTTTGAAATATTTACTTGAACTTACACTACATTTTTACTGTTTCTTTAGCATTATTTAATTCTAACATAATGAATAGGAAATCATGCTTAGACACACATCTTCTAAGTCTAGAGAATGTAACCCTTTGAAACTCTTGTTTTATGTAAGATGTATTTTTATTTAGTTTATCTATTTTAAAGATGAATTTAGCTAAAAAAAATCCCTCACATTTTGTAAGTTCACTTGATTGGTGGAGAAAATAAAGGAATTACTTTTTAATCAGTTTAATCGCAATTGAAATTATTATGTGTTTATATTTCAGAAAATACTCTAAGTATAAAAGAGTAAATAAATTAATGCAAATTTCCAATGTGCTGTGTGCAGAGAGGAGGGTTGTTGAGAAAAGTATGAAGGTCAGGGAATGTGGGAGGAATTGGGAGACGCTAATGAATAGAAAGCTAGAAAAGAAGCAAGGGACTGCATTATTATGGGAGTCCATCTACTAGAAGGAGGCAAGAGGAAAGGCAGGGAGAAACATGGAATGTTATTGTAGTGAACCTGGGAGGAAGATGATGGCATGCATAAGTTAATGGAAGGGAGAAAGATAAAAGTATATGGATTTGAAAGATATGAGAATTTATATTGCACATATGAATTTCAATCTACGATCAGGTGTGTGAAAAATAATAGATTGATAGTAATTTCAACTTCAGTAATTACCAGGGCACCTCCACCCCTCATATCAAAGTTCCAGAGTCTTGCATAGGACTGAGCATGAAGGTGGAGGTGAAGGGGTCAATATTTGGTCATATATTTGCATAGGTTACAGGGATTCATTTATTCAACAAATATTATTGAGCATCTAATTTTTGCCAAGAAATCTTCTTGGTGCTTGGAACATATCAGTAAACAAAACAGATCCCCAATTTCATGAAGCTTATGTTTTAGGGGTGGAGAAAAGATAGACAATAAACAGTAATCATCATGAATTAGTAAGTTACATGATATGTTAGAAGATGATTAGTGCTAAGTAAAGAAGTTACAACATAGTAGAAGGGATTGGAATGTTGGATGGGGTGGTGGGTTGTAATTTTAAGCTGGGTGATCATATACAAGGAATTATTAAGATGATAACATTTAAGCAATGACTCACGTCTTTGGCAAATTTTGTCAAAATCTTTTATGTGTCTGGGAATCTTGGTGCCTCAGTTCACATCTTTTTGATGTAAAATTCAGCCATTCCTCTTTAAGGTCTTGGTCCTTCTCCAGGCTGCTACCACAGAAGAGGACACAGATTCCTGTTTCTTAAGTACCTCCTGCTCTCAATCTATGTGCCAGTTCCATGGGTTACTGCAGAAATCTCTCACTGTCTCTTGCTTCTCTAAATTTCTCCTCATTCCTTCAAACTCTACCCTCCTTCTTGTTCCTTCATGCTGTAATTTTATAACTTACTATTTTCTACCCAGTTTTCCAGCTTCAGTAGCAGAGACAAGTTTTGGGGTGCATTTGCTATAAGCCTTGTGTGTTTTCTCAGAATCCCTTGCCATCCCCTTCTTTCTTTTGCTTGATGGCTACCTGGACCAGGTTTCCCTCCTTTAGACTTGAAGCAAACATCACAACATGCAAGGTGGAGAATCTACTTTCCTGAATAGCAGCTGAGTGGCTAGATGATGCAACCCAGAAAGGCAGGGAGTTAGCTCTCCCTGGCATCAACCTTGACCATATATAGTAAGTCTGATTGACAGTCCACAACTTTGGCATCCAGGAAATACCGCATTTCCTTACATTCTGCAAATGTGTTTTATTTAGATTTTGTTGCCCCATCTCAATGAAGTGGCAGAAAATTCGAACTGTTATTTTCAGGACTTATCGCCCTCCTCCCCCATCACCAGAAGTGAGGTTTCCAAGTCTTACCCAATGTCATTAGTCTTCTATCCAAACAATTTACTTCTCAGTATTTCATTGATTTGTCTATCTGTCCATTTACTTCTTTGATATTTTGGTATAAAAATACATTACAATGAAAATGTAATGGCTTGTATTTATTGGGCACGATGATTGGCACTGTATTAAGTGCTTCACACAGATTTTTTTTCATTGTATACTGACAACTCTATGACGTAAGTATTGAGTTTGTCTTTGTTTTAAAGGTGTGGAAATTAAGGTTTCAGGGTCAAATAACTTGACCAAGATCACACAGCTGTTGAATTTGGGATAGGAATGTCAGTGGTCACTGAGCTTTTATTCTTACAGTAAGGGATTTGGTGAAAGAGCTGATCTGCTTGCTTTCAGCTTTTATTATGTGTAGACATGTATTATAATTGTTAAATATCTTAGATAAGTTTGTAGGTTGTAAGTTTCATGAAAGCATAAATATTTTACTTATTCTTGTAATCTCTAAATTTTCTAATGTGGTGTCTTATATATAATAGTTTCTGTTTTGAATAATTATGGAAACAAATGGGACAAAACCATAACATAAATTACAACAAAATATCTCTGAGAGAAATGATTATTTCTTTGATAACAAAAGAGGTAACGCATTTTGTAATGCTGCCACATTTCTAGTCTGAGACCTAATTAAGCAACTTGGAAAAAAAAAAGTGATAAAATTAGGAACCACAGACAGTAGGAGTACTCATATCAGAAATTTTTAATTACTAAGTGTGGAGACAAATAATTAAAAAGATGGAGGATGCAGAGTTTCCAGATAATGATTCTCAAAATCGACCCGAATAAAAGGGTGGTAATGGCACAATGGTTAAGAGAGTATAAATCCCATAGGGAAATGTAAATTGTGTTAGTGCTTAAACCAGGAGAACAGAGAAAAAAAGAGGTAACTTTAAGCGCACAAAGTTCCGTTCTGTGGAGAAAAACTAAAATTTACCATAGAGCTACTCAATTGTATGCACAGATCCAAACAGTCCTTGTCTCCTGTTTGATAACTAACACTACGTATCTTTTAAAACCTTTTGGAGGACGGCTGCATATTTATTTTTCTTGCAATAAGTTATCTCTAGCAACACAAGTTGTTTTTTCTTAGATCTCTATCTGGAAAATAATAGCAACTTTACTTCCCTTGGAAAGTGTTCCTCTAGCTAGAGACATTAATTTGCCCCAGATTGGCAGTGTGTAGTCTTCTAGAAAACTCTTTCCTTCTGCTACCCAGCAAGACAGGTTGCCTTGGCTTTAGTCCCTGTTGCTATGGGTCACTGCACGCGTGGACCCAGTTGTTCAGCCTCAAATGGAGCAGGTGGGATGAAGGTGGGCTGTCCCGCAGGACATAAATGGACTTAGCACAGTGCTTTGCTCCTGAGCCAGGCAGTCTCGCTGAGTGGGTAGGCGGGCAGCGCCGAGGGGAGGCCCGGGAGGGAGCCAAATAGAAGGGCTGATAATGCAAACACAGACTTTAGATTCTAAAATAATTCCTGGCAGTAAGCAGGACCTGGCAGCCGCTCACACAGTAGTTAAATGCTGGTTAACATCAAGGCAGGTGCTCTGCATAAGCTGGACAATTGTAAGCACTTGGATAAATATTAGTTGTTGATTTATTCTCACTGTTTTAAGAGTGTCAGTTTCCCAGCCCTCAGGTAGATACTACTAATTTACTCCATCGAGCCCATTATTTATTTAGTTAGTTAGTTAGTTAGTTAGTTAGTTAGTTATTCAGTTTTAAGAATACAGCAGAGGGGGCTGGTCATGTGACCGAGTGGTTGTGTTCGCATGCTCTGCTTGGGTGGCCCAGGGTTTCGCGGTTGGGATCCTCGGGCGGACATGGCACCACTCATCAAGCCACACTGAGGTGGCCTCCCACATGCCACAACTAGAGGGACCCACAAGTAAGAATATACAACTATGTGCTGGGGGGCTTTGGGGAGAAAAAGGAAAACTAAAATCAAAAAAACGAAGAATACAGCAGAGGAAGCAGCAGCCATGTTAAAGCAAGGCTGCAGGTCACTTGGTCTGGGTAGGTCTGTAAACAGAAATAAAAGTGTATGGCCTATTTATCTCTTAAGGGTGGAAGCTTCAAGGTAAGAATCATGCCATTCATCTGCGCTATTTGATTATTATGACAGATCAGAGGTACACTCAGTGTGTTATATGTGAAAAATCATGTCAGACCACTGTTGATGGGTACCTTGAGACAGAGAACCTCACCTTCAAAGTTCAAGGAGGGGCCAGCCCCGTGGCCCAGTGGTTAAGTTCGCGTGCTCACTGCAGTGGCCCAGGGTTTCGCTGGTTCAGATCCTGGGCGTGGACATGGCACCACTCATCAGGCCACGTTGAGGTAGCGTCCCACATGCCACAACTAGAAGGACCTGCAACTAAGATATACAACTATGTACTGGGGGGATTTGGGGAGGTAAAGCAGAAAAAAAAAGGAAAATGATAGTTGGAGTATCACTGAAAAGAATCATTAAAAAAAAAAAGTTCAAGGAATAATTTGTGAGAGTAATTTTAATGTTTTGAAAATATCAAATCTCAGCAAGTATTTATTGAAAGTTTAAGATGTGCCACTCATTGGGCTGGGTGGTGGGACATGAGTAAGAATAAAACCCAGTCCCTGACCTCAAGGGGCTGACAGACTTGGGAGGGGCGCTGACAACACAGCAGTTTCGACACTCTGCACATCTGGAGATGGAGGTGTGCACAGGTGCTGCGGCACAGCTGACTGGGACTGATCTTCGGGGAAAAGTTATTCCTTCTTTTCCATGTGAAATTGAAACAGCTGCAAAAATGGCACAGCAGGCTTTAAAATGTGTAAATATTCTGAAGTCACCTTATACAGAATGGTCTCTTTGAAGTGTGTTAATGGGTGCTTCTAGAAAACTATGTCAAAGGACATCGTATAGCTATATTGATACCATGTGCATTTTAGAGCTCTGTGGACTGTGACAGAACCCCTATTCAAAAGGACTCAAGACAAAAGGGGCAATGACAGCCTCTCGGACTAAAAATTGTAGGAGCTAGAGGTGATTAGGACACATCCGGGTCCAACTCCTGAAATGATGGCATCTGGAACTTTTCCCACCGTCTTTGGCTCAGTTTTCTTGTATATTGCCTCCCTTTGTAGACAGGCTGCCTGCACATGGTGTGCTCCTGCAGGTCCTGGCTTACGTGCAACCAGACTCAAGAAGAGCGCGAATGAGTACACTTCCTTACCAAGTGCACCAGCCGACATCCCAGGATCAGCTCTGATGACCTCGGATTGGGTCAAGTGCCCAACTCTGTCTAATCACAGGGGCCAGGAGGATGTTCGCTTCAAAAGGCCGAAGAATAGGGAATAAAATCAGCTCACCCAGTTCAGGTGGACTGAGAGCAGGTGAGAGGGAAACTGGGGAAGTGAAAATGTTTGCTGGGAAACCAGCTACCAAAATCTCATGGGTTTCTTTTTAAATAACTTTTTATTTTGAGATAATCATAGACCCAAGTGTTTTTAAGTGTTAAACATTGTTGTCTCAGATTTTTAAAAATTAGCATAAATTTGCTCCAACTTCCTAAGCTACCCTCCAAAAGATTTTCTGTTTTAATAGATTATTAAAGGAAATTTCCAATTTGTATTTGAAATCAACATCTCTGTTTCAGAACATGGAAAGAACCCTAGGTTCTAGCCCAGCTTTGCTACTAAAAATCTGTGTGATATTAAGCAAATCACTTGAACTTTCTCAGCCTCAGTGTTCTCATCTGTAAATGTATAATTTTTCTGGTCTGATCTTTCTCACAGGATTGTTGACAAGATAAAGAAAATGACGATATGGTTTTTAAATTGTAAACTATTACTGCATTTCTTTGCCAACTTTATTTTGGAAGCCTATATTTCTACTGAACTTTATATAAAGATGTCTTTACACTGTGTTATTTCTACCTCATATACACATAGAAAACTTTAGAAGTATTAATATCTAATGTGATAATTCAGCCTCCCAGACTTCCAAGAAAATTAAGATTTGGATTTTTCAGACTCCTCTAGACTCCTCTAGACTCTTCAATGGCTTTTTACTGCCTATTTTTTATCATTTAAAAGTCATACTTATTTCATTGTTTGGAAGGCTTTGAAATAAGATCATCATTCTGTTGGTAGCTAGGTAGCTAGACAAATGTCTGAACAAATTATATGCAGCCACTCCCATTCAGGAGCCAATACGAATAAGTATCCTTATACAAATAGTGACAATTTAAATACTGGACCGTCAATTTGTTTACAAAATATTCACAGCCAAATAATATATTGAACAGGCAGGGCTTACAGATTTTGATATCAAAGGCAACTGTATTTTTATCTCCACTATTTTCAAAAAAGATATACAGGGGAGGAATTTCTTCCCCTGCTCACAGTTCAAATCTTGGACACGCCCAGTAGTTTTTCGGGTCACTCTTACGTAATACAAAGTCTTATGGTCTCATTTGGTCACAAACATATTCTCAGTTCATGACCTATACCTAGGCCCATTTAAAATAAAACTTTGAACTTGATTTAAGCTTAAAATTTTCTCTCCTTCCAATGGAAATAGAAATAGAAATGAAGTGCTCTCTTTCCTCTTCTTAAGAGTCCACCTCTCCTCTCCCAGCATGCCACTCTTGGGTTCTGATCCTTACAGGATTAAAGACAGGAGGAGATGCAAAGTGTAAGAAGGAAAGTTCTTACTTTGCTGGTAAGGTTGTAAAATGACTTTGTCATCTGTACATCTCAGGAACTGACAAATGTGTAGAGGCGATTCTTTCAAAAGTGATTCTTTAGAGGGAATATTTGACCAACCTTCTCTTCGCAAGGGCGATGCATTTTTTTCCTCCTGGAAAGTGTTTCTCCCTCAGCTCTTGGTTTTCTGGTGACTCACTTCACGCAGATTATTTGTCCACATCTCATTGCCTTTACAGATGGACAATTGAAAAGGTTTAAAACTGGCTCCAGATTAACTCTCTCTACCTTCTGGAAACTCTTGCATGTTTTTGCCTAACAATTTCTGGAGATGGACTCCAATCCTGGTGCGGAAACCACTTCTCTTTTGTTTTGCAAAAGCAGTGTTTGCAAAGCAGCATTTTAGATTTGTTTGTGCCCTATGCTTGCTTCAATGCTGGGGACTTGTATCAAACTTCATGATTGATCCTATTGAAACCCATATCACCATGCTTGAGGTGAGAATGGGGCTACCTCCACCCTTCTCTCTTAGTCTACTTGAATAATCAGTAGAAGTATAAAAATATCTTCGAAAATTCCCTCTAATTTCTAAAGACCAAATTTTGTTTCCTTGAGGTGCATGTAGGGTTGTGAGAGTCATGAAACTTCAATTCAGATATGGATGTCTGGAACTTTCTTTGGAACATAGCATTGCGTTTATTAATTCTTGGTTCTTTGGTTGAAACTTCCAATTTAAACTTCCTGATTCACCTATTCTGTTTAATCAACACTCATTTCATCACTCCATATCCTACTTTGTAGTTGCTGTTGCATCTGTCTAAGGTCCCATTGATTTATTTGCTTTGCAACCTCCTTGTAATCTACCAAATTTTCTACCAGCAAAATTGATTAGGCACCCAGAGATTTTCTCCTTCTTGTGTTCTTCTGTTTGAAGAGCGTCCTTGTAGATTAATTGGACTAGCATTGTGTATATCATCACTGACAAGCAGCATGACATAAATGATGATAATGGTCAATAATGCAGTTCAGTTTGTTTTCTTTATGATTGAGTAGTATGAACAGTTTCTCTTCACTAATTAGAAATTAGTTCTACAAATTCCCAAACTTTTAGCAGTGACTTTAAGAACAAATGAAGATTAGGGAAGTAGATTTTACTTCCTAAATTAGTTACTTACCGTTAGTAATTGAATGGTAAACAGCCTTAAATAAAAGGTAGACAACTTGGTGTACAAGA
The DNA here is from genome assembly GCF_021613505.1 of Equus quagga. Classification (NCBI taxonomy): domain Eukaryota; kingdom Metazoa; phylum Chordata; class Mammalia; order Perissodactyla; family Equidae; genus Equus; species Equus quagga. The sequence continues at coordinate 105,696,451 of NC_060270.1, forward strand.
AACAGTCATAATCATAAACCAGAGTTCTCATCTCCTGAAGTACCACTCCCAGAATCCAGAGTCTGATATAACTAAAAACATGCAATCGGTTACATTCTTGATCACTCCCAGTGATCTAGACAGAAAAGATTTACCGGAAAAACGTCTATCCTGATTATGATGGATTGGTGACATAGAGAAAGATTAATGATTAAGTTGTAGACAATCTCCAATTACACACACTCACACACACACACAAACACACTTATAACTAGGGAGAAATATTTAAATAACTTCTGGAAACATCAGTTCTACAATTTTATGTGTCACTGCACAATAGCAAGCCAGCTCTTGAATAAGAAAGCATTGAAAGACTCCACTTTATAGGTCATAAACTTAGGGGAAATAGGTGACAATGCAAGCTTGTCTGTCATGTCTCTTTCACAAGTTGAAGGCATTGAATTTAGGTAACACAGTATGTCTGTTGGACAATTTTCATGCCATTTTAAATATGGATGTCAATTGCAGGAAGCATTGAAGGCATTCTCCTAAGGTCTTAATTCACAGGGTGTGTCCTAAGCATTAGCAGAAGCAAAACCCAGTGCTTGATAAGATGAAATAAAACAAGACTGCCATTTAATAAACCAAATTTGTAATTGAGTACAAGAATTTCAAGTGCTAGAACTAAAACCACTTTCTGAGAGCTATCACATCTCTGATAATGTTTTCCCTGAGCACTTGCAAATTAAAAAGCTTTCTTTAATATAGTGCTATTCCATTTATGCATTTTATAGCATTAGATCAATCACATTAATAATCAACATCATTTGGAAAGAAAAGATATTTGCTATGCCAGCCTCAATTTATGATTTACGCTTACGTAAGGGCCTTAGCTGGCTATGAAAAAGACTGCCTAGTTTTCTTTTGCCTGCCAAGAGGCAGGCATTTTAGAAGCAGTGATGTAAAAGTCAGTCAGGATTATTTGGCTTCAAGTGACAGAATACCCACCCATAACTGGCTTAAGCAAAAAGAAAGTTTATTGGCTCCTAGAACTGGAAAGTCTATGAGTGTAATACGGCTTCAGGCAAGGCTGCACCCAGAGAATCAAATGAAATCATCTGGATTCAATCTCTCTTGCAGCTATCTCCTTTTCTTTCCTCACTATTGGCCTTATTCATAGATAGGCTCTCGTCTCTCATGCTAAGATGTCCTGCAGGAGCTCTATTTTTCTGTCTTCACAACTCTAGTCCAGTTGAAAAGGCAGTGTGCCATTCTTCAAACAGTTCCAAAGTTTTGCTATTTCAATCCATTGGCTCTAATTGAGACTCATGTCCAATCTTGAACCAGGCTTGGTGGCCAGAGGGATATGGGGACTTGATCAATTCTAAGCTACATACTCATACCAGAAGCCAAAGGCAGTGTCATTGTCACATGGACTACGAGCACTAAGAGTTTGGGCAAGAAAGACTCTGGAGAAAAATTGATGTGCAGGCATAAGTAGATGAGGGAATGTGTGCAGAGGTGCAAGTACAGCAAGTATCCACTACAGATTTTTCCTGCCGGTCCATCCCGGAAGAGGACGGTGAGGCAAAAGGAGAGGATCTTGTGGTGGACAGCTAAAGGCCAGTAAAATTGCATTTTCTGAAAATGATTCCTTGAAAGATGCTGTCTTGTAGGGAATATATTTGTGGCACTTGAACACCCAAATAAGTGGACAGCTGCCTTTCCTGGCTCAAATTCAGATCAATTTTTAGCTAAAGCTCTCTCACAGACACTCTCACTCTTAGGCAGTGTCTTTCTAAGTCTTGCAATACCTCTGACTAAAACAATAAAAAATTACTTGTAAGTAGAACTTGCGATTTTAAAGGTGTTTTCCCATTTATTATTGCATCTGAAATATTCTCCAGGACTTTTCCATTTCATTCAAACTAAATTTGCTTTGCATAAATACCACAGGGATATAGAAAGAGTCAAAGAGAATGGTCTCCGTAATGCTTTAGTTTGAGATTTATTCTGTCTTAAGTAGCCAGAACTCTACATTTTTCTTTTTCAGATACTTTTTTATTCAACCTGATCCAGCTCATCCTAAAGTTGGATTTTTATATGCAAGGCCAAAGCTTTATATTTAATTCTGTTAACCATTCTGTTTTCTTTTGTTTTTGTAAGCTTTAACTCATTTTCTCGGCGTACTGAGATATTTTGAAGTCTAGTTTTTCACGTAGTAAACTCATTATAATCTCTACATTCTCTTCTCCCTATCCCTCTGCCCACCCCTCTTCCATGGCTTGGGGTTAACGAAGCTTCAATGATTTCCTTACTCTCTGTCATAGTCCTCTCTACTCAAGGGCTTCTACACATCCTCAATGCCACACTCAGGTGACACACACTTAGACTTCTTGGAGCCAGGATTTATGATCCAGTTCTAAGTTGAAGATGGCAAGTGCAAACTGGGAAAGGACATAGGAAGAAAGGCATCTAAATTCTTGACATCTGGATACAATGCCGCAGAGGAAGGGGAGCAAAAATAATAAGTTTGGGTAAGAAGGAAAGAAGATGAAATGTCATCTAGATGTTGTGCTTGGCCTGAGTATTCTCTTACTCTAATACCAGACACGGTAAAAGGGGTTATAAATTCCTGGTTTAAGCCTTGACTCCTGCAGTTTGACTCCACCCCAACTGCTCCTCAGGACCCAGTTTCCCTGGGGTTACCATTGTCCTAAAATTGCCAAATGTAAAGACATATTCCTGTTCTTACATTACTTCATATTGCTGTGTTACTTTGCACTCTTGACTTCTCTCTCCATGTAATTCTACTCTCTGCTGTCTTTGGTGATATCATTCATTAACGACTTTTCTACCTCGGTAGTCCTTGGTTTCCGTCTCTATCATCCCGGCTGGAAACTGATAGTCAGCCTAAATTTATCCCTCGTATAAATTCCTTCGCCAAATGCATTTAATTTGACTTTTAAACAACTTTATACAGAAATAATTATACAATTCACTCATTTAAAATGTACAATGCAATAGCTAGTATATTCCCAGAATTATGCAACTATCACCACAATCAATTTTAGAACATTTTTATCACCCCAACAGGAAACCTGATATTCATTAACAGTCGCTTTTCATTTTCTCCAGCTCTCCACCCCTGCATTCCCAGCCCTGGGTAATCACTAATATCCTTTCTATCAATTTACCTATTCTGGATGTTTTATATATTGGAATTGATGTTATGTGGTCTTTTGTGACTGAGTCCTTTCACTTAGTATAGTAATGTCAAGATTCATCCATCATGTAGCATGAAGCATGTATCATTCATTTTAATTGTCAAATAATACTTCATTGTAGAGATATACCACATTTTATTTGTCCATTCATCAGTCGAAGGACATTTGGGCTATTTCCCCTTTTTGGCTGTTTTGAATAGTTCTGCTATAAGAATTCGTGTACAAGATTTTGTGTGAACATATTTATTTTTTATTCTCTTCTGTATATATCTAAGAGTGAAATTGCTGGGTTATATGGTAACTCTATATTTAACTTTTTGAGGAACGGCCAAAGTGTTTTCCAAAATGCTGCACCGTTTTACATTCCCATCATCATGTAGAAGGTTCCAATTTCTCCATATCTTCACCAACATTTGTCTTTTTATCTGTTTATTGCTATTATTATTTACCATCTAGTGGGTATGAAGTGGCGTCTCATTGTGGTTTCCATTTGCATTTCCCTTATGATTAATGATGTTGAGCATCTTTTCCTGTACTTATTGTCCATTGTATATTTTCACTGGAGAAATGTTTATTGAAATCCTTTGCCCAATTTTACATTGGGTTATTTGTTTTTTAATTGTTGGGTTCTAAAAGTTGTTTATGTATTCCAGATACAAATTCCTTATTAGATATATGATTTTCAAAGATTTTATCGCATTTTGTGGGTTGTCTTTTCATTGTCTTGTTGGTGTTCTATGAAGAACAAAAGTTTTTAATTTTAATGAAGTCTGATTTATCTATTTTTCTCTTGTCACATGTGATTTTTGTGTCATATCTAAGAAATCATTAAATTCTTGACATCTGGATTCAAGGTAATGACCAAGGTAATAAAGATTTATTTCTATGTTCTCTTCTAAGAGCTTTGTAATTTTACTTCTTAAATTTAGTTTTATGGTCCATTTTGACTTAATTTTTCTGTATGGTGTAAGGAAGGGCTCCAACGTCATTCTTTTGTATGTGGATAGCCAATAGACTCAGCACCATCTGTGGAAAAGCCTAATGAATTCTCTTGGCATTCTTGTCTTAACTTGCTTTTAAATACTCTACATTAAAAATTTTTAATCTCTCTCTTATCTACTCTTCTTTCTGTTACCTCTGCCTTAGTTAGGATCTTATTCTCATTAGGATTAGGAGATATATATGTGTGTATATAGTATATATTATATATACACTATATATGTGTCTGTAGTATATGCGTATAGTGTTTGTGAATGCGTATGTGTGTTTTTATGTATATGTGTAATAGCATCCATGTATATCACCCTTCAACAAAAATTATTTTATTGAGGTCCTATTGGCTTATAATATCATATAAATTTCAGTTTTTGTTTAGATCTTACACTATACACAAAAATTAACTCAAAATGGATCAAAGACTTGAATGTAAGAAACCACCTTTTTGATTTGTTCTTTAGGATGCAAGTCAAACCTGAGGAGAGGACTAAGTACCTGAAATGATGAAAGTGATCCTATCAAAGAGAAAGAGAGAGGCTGGGACATTGGGATATGACAATGAAATTGTGTAGAGCAAAGAAGAGCCAGGGATGGCAAACTTTGATTTTCTTGTATTTTGTTTTTGGGTTCAAGCATTAGATAGTCTTTTAAACAAAAGACAAGTAAATGAACCTGCTAGTATTTCAGAAGGGTCTATTTGGGAATATTTAGGATATAGTCTTGCTGGAAGATTCATAGAAATAAATAGATTTTGAATCCTAGTTAACTAAAAATGTGTGTCTCTAGCCAAAAATAAAATTAACGTGAGTACACTTTCTTTCTCATAGTATATCATTTGTATAGATACCATAACATTTGTGGGATATCTCTTCTGTTCTAGGTATGGTACACATTTTTTTTTACTTCATATTCATAACTTTACAAGATAGTTACACAAGTGTCACAGAAAAGTTAAATTTGAACTGAGATTCACCCAACGATTGTCTTGCACCAAAGCCCACATTTCTTTCCTAGTCTAGGCACACATCAAAATATTAATCATGTGCTTATTCTATTATTAACTGTTCAAAATCAATGCAAAAAATAAAGATGCATTGTTTAGAGAAAAGAGGCGATGTGGGCCTGGGTAGTCAGGACAGGTTCAGAAAGAGGTGATTCTCTAGCTGACCCTTAGGAGGATGATGGAGAAGAAAAGACGAAAAGATGTAAGAAAGATGGTAGAGCTGTTCTACCATAAAGAGCATGGCATAAGAAAATACTCTCTTAAAACATTTAGTCTGGGCCTTATGAAAGATTGCTTTTTTGATTCATCTCTTTGGGACAAATGTTCTTGCCTGATTTAATAGAAATAGTATTTTCTCTGCAGATCCCTTTGAGCCATACTCTGAGATGCAGAGATATTTCTTGTTGGAACCAGCTCTGCTGGCATGCTTGAATAAGCAGAATTATTCCTCTAAGCTATCTGAAATGGAGCTGAGATACCAATAAGCAAATCATAACACACAAGAATGGAAAAGACAAGCATTTATTCCATCCAACTAGTGCTTACATTAATCTGATTAATTAAAACATGAATGAAAACTATTTACTTGTGCATGTTGTGAAAGAGCAGCATTAAATTAGCTCTTCACCCTAGGAGACACACTGTGATTGTTGGCTCTCATTCTGTTTTTAGCCTCACTGCTTTCTTCTTTAAAAGCAGTGCCTTACTATATTTTCTCATGTTTCCTTCTAGTTTAAGCTGGGCCAGTGCACAGCCAGAAGAGAGCTTTTGCCTGTTTCACTGATGACCAGACTCAAATGAAAGCAGGGTTCTAATATTGAAATTTGTCATGAAATTTGTCATCAGACAAGCTCATATGCATGCCCACAAGACAACTATCAAATGGGAGCAGCAATATGAAGGTCATCTTATATCTTTTAGAGGATTTTTCCAGGAGGATTTAGTTCCCACTTAGGTTTTATGTAATCACTTTCCTCTAAAAATTTTTATAAGCACCAGGTTTACTTCCAAATTTCTATCTGTTGCATTTACTGTAGGATTTCAGTGGAGATAATTAGTTTTTATTGAATAAGTTCTAAAGAAAGATGCTACAAGATTCCTTGAAATTTATAAAAAAGCAATCTAGTCAAAATTGCTCATAAAATCGCCTTTTGCTCAAGGTTCAGTGCTGTCTTAGTTCTTGCTTTGACCTTGCAATATCTGTCTGGAATGGCCTTATTGAATATGTTAATGGGACTTAATATGATCTTCTGCGTTCATAAGTGGGTCTCCAATCTGTTCAATGCACCAGAAAGTGTTAATAGTTTCTGCAATGAAAAGCAATAGGGAATAGGAAGTGACTTAAAATTGAAGTCAACTTAAAATGAAATTTAACTGTCAATAATTGATTATGACATTGAGTGCCATAAAATTGAAAATATTTGACTATAAAAAACTTCTTGGTAAGAAAAAATATGCAGAGTAATAGTTTAAATATAAAATTATGTTATGTCTAAATAAACATCAAGTTTATGGGGGCCAGCCCCGTGACCAAGTGATTGAATTCATGCAGTCTGTTTTGGCAGCCCAGGGTTTTATGTACTAGGAGGCTTTGGGGAGAGGAAGAAAAAAAAGATTGGCAACAGGTATTAGCTCAGGACAAATCTTAAAAAAAATCAAGTTTATTTAAAATTTAGACTGGATGGAAGGCAAGAGAGGGAAGTGCTTTAACTGGTAATTCAAAATGAAGGTTATAACACATTTCCAAATTTGGAAGATATTTGACCAAGTGACAAATTCATAGAACATATGCTCTGAAGGGCTGGGCAAGAAACCAAAATAGATTTTGGTGCAAAGTTGTATAAGTACACTGGTAAATATACTTTTGTTATTTTTTCACCTGAGAAATCTCTCTTGATCTCCTCCTTGCTTCCGACCTTGGAAGATCTGTCAACTCTGTCATCTGCTATACTTGCCTGTATTATGAAATGTATCCTAAAGAGGTGTTAATCTTGGTTTCATTTTCCTTCTCATCTATTAGAAGGTGAACTACTTAAAGCAGAGATCTTTGCCTTTTCCTCTTTGCATCCCCAGCACCTAACACAGGGCCTGCTAATAGACATTTATCCAATTAAATGGATCTGCACAATGGTCTGGATATGCTCAGACATTTGGGATTGCCTTTATTTAAAGAGACAGGACAGGTTTGAATGTTTTGTCCTATCTTTTTAAGTCCACATGACTAACACTTACGGATGCAGACAAGGTGGAGGAGAGCCCAGGAGCTATTTCTAGGAAGAAAGCTTTTCTCTGATCCTTTGCTTCTGCCTACAGTGTTAATAACACTTTGTTCAGCACCCACACTGTCAATTTCATTCCAGCTGGGGCTCTTCTGATTAGCAGTCTGCTCTTTGTGTTCTCAGAGACAGACTAAAAGAAGGAGGGGCCGCAAAGGCAAAATTAAATAAACATGATATTACAGTGTTATGGCATCTTACATCAATGCCAAGGGAGAGAAAGATGCTCAAAAGTTCTCTTGGGATTGTTATCCAGCACTGCCTACTAATAACTTCGAAATTATTTTGTAGCAGTTTATTATTTCAGAAATAACTTCTGGACTTCATTTGGTTGATCCTTATAACAATTTCATGAATTTGAATGATAGAGCTATAATGCTGTATCTAAGTTAAGGGAGAAGAGAGTGATGAATCGGCTTTGGATGGTTGGCAAGGTCTGCACCGGCCCTGACGTTTCCAAGATTAGTAGATTACCCGGCAGGTGATGGAAAACAAAGAAGATTCTCAGTGGAGATAACAATGTGAAGGAGGGAACAGAGACATAAAAATGTATATTGTCATTGGGAATATCCAGTACTATGGAAGCTAATGGTACATGGTAGAGAGGGGGTGGAGGTAAACCTGAAAAGGTAAGGCAGGCAGAAATCACATCACAAAGCATTTTCCTTGCTGTTCTAAGGGGCTAGGACTTCATCCCTGGGCAGTAGTAAGCCATCAAATGTTTTCTAGCAGGAGACAGCTATGGTTAGTTCTGTGCTTAGTAAAAATTGTTCAAAAAGCAAAGTTTTTCATGACTGGAACAGAGGTATGCAAGATTTTTCTGCTTCAAAACATAGGTTGTTCATACTTGAGGTCCAATTCCATGGTTCTACCCACCTGAAGTGCTGTTACCAGCCTGCTAACTATGAATCTGTCTTTCTTCCCTTCTTAAGAAAGCCTCTCTGAATGGAAGTGAGTGAGACTCATGATATTATAAGGATAATCTCAAATACACTTTAAATTAAATTAAAAATGGTCATTTAGGGGCAGCCAGATGGTGTAGTGGTTAAGTTTGCCTGTTCTTCTTTCGTGGCCCAGGGGTTCACAGGTTCAGATCCCAGGCGCAGACCTACATACTGCTCATCAAGCCATGCTGTGGCACCATCCCACATACAAAATAGAGGGAGATTGGCACAGGTGTTAGCTCATGGACAATCTTCCTCATAAAAAAAATAAATACACATAAAAAATAAAAAGTGATCATTTGCAACTAGTAACCCATTATCATTATTATCAATTTAAATGTGATGCCATTTATAATTAAAACACTGCGTGTCATCAGACAGAAATGGTAATAGAAGGAGGAAGGTCAAAGAGCAATCAGCGCACTAGATGCAGAACCAGGAGAGAGACCTGGAATTATTGGCACATGGCAGAAAACCTGAGCTTTGTTGCTGTAACCACAACTGCCATTAAATTTATCCCAACAGCAAAACTCCCACTCTTATATTTTAAGCCTTCTGTGCTGGTACTCTGTTCTAAACTTACAAGGCTGGATGACTCTGAAGTAACAAGTGTTAAAAATACTGACTGTAGTCTGTGGATAATTTTTAAATGTGTGGGAAAGCATTTTTCTCCTTCATAAAGTTCAATTGAAGAAAGCCTTTTGTGCTTATTTCCAAGCACATACACAAATTAGGGAGCGTGAGATCAGTTCTCCACAGTTATTTTGATTTGTGTTGTTTCCCTCTTGGAATCTATGGATAGAAACTGTTATATTTCTAGGCTCCACATCATTAGTTTATTCCAATAAAGCTTTAGAAGTGAGGCTGGGAGATTGGGGTAGCAGTTTCCTTCAGAGATCCTTTTATCCTTTCAGGGGAAAGTGAGATAGATGGGTCCCTGCTTTTATAGCTAGAAGAGCTTGATAGGCCAATGTTTCTGAGGGTACATTCTATAGAATACTAGCTCCAGAGATATTCCAGGGAAAAAAGGGCTCTGTAGTCCAATATTATGTCAAATGCTTCTTACAAAAATCTGTCTGTTAAAGAATCGTAACATACATTAGTGCTTTAAGCACGTTGAGAGGTCCTTCAGTAAAGAAATAATTTTTAAAATATTTTTTATCCAATGTGATAGTCTGCTAGTTTTCCCCCAAAATACGTTCTCACCTTTTTCCACAGTTATAGAGTTTAGCCTGGGAACATGGCCACCCAATGTCTCCCTTTGAAATTAGGCATGGCAATGCAACTGAGTTCTCACCAATGGATTGTAGCTGAGAGTATATGTACAACTTCTGCATTATTTTCTTAGAAGGAAATTGTTTGTTGTTCATGTCCTCTCTCCTTCACATAGGGCAGAATGTGGACATAAATGTCAACCAACCTGAAACATGAAGATGAGGACGATGACCCAGGAGGGAACAGAACAACAGAATGGGTCCCTAATAACCTTGTGAAGCAGAGCCCGCTTGCATACACTAGACTCTTATGGGAGAGATCGTTTTCTGTCCTATTTGAGTAGGGGTATAACTTTATAATATCTCAGCTTATACCTGTGATACTCAGCATTCCTTAAACTGTTTTTGAACCTAGAAACTACCTTCCCCTTTGTGTGAAAAACTATTAACATCTTGAAAAGCTAAACTTCTGGGAAGCACACTGAAGGCAACACTAGACCATGTCAAAGGATTCTGTAATTCTGATTTCTTAGTCAATACCTCATGCTTTAAGGCATGACTTTGCTCTGTCTCCTGGTTGGCACTCCTCTAATTGATGACCCAGGCCCGAATTCCATCTATCTAATGGCTCTTCAGAATCCTTCAGTGGGTCCTCTGGACCTGGCTAGGATACAAGGAATAAAAGAGACTATCAAGGATCACGTGAAAAGACTGAGGGGGCAGCCCTGCAAGAGGTGAACATCACTCTTGCTTACACTGGTTTGGTTCTAAGTCACATTGTCCTGTAAACTGCCAGGAAACTGAGGTTGTAGCTTAGTTGTGTGTTAAAGAGGAAAACGAAATGGTTTGGTGAACACAGAGAATATCTCTGCTACCCTGGAGTTTGAAAAATGTCAGACTCACTTCCTTAGTTGCATTCTCTTTTGGAAATACACGAAATGCTTCCATGTGGAGCAGGACAAAGCATTGAGACCACTCTGACTAATTCCCATGAGAAACTGCACATCCTTTCCATGGGGAGCAGCTGTTTGGTTTAGTGGAAAGAAAACTAGCTGGGGATAAAGTAGGAGGGCTTCTAGTTCTCTCTCTTGAGGTGATTTTTCTGTCAAGTCACTTACCTTTTCTGAGGTGTAAATCTGAGGTATAAATCAATTTCCTGATTAATAAAACAAGAGAGGTGTTTAGATATTTCCCCTGGTCATAGCATCTTGTTATTTAAGAGCCAAAATGGGTCATAGGAGCCAGCTGTTCCTACATCAGCACAAAAACCCTCAGTACAAAAATCCATTTGACAGCACTTCTGACAGGTATTCAAACTCTGGCGGAACTCAGAGAAATTCCTGTCTGCAAGGCAACTCTTTCCATTGTCACACAGCTATCACTAAGTTCTGTCTTATATTGAGTAAAAGCGCAGTGGTAAAAACAGGTGGAGTTAGAGACTTGAGTCCTTCCTCTTCTCCTGAGTTACTTGTGAATCTATGGACAGTCCCTCAGCATGATTCACCTTTCCACTGAGTCATTTCCACCTATCTTCTTCACAATTGTTCGAATACTATATATCGTTATTCGACTCTCTCATCTGCAAGTGTTTGTTTCTCTATTGGTCCACTCCTCCAACAACTTTGCCCACGAGTCCTGGGGAACAGAAAAACTCACTGCTGAATATTTGCCATCCTCTGGCAGATTTATCTTCCTCACGTGTGGCCTCACTTTGTATCTCAACATTTGTATCTTTTATTCTTGGCTCACTGTCCTTATCTACTCCCTTTGTTCATGATAATGTGAATATACTTTCTGTTATAAACCTGGTTTACTATGCTGTGTTGGACAATTTTGCTCTTTTTTGTTCCATAGCACATATGGAAACTTCTTCTTTCTCAACTCCAATTCTCCTTTTAACCAAGAAGGAGACGGGTTAAATGTTTCCAAATATGCAGACATTTTCTCCTGGGTCTACAGACCTCAAGTGGTGAAAAGGTAAAGATCAAAATGGGAATTTCAAGTCTCCCCTGGCAATACAATGAGACCCTCCTGTTTACATGACCACAAAGCATATGGACTCACTCTGAGAGATCCTGGTTTGATCAATATATATTATCATTTATAGGGTTTTCTAGTTACTGATTATGGGTCCTTGCTAATATTTCCACTGTTTGTCACAATCACAATTAATGATCTCAAGAGGGCAAAGAGTCATATAGTCTTCGACTAGAACTGAAGCCTTGATCCTGTTGACTTCTGCTCTGCAAGCTGGCTTGGAAATACTGATGACGCCAGCATGCCAGGAAGCTATTACTTCCCAAGGAACAATCCATCCCATTTATGTCTTTCCAGGTAACTGGTCCTTATCAAGTAATAAGATGAACTAACCAATGAAATCCCCTTTGAAGCCTGAGTACTTTCCTTTGGGGTCATCTTCTTGAATTCTGCCTGTGTCACTAACTGACCCCAGCTGGTCACAGGAACAGTTATGACGTTATACCTGCACAGCTGTTGAGGACCTGACTGGGCTGTTCAAGGGCCTCCTAGACCTCTTCCCCATCACTGACCTTACACTGTTTTTCTCAGATAATAATATTCTGGTGGTGGTGTTTCACTCCTTCAAAGGACACATTTAAACTCCTACTCTGATTTCACTCTTCCTCTCTACTTTAGCATCTCAGTGACTGGCTACATGCCTAAAACAATGTTTGTCCACCCAGAGGACTCTGTGTCTCCAGTTAATTTTTAGAACAAGGAGATACCCAGTGGAGCCAAATCCAAGAGAAGAACAAGCTGCCTCTCTACTGCGTTTATATGCATCATCCAATGGTGCTGGATGCTGAAGAAACAATATTTGGTGCCCACGTGGCAAAGTTATTCTGTGGCATTTCATTTCTAGATTTTCCCTCCATTCCTGACATACCTTATATTCTATAAGTCAATGATTTTCCTGGGTTGAGGAAATAGGTGTTCATCTTCCCAGTGAACTACAATGTGATAGAGGTGACTTTAAGTAACTGGTACGTTGAGATGAGCATGGACCAAGGGAAAAGATGTGCAATGTCACATCTTATCTCCAGAAACTTACCAGAGAGTCCTTAGCCCCACTGTATGGTGAACCTGGAGACACTGAGAAATTTCTCCAAAGTTCATCATCTTCTGCCCACTCCGTCCACAAAAAGATTAGCATCTTTCAAGCCTTATCACTCTAGGGTTTTATTTTGAGTTCACTTTTCTTATTTGCCGTACTGGAATTTTCTCATGTGATTCTGATCCTATAACTTGTTGTGGTGCAATAAATCCAAAAAACAGAGAGAGGGCTGATTCTAGTAATTAAGGCTTCTCCTGTCTGCCTTTCCCTAGTTAAACTTTCACACTTCAGATAGGTGGGCAGCATGGCTCTCTGCCGGGTGCAGCCCCCAGAATTACAATCATCTATGATCTCTCCACTCCATCCCATAATCATCCCAGTGAGTTCCTCCTCAAATTCTTTCTTGGACTGAATTAAGAGCATGGTTGTTGTTCCCTACCTTGTGTTATTTACCCCACTGAGAGGTGCAGTTGTCAGAAAATAAAATTAGGACTTTACCAAATGCAGTTTTTGATCAAAAATTTTCAGCTAATAAATACCATTATTAGTAGTAATAAGCTTGGAAAGTTGAAAAAACAGTAAAATGACCACCATAAGAACCATAAAAACGGATTTGGAGTTTGCGATCAGTCTTGTGCCTATCAGGGGGATTTTTGTGGACACCAAGTGACCATACTTTGGTTAGGGTTCAGAGTGTCACTGCATCTAAGTGGTTCTTCATCATGTTGGTTGAGTTTTTGCTTTAGAATAAAAGCGCACTTCCTCCCTGGTGACGTCAGGACGACTTGATTGTATTTTTGTTACCCCCAGCAGGGAGCCACCAACCAGCATTCATATATTTCTGGTGTAAGTAACAGGATCATGTGAGGTTTTTAGCATGTATGAGAACTTCTCATTGTTCAGTGGCTCATGGAAACCTGCACTGTCTTTCAGAGGTCTATCTTCTGGAAAGAAAAGAGACTCTGGCAGAGTTCCGAGGGTCCTGTAACTTCTCTTCTTTCACCACTCTGCCCTCTTCTCCCACTCATTAATCTCTTGATGATTTATTTTCTTTAATCATGCTGGCTCCTTCTATTTCTCTTCCTGCTTCCTCTTTCTTGTCTTCCTGGATTAGTTCTTTCATCCATTGCAAACCCATCACCCGCTCTAAAATGCCACAGTGAAGAGAGGCACACCTGAACATCATCCTTCTATTTCACTTCCATCTTACCCTGTTGGCTACATAATTGGTGAAGACCTGGAGCTAAGAACAAAAAGCACATAAATTCTAAAGGGTTCTGGAATAGTTTCCTCAGAGTTTCTATCTCCTGAGTCTCAATTACAATTCAGATAGAACCTTAACATGGAGAATAGAGGTCTGACTTCGAATTCAAGATATGTCTTTTACTAGCTGAGGGATTTTTGCTTTACTTTCCTCATCTTTATGAGGGAAAAATTAAAAACCTAGTTCACAGACTTGTTGTGGGAATTTAATGAGATAATCTACGCAAAGTGCTTGGCACATAAAAAGTGCTCAGTAAATATTAGCTATTCCTGAAATTATTTGTAACACCCCCTCTTGCAAAGAATTATGGCAAATATTCTGTCAGATTTTATTTCTGGAAATTACATGCCGTTGCCAACCTACTTTTTCTTTCCTCTTGTTTCTTCATCCATCATTTGATAACATACTAATAAATGTCAGTTCACACGAATTGGAACCGGTGTGATAAACTATGCTTTTCATCAGTATTATAAGTCTTTGAACATGATTTGAAAAATCTGCCTCCTCTAGCTTGAAGATCTGCGATGCCCTAATGATAATGCTGTGGGAGAAACTTTAGATATGGAGATCAACTTTTAAAACTGTCCTCAAGTTGGCAACTGATAATTTTAAAGAGGTTAGTATATTTCAAGGTTGCTAAAACTGTATAAATTAAATTGTTTTTCAATGGTCTGCTTGGTTGCATTTCTTCAGTGCAGATATTTTACATGAGAAGAAGTAATACAAGAAAAATGTAAACAAATATTAGGTACGAAGTAGGTACAAACATTAGGTACAACAGAACCAATAGGGTATATATATATGTGTGTGTGTGTGTGTGAGTGTGTGTGTGTGTATATATATATAGTATATGTGGTGTATATATATATATATATGCTCACAAATATATATAATATATAACTACTATATTATATAAAATAGTAATTACATTATTAATGTATTATATAGAGGATATATAACATATAAAATATATAATTACATATAAATATTGTATATAAATTATATAAACATTTAAAAATATATAATATACACATATAAATATATATATATTATACACACACACACACAAAGCTGGAGACCCAAGAAAGCCAGTGGAGTAATTCAATCTGAATCCAAAGGCCTAAGAATCAAAGGAGCCAACGGTGCAAGTCCCAGTCCAGCGGGGGGAAAAGATGAGATGTCTCACTCAAGCAGGGAGGCAGGGAAAAAAAGAGATGAATTCCTTCTTCCTTCACCTTTTGTTCTACTCAGGCTGTCAACAGATTGGATGATGCCTGCCCACACCAAGGAGGGCAATCTGCTTTACTGAGTACACCAGTTCAAATGCTAATCACATACTGAAACACTCTAACAGATACATGCATAAATAATGTTTAATCTGGGCTCCCCATGGCCAGTTGACACATAAAATTAACCTGCACACTTCCTTTAATCCTTGAAATTTAAAGTAATTTTGAAAAGCAAGCTACCAAAATAACACTGCAGATTTTCTGGTTAAAGCACTACTAGAGAGATACATCATTGATAAATTATATATTATTGGTTTATTGTTGCTAACCAAATGAATGTCAACTCAAGTTGATTTCAGAATATATATATATATTCTCTCTCTCTCTCCCTGTATGTACATACACACACACACACCCCATTAGACACATTGCTTATATTTTTAAAATTTATTTTAAAACAATTAGAAATATTCTACATGAGAATAAACTTTTTAAAATAAAATGTAAAATTATAACAGTCTCTTCAAAGTCTGTTCAAAGTCTGGGAAAAAGTGCTAACATGAAATGAGTTGTTTAGTGACTTTTTACCAGAAGTTTTTCATTGAAAACAATTCAAGAGCATAGTGATCTAATTTCAACATTTATGCAATTAACCCAATATATTTATTGGATATTCACTGCGTGTGCAACTTTCTGTTTAGATAGTAATAATTTAATCGAAGAACATGCTATTTAATTCATTGATTTCACACTCTATGACAGACATATTAATGAGAACATAGGAATACACACATAAAAATAACATTTCTATGGTCTATTAATAGAACTGATATGCATATTCTATGTCTAAGGCATTCATTTATTATTTGGGCAGCTTTTATGTTCCAGGTACTGTTTTATGAACCAGGTTTATAGCAGTGAATAAAACAGGCAAACATCTCTGCCTTCATAGAACTTACAATTTTCTTAGAGAAGGCAGACAATAAAAAAAGTATAGTATGTCTGCTAAGCACTACAGGGAAAAATAAAAACAGAGGAGGGGTTAGGGCATGGTGTTAGGGGTGAGGGCTAGCCTCACTGAGGAGGTGGCTCTGATCCCTGACCAAAATGAGAGAGGAAATGAGCCATAAGGAGCCCATGTACGAGCATTCCAGGCATAGATTAAACGGTGGAAACTTCCCAAGGAAGGAGCATTGCTGCCATGTTTGAGTAACTGCAAAGAGATCAGAGTGGTTGGAGTAGAGTGAGTGAGGGCAAGGGTAATTAGAGAATAAATCAGAGAAGTAAAGGGGCCCAGATTGTTCAGAACATTGTGAACGTTGAGTAGGCCTTGGCTGTATTCTGAGGGAGATGGGTAGCTACTGGAAAGTTTTGAGAAAAGGAATACATTATGTGACTTACAGTTTAATAGGATTACTGCAATTGCTGTATTAAGACTAGACAATAGAAAGGCAAGGGAAGAAGTAGAGAAAACAACTAGTTAAGAAGATATTGCAAAAATACGAAATAGAAAGGATGCTGGCATATGCCAAGATGAAAATAGTAAAGGGATGCATTTTGAAGGACAAGCTGACAGTACTCACAAACTGATCAGATGTGGAGTATTAAAGTAAGAGAAGCAGCAAAGGCGATATTAAAGTTTTTGCCTAAGTCATTGAAAAGATAGAATGGCTGTTACCTAGGACAGTGAATACTGCCAGAGGGGCAGAAGCTCATTTTAGACACGTTAAGTTAACAGGGAGTGAATATTTTGAATGGCATTTATATATAAGTCTGGAGTTCAGGAGAGAGGGCCAGGCTAGAGCAGTAATTTGGGCATTGTCAAAGATTATTTTCTGGGGCATGTCAGTGTTCAAAGATAGGAAAATGGAGGAGAAAACCAGCAAAGGAAGCTAAGAAGAAGCAATCATGTTGAGAAGAACTAGACCATAGGATGGTGCCAAGTAAAGGCAAGTGAAGAAAGTTTATCAAGAAGGAGGAAGTAAGCAGATGTTTCAAATGCTTTTTAATATTATGATTTAAAATGTATCATTGAATTTAGCATGAAGAAGTTGGATCTGGTGCATTACGAACCATCCCCAAATAAACATTTAGCTAGCTCATGGTTTTTTGGTTATGATGATCCTAGTCTGACTTGGTTGATCTTAGTTAGATTTGCTCATTCACCTGCATCAGCTGCCAAGTCAGTTTGGGGCTAGCTGTTCTTGGAAGTTCACAGCTGGGAAACCTGTCTTTGCTCCAGGTGGTCTCACGTCCTCCATCAGAAATGATGGTGGAGGCTCAGACTTGTTCATATGCTGGTCAGAGAGGGTTCCAAGAGAGTAAGCAGAAGCAGGCAAAAAATGTTGAGGCCTAGACTTGAAACCAGAACAATAACACTTCCACTACATTCTATTGCCAAGTCACAAGGTCAGCCCAGGTGAAGATGCAAAAATAGTCTCTGTCTCTTAGTGGTAGTCACATTGCAAAAGGCATGAACATGGGGAGGAGAAAAATATTGTGGCAGTGGTTACAATTTACCACCGTGACTTTGCCAAGGGTATGCTAAAAATGAAAATGTATTTTATTACTTTTAAAAAGTATCACTTATTAATATTTAACTCTGTTTTGTGATGTCAAAACTGAAGTTATATCTTGGAAAGGAATATATAAAAAATGTTTTAGGTAATTACCTATTTGCTGAGATAAATTGATTTTATGTCACATAATCTCATGATCTTCTAACTGGGGCATTGTCTCCCTAGGAGCATGTGGTAGCATGCCTGGAGGTACATAAAATCCCAGGATAAGTTAGACACATCTTCTTAAAGGATAAAATTTAGCTTCAAAATGATGGGGAAAATAGTTAATATTTTGAGGAAAATATTTAAATGTTATATGTTATTATAAGATTCTCCTGATTTTGAAGATAAAGTGAGGCTTCAATGATATTCCATGTTTGTGGCAACATAGGCTCTAATATTATGAGTTCAAGCTTCTAAGCCATTAGGGGTGCTTTGCTGGAAAATTGAGAAAAATTATCATAATTTACATGCCCTGAGGGTTTATAACAGTATCCTATGTTTTTACAGAAAATTTATGAGATGAAATGGTTGAGTGTACATATTTAAGTAATTTATCTGCCAAGTCACTTTAATTGTTTGTGCAATGTTAATGATTTATTTTTAAAACCATACAAATATATCTCAATGATATTGTAGAAATAGTAATAAAGTATAATTTAGAGAAGTAAGTTCTTAGTAGTTGCTTATTAATGAACTCCGGACAAGTTACTGAAGAGTAGGTTTAGGCATCCTCATTTATTCAACGGGGGCACTAATGCTTGAATAATGTATATAACACAACCTCAACAAGGATAAAGTGAAATATTGCATAAAGGATCCAAAGAAAGTGTGACTGATAATCATATTTTTATTAAATAGATTCATCAGCATTATGACTTCTGGTCAATATGTATATACTACATATTCCATCAACAAAAAAATGTATCTTATATACTATCACTTATTCCAGATGACATAGGACTTTTAAAAATAAAATTTATATCAAATATTACAAAGACAACGTTTCAGACCTGTTTAAGACCTGGAATCCTTTGTGTTCTGGAATTGGTTTTCAGCACCACGGACAGCGTTACAGCATTGCTGCAATAGCAGTGACTGAAAGGCTGTCAAGACTTTAGCAGGGAGAATTTTTGCTCATTTTCCCCTCCCCAAATTTAAATGGTATTGTGAAAAAGTGGAAGAATGTCTGTCTTTTTATTTCAAAATTAAAAAATGGGGGCCTGCCCCCTGGCTGAGTGGTTAAGTTCACGTGCTCTGTTTCAGTGGCCCAGGGTTCACTGTTTCATAGGCACGGGTGTGGACCTATACATCATTCATCAAGCCTCGCTGTGGCAGCATCCCACACGGAAGAACTAGAAGGACCTACAACCAAGATATACAACTATGTACTGGGGCTTTGGGGAGACAAAAAAAAGAGGAAGTTTGGCAACATATGTTAGCTCAGGGCCAATCTTCCTCACCAAAAAACAAACAAAAAAAGAATCAAAGCTTCACGATTGACCATGGGAATATTAATTAAACAAATATATATTGAGCACATAATATGCTTAATATAACTGGTGTTATTTACCAAAAAATTCTCATAATAACTCAATGTTGCTCTTATCTGCCAATAAGATATAGCTACACACTGTAGTCCAGTACAATTATCAAATTTCATATAGCATGTAATTTGATATCTGTATATTTTGAAATATCTTAAAAAGCTTGAGTTGAATAAAGATTTTCTAGTTTGTCTTTTCCTAATTTCATTGTCCTTGATTAACTTTAATCCTCCAACATCCCCTCAAATAACAATAAGGACAAAATAGCGCAGAACTTCTCTAGTAACAAAAACTCATACAACTTCTCCACAAAAATATGCCCAGTAAAGATAAATTTAACATCTAAAATTATTTTGTAGGAGATGCCTTACTTTTTCTGGTGGTAAATAAAGTTAAATAAGTCTTAAGCTAAGCATTACATTTTTAATGATGCTAGGAAAAGCTTCCATTTAGTTTTAAAATAATACAAATAAATTTAACTAAACCCCAAAAGTAGAATTACAAATTTTAAAAATTCATACTTTAATGCTTTATAAATGTTTAATTCGTAATTAATTAAGGTAGTTGATTTCAAGTACAGTGGAATTATGGGCTATATACACTTAATCCAACTTGCTAAATGCAGCATTGCCGGAGGATCTTAAATTCAATGGTTCCACTTTTGTCCAGGAGATGGAGCTATCATGTAAGATGCTGCTTTATATTTCTTTATTTATTTTTTCAATTTAGCATGCTGCTTTCTAACAGACAGTGGGTACCATAGAGTGAGTGTCAGAACAGAAAGCTAAGGCAGAAGCAGAGAGGATGCTTCAGTCATCCTTTCTTGTTTTTTCTTTTTTAATGAGGATGGAACACATGTGAGATTTTACTTTCTGCTCTAGTCGAAATTCTGAAGAACTGCATTGGAGACTATTATATTCAACACGTATATGGATTCTGTGCTATGATTTACAATTCCCTTTATTTCAGGTAAGCCAACATGATGCTTTCTTTGGCCTATTAATGAACTGTTTTCTATGTTAATGATAACACTTAAGATAAGATGTGTGCTTTGTAAGCTTGGATTCAGATCTAAAAGACTCAAAAGCTCTAATTCTAGCTTTTCTGCATCTTTAAGTATTCCTATATTGAAACGAGCTCTGGGTCTAGTATGCTGTATTTTAATATTTCTTTGGCTTTCTGGCTGTTAGTGTCCATCTGTGGCCATATTTGTGTACCTTTTGAAGGTAAAGCTTTCAAAGTGAAGGATGGGTTTTCCTCTCACAAGGGAAATAGTGCTCCTTAATGTGGTGAACAAATTGTAGAGATGTAATGAAGCAGATTAACATGGCAGTGGCTTTGCAAAGCCCAGGGCTGAGCCTTCTGATAGCAGCCTCAGAGGCACATCCACATCCTGAGTCCAAAGGCCTTCTGAGCAATTCCTGCCAGTAATGATGGTACAGATTATTTACGCTTTTGTTCCCTTTTAGAAAAAACATATATATCATTTCTCCCACATGAATGGAAGGTTTGTGTAATATATTTAGTAGACTCGGAATGATAGTACAGATCCTTTCCCCGCCCCCAGCATCGATGTAAGGAGTGAACCGAAACAGATTAATTGCTGAGAAAATGGAATTTTCTTAGATTTTGGTGGATTTGTGATGCCTTTTAAAATAGTTGACATTGTAAAGGTGCTCACATTTTAAATTATTTCCAGTCATGTGACATTAGCTGTGCTAAATTGTGGAATGACTCAGGAGCTAGAATTACATGCAACAGCCTCGATTTTCTCTATTGCTTCTCACGTTTTCCCCTAAATCCTCTTTTTATTATTATCAAATTAGCAGGAAGAAAGCAATTTAGAAATCCTGCTTTTAAAAGTCCTGATTTTCATTTGGATCAATTTAAAATGAAATTTTAAAATATCTAAAAATTATTTCTGTAAGATTGCTTTTAAATGCTTCATTCTCTCCTCTTTGGAAAGAGTGATGTGTGTGTATGTTTGTGTGTGTGTGATGGTGGTGGTGGATGTGGCAGGTGGTGGGGGTGCATCAGGATGATTCTATCTTACTCATCGTTTTCCTATAAAGAGGTAGCTGTGCTGTGTCAGAGGTTGTGAAAGCTATGGGGAATGATCTTACAGAATGGTTTGAACTACCGAGAAGAAAGAATCGGTTCTTTTGAAATGTGGGATTTAGAAAGAGATTTAAGTTCCACACGGTTCTATATATACATAGGAATTTTTAGAATCACAGATTTTTTAGTGTTGATCTAACTCATAATTTAAAGAAAAACAACTGTGGCTGAGACATTAAGTGAATTTCCCAGAGCCACATACAAAATTAGAATCAGAGGCAAGGCTAGAAGACTGATTGACAGTTTTCAATGTCTTTCATAGCAGTAACACAGTTTACCCCTAGTATGAACATATCCAAATGGCATATGCCAGATGTGCTGATGTTGACTGTGTGTGAGTGTGTCTCTAGGTGAATTCTATGCAATCGAGTTTCCTTCAGTGTACGTGTTACTCAATGGGATGTTATATGCAGTCTTCAATTTTCTCAGGGCTCTTGACAAGGCAACCAAGGAAACAAAAACAACAGCTATGGAGACTCTTTGTTTCTTAGTGTTCTCTTTTCCCCATTTGATGAAGTATATTATTCTACTCTATGCCCATGAGTGATATGGATGGTCACATACTAGCTCAGAACTCTATTCCTCCTACCTAACGGAACGAACTGTACATACAGATTAGTTTATTGACCCTTGCGACAACGTTATCTCATGTCTTGGCCTTCCCTCTTTTTTTCGCTTACTGGACACGGGCTGCATCCTGCTTCTTCAATATCTTGAAAAAAGGACGGAATTAAAATGTGTCACTTCCACATACAATAATTATGGAGTACCATGCACCTACCAAGAACTGTCCCTGATAGAGATTGAGACATAAACAAAGGCAGGCAGTTTACTTCATGGAGTTTAACATGGAAATACAGCTAATACTATAGCTCAAAATATCATAAACATCAAAAAGGAAGAATGAAGAAAGGTGAGACAGTGAATGGAACAGGCATATGAGCACCTGTCTTGTGGCAGGCATTGTTACATCCTGAGATTCAGAATAAGCCAACATTCACAATTTCTGTCCATGAGGACCTCAGAACCCAGAGATAATGCTTTTAAGAGGATGTGATAGCTAAGTTGGATCTCTAAGGGTGAATTGGGTATAAACAAATAAAAACAGAAAGTTCCTCATTCCAGGTCCAAAGGTGAGGCAAACAAATACAAGGAAATAGGGAACTATAGGACATTATTTGGGGAAAATATAGAGAATGGTAAATAATCCAATCTGACTGAAGCCTGAGGGTGGTGTATTTTTTTTTCTGGAGCAGCGAAAGTAAGGATAATGAATTTAGCTTTTGCTGCTATGCATTTGACATACTAACACATACCCACACATATGGATGTTCTGTGAGAAGGTGAAAATTTTATGTCAGATACCATATTAGAAGGTAAAACTACATTTATGGATGTGTATGGAGCTGTGACAAGAAGTAGGTCACACATAAATGAACATCCATGGGGAATAAAAGAGGAGTGAAGCTGCCTGGGGTATAACTTTAAGATTAGGTGGAGTAAAACGAGTCTAGAAAGGATGTTAATTAATTGTGGAAGCATAATGAGAGAGGCTGGAGGAATAACAATGTCGTAGGAGGCAAAGCAGGTAAATTGACTACGAAAATAGGACTCAGGAACACTAGTAAAGCCATAAAGTGGTTAATAAGAGAATAGGGTAGGAGCTGACAGACTTCGTTACTGTTAAGTCGTGGGTGGATTTTAAGAGAAGAGGTTTAGTAGATTTGCAGACACAGGGCCTCAGACTGAGGACTAGATGGGAAACGAGAAAGTTGAAGAGAAATTTTAGATTTTAAGACATTTGTCAGTGAAAGGAAAGGGAGATAACATTTTCTATCTTGAGAGAGAAGGTACTGTTGAGGGAAATTTGATTTTAGTTAGGATTAGAGAAAGCTAAACCCCTTCATAGAGTATGGATAGGAAGTCAGTAGAGAGAATTGAGGAAAGAAAAAACAAAAATATAAATCAAAGTCCTACAGGAGACAAGAGAGGGAAGGTTCAAGAATGTTTCTTCTTTGAGACAGAAAGAAGGGGTAGATGATATAACGGAGAGCTGATATAACTCACTTTAGGTGCCCTGTTCTTGGAAATTAAATCCTTGTCTGTAAGATAAAATATCTCTTCTATTTAAATCAGTTGGTTCCTCAGAGAAGACTATTTGTGGCATATGGACTTTATGGAAGAAATCATTAATTCTCAGTAGCAAAACACTTTCCAGCAGAGCATATTTTAGTTACATTAATCCTTGAATTGGAAACTAATAGCACTGCTTTGCATTAAGCTTCTTGTACCTACTTCAGTTATTTATTTTTTATTCAGAATGACCAGTTTAAAAATAAGTTCTATTTTAAACTTGCATAGGATTAGACCAACACATATCTGTTATACATTCCTAGTTTGATTATGAAAGGCTGGTTTGCCAGCATCTGAATTAATTATTCAAACTCCTGCCTTTTCCTCCCTCAATTTCATTGGTACTTTCACAAGGATATGTGTAAAGAGAATAAAAAAAAGTCTATTTAATTACAGACTTCCTTCCCTTAGGCAAAGTAACCTGCTTTGAGAAGCTTCCTACCAGAAGTTCTTTCTTTCTCCTTTTCTACTGACTGTTCCAGAATCCTCATGCATCAATCCTAGAGCCAGTCTCCTCTAGACATTCCCCTGTACTCGAGTTCCATGGGCTGGGAATGTGAAGCCCCAAAGAAGGCACAGGCATGATGAAGAGTCCCACCCTTCACAGTGAAACCTTTGAAATAGCTGCTTTCTCTGTTCAGATTAATTCAATTCAGTTCAGAATTGGTTGGATAGAAACATCACTTCCTTGTTTCTAGACCTGAATCTATCCCACTATGTGGCGAACCTGACAATTCAGAGTGAGAAGGGCAGAAGGAGCCGTTTAGGTAGCAAAAGAGATACCGACGACTTTCCTATCTTCAGGGCTGACCTTGGGCAACACCGTGAAGGCAGATTTCCCCCTGGCCCTTGACATCCTCTTCTTCCCTCCTTTTCCTCATGGGGTCACCTCTAGATATCCTCATAACTACCTCACTTGGCTACTAAGCTTTATAAATGAGAGCATCTTTATCTAACTTCAGTTCCAGTTATTAAAATATTAAGTTAGAATTTAGCTTTTATTTGTGTTTGTTTTTATTCTGTTGCTATTAGAAAATTTGGGGTTATTACTGGCAGCTGTAGAACTGTTAACCTTTATCCATTTCAGAACTTGATGTTTATTTGTCTCCATCTTTTCTTGACCCCCAGTGTGAGCACTTTTGAAGATGTGGGTGGGTTGGCTGATGCTTTGAAATAGAAACACTGACTCAGGTTTAATTCCATTAACAGCTGTTGTGCACCCACAGGAGCGTCATGGGAAATACTTGGTACTAGAGTTTCTGAGGTGAATGCTAGCCACATGGCAAACCTAGGTCATCGCTTCTTACCTCAGCATACTTTCAAAGGCATTAAGTTCTGTTTGGTTTTGTTATTAATTCCCCTTGAAAAACATTCATTTTATAATGTTATAATTTTATCATGGGCCATAAAAACACAAAGCAGCTCTGAGAATAGCATTTTTTGAATTTCTGCTCTAAGCAAACATGATAGAAGATATTCAATAAGGTCTTCTAAAATTTCTATTGAAAAATTTTTCTAAGAAGGGTCACAAATATTTTTAATATCAACTCCAAACCACTTTCAGGTGTTGCCAACAGAAAAAAATCCCCACTACTTTTCCTGGTTTTACCATTTTTTGCTCTATAAATTACTAATGCATTTTCTTCAGGGCACTTTAAATGTGTTGATGATAGTTACGAACAAGTTTATTTCAAAGGGACACCAATTTGGAAAAAAACGTAAGAGATTTGAATATAAGTTTTGCATTTTAAAATATTGTAGATTTGAATTTTGCCAACAGCTACTTCGTGTCTGTTATCTTTAGAATATAAATTTAATAAAATCTTCTCTAATTTTGTTTAAATATAATAAAAGTAAGATTTATGGAAAAGATGGTTTGCCTATGTTGACAAGAGATGTTGCTTTAGAATTCAAAACAGAAATCATAATGCTATTGAAGGCAAATAAGATATTTAATCACCAAAATGCAACTTCGTATTATATTGATTTTAAAAGGCATTAGAATTTTATATTCATTTTGATGATAATGATGAATCCCATTGGCGATATAGTAGTGTCTATTGAAATATTATTTCTGTGTAGGAAAAGATGGTGTTCATCAAGAACATGAGATGAAATCATATTAAAGCTCAAAAGTAAAAGCTACTCGCTTCTCTCTCTATAGTATTCATACATTAGTGACATCTCCCCCGTATTGCATTTGAGTTTAGAGAAATTGAAGATGGGTGGAAGCAGAGCTGGAGGTGGACGTTGCAAATCAAAACTATGTTTTTTTTCCTGGTAATATTCCATTAAACTTTTAAATCAAGAACTTTATTTGAAAGAAAATATAATTACTAACCGCATAAATAATAGAAAACGTTTTCTGTCACGTAAGGACTTTTTGCTGTTTGTGAAAATTTTGGGAGAAATAGTTTAAGAATCAAGGGTGTTTAAATATTTTTTATCTATTAGAATG
Organism: Equus quagga; assembly: GCF_021613505.1. Lineage (NCBI taxonomy): Eukaryota > Metazoa > Chordata > Mammalia > Perissodactyla > Equidae > Equus > Equus quagga. The sequence continues at coordinate 105,722,473 of NC_060270.1, forward strand.
TTTAAAATATTTTTGAGGGTAATAAAATCATAATTTTAGTTAACTTTTTATTTCTACCTGTTAAAAAATAATTTTGTACTGAAATAAAATGATTTTAGGAAGTAATCACCCTCAAGAAATGCTTTGAATTATTTGAATTATTATTACAGTTTAGAATGATTAAGTCTTACATTGGTATCTTAGATCATTTGGAATTATAACATGCTTTCAGTGTGAGCATGTCTTGGTGGCATTAGAAAATAAGTATGCAATTATGTGATTGTTTAATTATGCCCTGCTACTTCTTGTGTTGGATAATATGTATGGGAGAGTGACAATCGAACAGCAAAGTTCCTATTAGGCTCCTATGAAGGATAGTGGATGGTTGGAATATCATGAAAACAGAGAGAGAATTTATGATAAAATTATGATAAGAGTTGCACTGTCTCCTTCTCTGAATGACTGATATCAAAGGCAACATTCTAAGGCATGAAGCAAGCCAGTCAGGGGACAGTTGTGATAGAATCTCTATTACCAGCTAGACTTTTTCCTCCTTTCCCCTGGACTGAGCAAATGTGGTGGCCCAGAAATTGTCAGGCAGCTAAGATGTGCCAGATAGAGAAGCGCTCAGACTTACACTTGCTAATTCCTTCATCAGGGGTCCCAGAAGTCTGGGGAACCTAGTTGTATAGACAGGGTGACCATAAAGTATATCATCTGAAGCAGGATGTGGTTTGCTAACAATTTCTCCAGAACAACAGGTGTAAATCAGAACTGTCCAAGGCAAAGGCTGATATATTCTCACCTCATTCCTAACAGTTGGAAGAGAGGAAAGTCAGAAAAGGACTGGGTCATGTTTTATATTTGATCAGTCTACCCAAGTAAATGGTCCATGATTTAGGTGCCTAGGTGTCAGAAAGTGAAAATGTAAAATGGCCCATCAAGGTGGGTAAAGAGCAGGCAGATAAGCTGCCCAGTTACTGGCCTTGATAAATCCACCAACTGGAATCTCTAATGATTCCTGTTGAATCCTTATTTATGTCACCAGGAATATCATAAGTCTATGAAAATGAATTTTGAGCCTGACTTCCTAGGGAAGTCAATTGTCTGCAGAAACAACTGTTTAGTAAATATATGCTGTTATTACTAACGTAGACTCAGAAGAAACAGAGCATAAGAAACCGCTTAGCACTTGATACAGCTTGTTCACAGGTTTCAGGAAAGGACCTGCATTGATGGCTTCTGGCACTAGTCCTGTATCTTCAGAGCCAGAACTGCCAACATCCCCAGCAATTTTAAAGTAAAGTGAGACCTACTAAAATACAAGTAATAATTCACACAAAACCTATAAGAATTTTCAATTCTGGCAACTTGGAGCTCCATGTTCACTCACTCAGTGTGAATATGGAACTCCTTTACCAACACTTAGAAATTCTAGATCAAACACAATAAAAATACTTTTTAAATATGTAAACTCATAAGAAATATTCAGAAATAAAGTATTCAGCATTCAGAAATAAAGAGATAACTAAAATCCTCAATGATAAAAATGAAAGCTGACCCAGAGCTCTGAGGAGTAGAAGGAGGTATATCATATTTAGAAAAAGATCCAAATTCCCAGAGGGTTTAGTTTTAAAATCTGTGCAAATATAAAGCTGAGATCTTGACCTTTGTAATATGAGGAGTTGAAACTGAGAACCTCTGTGTAGAGCGGAGAGCCTTAAAGAATTGTACTCTCACTGAAATGAGAATTAGAAAATGTAATCTGTTGATCCAGAAATTCAAGGAAACTTGTCTCTGTCCCGGCATTTAGAACAAAAAAAAAAAGTCTTTTAGAAAGAATTAACACTCTAAGACTGCATCAAGTCGCTTTAGAATCTTACATATACTATCTTGTGGAAAGGAATTCTTCAGTGTTTAAATTAACATAGAAATCAGTGTCAGGCCAATGATATCCTGGAATGCTTGGCAGAAGCAATTGTCAAATTGCTAAATCATTGTAAATCTATATCATTGTAAATGATTATAAAATCATTTTCTCAAACCTTAGATCTTAAGATAAATTCAAAATAAAAAATTACAAACTACATGAGGAATAAACCACTACAAGGAATATTCAGCAGACATGACAAAAAAATATGGAACTAACATCTCAGGAAATTGAGGTAGTAAAATAATCTGAAATAAGCTATAAAAAAGCATGTTTAAAATGATAAGCGTGTTAAGCCATAAAAACAAAACACTATGAAATAAGAATAGGTAGAGATTGAAAACAGAAACCAAATAAAAGTTTGTAAATGAAAATGATAAGAATTAGCATTCAAAATTATTGAATGGGTTTTAACATATATACACATACACAGCTGAATTAAAAATTAAAGATTTGTAGATAGATATGAAGATTTACCCAGGATGCATCAATGGTATTCTTAATGTTAAAAAACATAAGAACAATTAAAAGGTTCAACAACATCAAACAGATGTTCTAGAAAGAGATAATTGAGATGATGGTGGGAGATTTGATGTTTGAAAAGATGATAGTACAGAAAATTCCAGTACTGATGAAAGACATGTTTCCTGGGACAGAAGAAGCATAAAACAAATGATGAGACTTTCTGTCTTCAAACCCAGATAAAGATTCTTTAACTATTTGAGATTTATTAGTATAAAAAAACACATAAAGTTGCAAGTGTTACTTGAGGTGCAGTAAAGGAAACCAATAGTAAGACGCAAGAATGTATATTCAGTTGAGCAGCCTAAGCAAGAGACAGCAATGAATGAGCAACAGCAGAATGGCCAGAAATGGAAGGAGGCACACATGGACCAAATGGGGTGATTCTGGAACAAGTTACTTAAAACTGCTCCTGTGGTTTTATTGCCAACCAAAGCCTACCTAAAGCACTCAAAGCGGCAAAATGGGACTGGTTCTAACTTTGGAAATGTATTTATTAGACTGTGTATCCCTGTTCATTGGTTGCTTTTAAAAATTCATCATGACTTCTTTTGTCACATTAGTTCAGATTTTTTTAAAAAAGAGAAAATACAGCACAGTGAAAGACTCCTTTGTACCCCATACTAGTCCCATTCCTATCTTTCCCTTCTCAGGTAACAGCTATTTTGAATTTCATGCACAATCTTTACACTCATATTTTAAAATTATACTGCACACAACTTACACACACATATAATGTGGAGCATTGTTTTATATGTGTTTTTAAAATTTTATATAAGTGGTATCCTACTGTGTCTTTCTACATTTTGCTTTTTACCCTCAATATGATGTTTCTGAGAATTGATCATTTTGATGCATGGACATATAGTTCCATCACTTTAACTGATGTATAGTTTTCCATTATAGGAATGTATCACAAATTGTTTACAATCCCACAATGATGAGTATCTGGATTATTACCACTTTTTTTTTTTTTACTGTTATAAACAATGCTTCTATGAGCATCTTTATGTATTTTTCTTCATCTACACGTGTTAGTGTAGATTGGTGAATAAATTTAAAATACATCCTGTTTGACAGTCTCACTCCCTTGACTATAGAGCAGATAGTCAATAGTCGAAATTTCCACCACCAACATTATAATAGCTGTACTTTCTTTTACAGAAGGTAAACCCATTGTAATATTTTAGAGAAGAGTAAATGGAAAAATTCTTAGTGTTCATATGACGAATTTTACATAAAACAAAACTATCAATTCAGGGTTGTTCTTTCATTACTCAGCACAGTAGTTATTTAATAAAGTGGATATAATGTCATCGAAATTGATATGACAAGGAAGAACGGTTCTGTAGTGATCTTTTCGTAATCTAAAGTTACAAACTGATATTTGGTGATTTTAAAAATAGGCTTTATTGTTTAGAACAGTTTTAGATTTCAGAAATATTGAGAAGCTAGTCTAGAGTTCCCATATACTCCTGCATCCAGTTTTCCCATTATTAAGATTTTGCATTAGTGTGGTAAATTTCTTGCAGTAAATTGAGCAATATTGATATTTTCTTATTAACTGAAGACATACTTGATTAAGATTTTTTACTTTTTATTTAATATCTGCTTTTCCCTGTTCCATAATACCATCCCTTAGTTAACACGTCTTTTTAGGCTCCACTGGACTATGACAGATTCTCAGACTTTCCTTGTTTTGATGGCCTTGACAGTTTTATGGAGTACTGTTCAAGTTTTGTAGGATGCTCCTCCATTGGAATTTGCCTGATGTTCTTCTCATAATTAGGCTGGGGTTATGGATTTTGAGAAGGAATATCACAGAGGGAAAGTGCCATTTTCATCACACCATGTCAAGAATACATATTACCAATATGATTTATCACTGTTGATGTTGACTTTGATGACCTGGCTAAGGAAGTGTTTGTTTTCTCCACTATAAAATTACTCTCTTTTTTCCCTTTTCCCTACTGTATTCTTTGGAAGAAAGTCACTATGCATGGCCCACAACTAAGGAGTAAAACTTTATGATTCTCTCAAGAATTGAGGGCAGAGTATCTACATAAATTATTAGGAATCTTATGCACAGGAGACTTCTCTCCAATTTGTTTATTTATTCAATCGTTCATTTACATCAGTATGGACTCTTGGATATTTATTTTATACTTTGGGTTAAAATCCAATTTAACTTTATTTTGTTACTCAGATTCTTCCATCTTTAGCCAATGGGTGCTCTTTCTGTTGGTTCCTGTACACCTTTGACACGTCCCCGTTAATATGAATTTTTCTTCTCTGAGTACTTCCTTATATTCTGGCACTACAAGATGTTCCAGGTTTATCTCATGTATTTTTTGCCCTGGTGTTACAATCAGCCATATTTGTAAGGAGCTCTGTTTCCTTTTACTGGAGAATGGTATTGGAAACAAAGATCTGGGCACTGGGTATTTCAACATTTTTTACACAATTAGATAAAGCTAAAATTAAATGTCTTACAATAGAATTGTGAAAATGGTTTCAAATTTGCTGGGGAATTTGGTAATTCTTCTCAACTCTCTTTGCCAAGGCGATTTCCTATACCTGTATGTCTCCAGTGAATTACTTTCTCTCAGCTAGTCACAGTTCTAGAGACTCGAGGTACAAGGAAGGACTACGGAATACTCCTGCAGTCATCAAGTTTGCATTTCAGTTGATAAAGATAACAAATTACAAAACACATAAATGAACAAGATAATATCTGAGAGTAATAAATGTAATGAACAACAGAAAACAGAATGATATAAAAAAAAGGACATGGTTAGATGAGAAGGGGACAGTTAGCTTTGGTTGGTTAAGGAAGATGTCACTGAGGAGCTGACATTTGAGTTGAAATAAGTTTTCAGCCATGCGAAGATCCAGGGTTGTGTGTTTCAAAGAGAAGAAATTGTGCTCACAAATGTCCTAAGGAGAGACGGGTTAAGTCTTATAGGAGTTTGTAAATTTTTATAACGGCTTCATTTTTATTCCAAGTGTAACTGGAAGCCATCAGCAGGATTTAAGTAGGGACTGACATAATCTGATTTGTGTTTGTAAACTATCATTCTGACTCTAAGTGGAGAACAGATTATAGGGGAGCAGGAATGAAATTAGAGAAATCATTCGTGAGACAGTTTAGTAATCCAGGTGAAAGACAATGCTGGTTTAGACTAGCTGGTAGCAGTGGTGATGGAGCTATGTGAGCAGAGTTCAAGGACTCTCGTAAATAGACACAGTAAACCTGACTCTGAGTGATGAGGTCAAAGGTGAAAGAGCGGGGGATAAATTTTATCTGTCAGCTTCTCAGTGATGGTGGGAGAAGTCTTCAGGGAAAATCTCCTTTTCATAAGCAGTCCCAAGTCAACGAAAGACTCAAGGGTAGTTCCTTAAAAACTATCCCTGGCTATAGCACTAATTGCACAGTTTCAGTTTCTGAGTATGATTTCAATGAAACTTCTGTTGGACCACAATGTCTATTGCTTCTTCTGACTAAATTGAAAATAATTTGAATTTTTCTTTACCAGAAGGATAATATATATTCATTAGAGTCCATTTAGAAAACACAAGGAAACGAAAGGACATATAATTTATTCCTATATTTTCTATCAGAAATATGTTTCTCAGCTTGTTGGTTAATTTTTTCAAAACAGGTGCTCATACTATACTCGCTGATTTTTTTTAACTGCTTTTTTGCTTTCCTTGTTACTAAATGTTCTTGTGTCATTTTTATGACTACAAATTTTCTATTATATGAGCACACCAAGATTTATTTAACGAAAATCTTGTTCAGCAGTTGGATGTTTTTTGATATTCCATTGTAACAAATAGTTCAACAAGCAAAACACGTTAGCTGACTTTTTATATACATTTTTATTGCATTCTTATAATAAATTCTAGATCATGAATTGCTTGATTAAAGGATATGCACATAGAAAAATTGTAGTGATTTACATTTTCCATCAGCATTGCATACAAATGCCTATTTCTTTGTGGATATGCCAATACTGGGTGGAAGCATTAATTTATTTTTCAAATTTGGTGGTTGAAAATGGAATCTCTTTGCTTGGTTGGTGGTGAAGTTAAAAATTTTGCCTGTTTTTTTTTTTATGAGACTTTGTGTCTTTTATGAATTGCTGTCACATCTGTCACCCAGGTTTTCCTATCATGATGATGTTTATTGATTTATATAAGGATTTTTATGTTTTAAAACATCATTTAAAAACAAATCCTCTGTCATATTGGTTGTAATGATTTTCCAATTTTTAGTTCCTTTTAATACTTTTATATATAGTTTTATATATATGTTTTATTTATATGTTACATATAATTATTTATATTATATATTATTATATAAATATAAAATTTTTATGGCCTCCCATATTTGAATCAATAGTAGAAAGACTACTCCCCCCAAGCTATATAAATATTCAGGGTTTTGAGTGTTTTATTTTTTAAGTTTTAGCTTATCTGGTGTCTATGGTAGTAAATAGCACGTGCTAGGGATCCAATTTTTTAAATTAATAATTAGTGAATAGTTTCAAAACAATTCTTTTTGAGTAATATAACTTTTATCTTTTAAAAAAAGCCATTGTTATTATATGGTAGTTTTTAATAATCTTGAGCCTTTTCATGGCATTTGATTTCATATGGATGGCTAATTTATTTAATTTTACTTAAATATGAAACTTTATAATGTATTTTAATATCTAATGAGAGTGGCTCCCCTATTATTCTTCCTTACCAAAATATTCTTGGTAAGAAATTATTTTTTAAGTTATTATATTAATAAATATTATGAAGTTAACTAATACCCAGTGTTAGTATGAGTGAGGAGAAATAGCACTTTTTGGAAGACAACTTGACAGCGTCTATCAACATTTAAAACATACTTATCTTTTGATCTAATATTTCCACTTCCAGGAATTGGTCATATAGTTATACTCACACATGGAATTCATTACAGCATTGTTTGTAAAAAGTAAAAACCCTGGGAATGACCTAAATATCCATTAATAGGGACAGGTTTAATCAGTTATGGTGCTTATATATACCAAACATTACATAGATGTTAAAAATAAGTTTAGGCATTTATATACTATTATGGAAAAATGATCAAGAAATATTGTGAAGTGAAAAAAGCAAATTCCATAACACTATGTATGGTGTTATCTATGGAAAAAAAGAAAGGAAAAGAAAACTGTTATAATTTCTAATATGTATTTACATATGTTTAGAAACGTTGGCTGAGTATACAAGGAATTTTTAACAGTGGTTATTTTGGGACTCCAGACTCCTATGGGGAGATTGGTACATAGAATGTCTATTTATTTTCATTTTATTTCCCTTCGTTCAGTTTGCATTTTTGATAGTAATCATGCATGTCTTTCATAGATTAAAAATACAAAGCAAACATTCTCCGCTATTTAGCAACTGACAAGATAGTATTTTTCCTTTGATGTGTATATGTTATAATTTATATCAAAATTTTTGGGGTTGTGTTATTTCTGCTGAGGAAGGTTAGCCCTGAGCCAACATCTGTTGCCAATCTTCCTCTGTTTTTGCTTGAGGAAGATTAGCCCTGAGCTAACATCCATGCCAATCCTCCTCTAGTCTATATGTGGGTCACCACCACAGCATGGCTGATGAGTGGTGTAGGTTCACGCCTGGGGTCCAAACCCATGAACCCGGGCCACTGAAGCAGAGCATGCCAAACTTAACCACCAGGCTGATAGGCCAGCCCCTCGAACTATTTTTTATTGTAAATCCATGCTGCTTGGATATACTTTAATAATCTTTAACCGAAGTGAGATTTTCCTGCAGGGGTTTTATTTTATGTGTTTTATTCTTTCTCTCTCTTTTTAGCATCATAAATCTATTCAAAACTAATAGTAAAAACAGAATAAAATATTGAATCAAAGTATTTCTGCATTTGGATATACATATTCTTAGGAGTTTTCACAAATATGTTATTCTTTGAAAATAGGAAATTAGCTCCAAGTTAATTGGCACTCTCTCTAGTGTGACCCCTGCCCCCAAATTTTGGTAATTTCAGTTTGCGTGTAGATAATCTTTCAACACATTATCTATATGCAAACCTAAATTGCCAAGTTAGCTCTCAAAGTTTCTTAAATTTCTTTTCTCCAATGGTTGTATTCTTTACTCCTCCTCACTTAACGATCATGGTTTTAGCTTAGATCTCTTCTTTGCCAGTAACTGTGATCTGCTCATGATCTCCACTTCATGCATGCTACACCACTTATCTTTCCAACTCATTTCATCTCAAACCCCAGCTGGAACAATCCTTTAACCCAACCGGGACTCCAACTCATTGATCTTACCACATTTCACTGTCCCTCACTTACTTAATGTCCTCTTTCCTTTTATTAAATAGATTAAATTCCATGGTCATTCATAATAATCACTTCTTACACACATATACACACTTAACAGACTTCTCCCTCCTCTGTTTTTTTGTAACTATCTGGAAAAATCCCCAACCTAGTTATATCCAGCGCTCCCCTTGCTCCAGGCCTGCACTCCTGCAGCATGACTCAAACACAAACATCGAGTGGGCCTTGGCTGCTGCCCAGCAGTCACACCCCAGTTCCCTAGGCCACTCACTGTCCCACTTTCCTGGACTTGGAATTCACACCCTCTCTCCTCTCCTCAAACCACCAACACCTCCTACCTCATCTTCACGCTCAGTTGACAACGTTGTTTCCTACATCAGTGAGAAAATTGAAAGAATCAGAAGAGATTTTTACCTGCAGACTCCCATCACTCTATGTACCTCCCCACCAAGTTCTGCACCCACATAACCTGACTGCCCACCTGTTACCTTAAATCAACTATTCCTGCTTGCATCTAAAATAATCCCTGCATCTGTGTGCTAGATCCTATTCCTTCTTACCTACACAAAGGCATCACTTCAGCAATTGCTCTCTCTCCTACATCAGTGATTTTCACCCTTTACTATATCAGCATGCAATAATTTTATTATTATTCCTATATTTAAAAAAAGATCTACTGGGCCAGACTGGTGGTACAGTGGTTAAGTTCGCATGTTCTGCTTCTCGGCGGCCCGGGGTTTGCCAGTTCGGATCCCGGGTGCGGACATGGCACCACTTGGCAAATGCCATGCTGTGGTAGGTGTCCCACGTATAAAGCAGAGGAAGATGGGCATGGATGTTAGCTCAGGGCCAGTCTTCCTCAGCAAAAAGAGGAGGATTGGCAGTAGTTAGCTCAGGGCTAATCTTCCTCAAAAAAAAAAAAAAAAGATTTACTCCCATCATCAACTACTTCTCCATTTCTTCCCTCCCCTTTGCAAAAATACTTACAAAAAATGTTTACTGTATCCTCTGTCTCCATTTTTCTCCTTCCATTCCCTTTTAAATCTATTTTAGTCAGGTTTTCACTGCACCATTTTGCCAAAACAATTTTTGATGCCAATCCAGTGATCTCCATACTGTCAAATCCAGTGGTCCATTCTCAGTCCTCGTCTTAATAGACCATCCAGAAATTTTGGACACAGTGCATCACTGCATTCCTCTTGGTACACTTCCTTCCCTTGGATTCCAGGACAGCACGTGATCTTGGTTGTCTCCTATCTCACTGTTCACTCGGTCACATTTACTTTGCTCTTTACTCTGCCTTTCCAAAATTTCATTATTTGGGACTCTCCTTGGTTCGGCCTCTGATTCTCTTTTCTTCTCTATCTTCATCACTTTCTTATGATCCCATTAAATCTCATGGCTTTAAATGCCATGTAAATAATGGTGACTTCCAAATGTTTACCTCCAGTTTTCTGCTGAACTAAAGACTGAAGTGTCTGCTGCTTATTTGACAGGTTGAGTTGGATATCTTATAGATAGCTCAAAGTTATCATGCCCTAAACTAAATTGCTGAGTTTCTCTCTTCCTGATGCATATGCTCCACCCCTAGTCTTCCTCATCTTACTTGTTAGGGAGGTAACTCCAGTCTTCCCGATCCTAAAGTGAAAGCTATAGGATCACCTCTGAGGATTAATTTTTCTCTCATATCCCATATTCCAGTCCTTCAGGAATTCCTGTTGACTTCATCTTCAGAATATACCCAGAATCGGACTATGTCCTGCCATCCCCACTGCCACTACCCTGGTCCCAGTCATCATCAAGTCTTTCTTGGATTTCTGTCTTAGTTTCTTACCTGGACTTACTCTTCTACTTCTCCTCCTCACAATATGTTCTCAACAGAGCAGACAGATGTGAGGTTATGCCACATCTCTGCTCAAAATCCTCTAAGTAATGCCCATTTTTCTCATAGTAAAAACTACCTAATTTCCAATAAGACCCTATTTAATCTGGCCTTCATTCCATTGTTTCTCTGACCTCATCTCCAATTTCTCTGTCCCTTCTTCATTGTTACTGTTTCTTGAGTATTCCAGGAACACTCACAACTTTAGGCCTGGTACATCTCCCTAGAAGGCTTCTGCCTCAGATATTTGCATGAATTTAACTCCCTCATCTGCTTCAAATCTGTGCTCTCAAATGTTATTTCTAAATGATGCCCACTCTCACTTTCCAATTTAAAATCTCAGCCCCCTCTCCTGTCCCATTCTTCTGATCCCCATACTCTGTCATACATTTTTTTCCTTTTTATTCTTTGCTTTACTCTTCTATCCTTTCATTTCCTGTCTTTCTTTCTCTTCCCTTCTTGCAACTCTATCACCCTCTAGCATGCTGTGTAGTTTCTGTCTCCTTTATCGGTAATGTAAGTTCCAAATGGGCAGATATTATTATGTTTGGTGCACTGACGTATCTCAAGTGCTTAGAATGGCTCCTGACGTATAGAAGGCACTAAAGTAATATTTGTTGAATAAATGAACGAATCTTAGAAACTCAAATTGTATTCCGTTAAGCATGTGAAAGGGTAGCATGTTTCTTCTTTCACTTTTATTGGGCTGATTCAACTTATAAATGCCCAGAAAAATCTACCTGATTTTTAACTTAGTATTTATGCGAATCAGTGAAATGTGTATTAATGTTATGAAATTAGAACTTCTGGGAGAGTAAACATTACAAATACTGGCTGATGACCTATTCCTGATTTATGGAGCATTTAATATGTTTCTCAAGGGGTTTTATTCTCTGTTTATTTGTCATTGTTCTACATGGAGAGCTTCTCAAAGTCAGGAATTTGATCTTCATAGCTGTCTCTCAAGCACCTAGCCCAGTGCCTGGCACATAAGTTTTCAAAATATGCTAGTTTGATCATTGAATGAAAATGCACAAACTTTAATATTGATGCAATGTATGCTCTATGTCCTGAGCTTTCTCTATGTGGATTCTTTTAATTATTATAGCAATCCTGAGGGAGGAAGTACAATTTTTACAGATGCAATAAAGCCAGTGTTTGACCCAGAGTTCCCTTCTTTCTCAGTGATTTCAGCACCCTCACTATCTAACCTTTAGTGACCATATCCTGGAAAGTGAAATCTACACCCTTGTTAAGAGATGCCTGGAAGTAATGTCTGCAATGCCAAATTTCTTGGGAATGTTGTGTTTTTGTTCTTAGTTGGATGGAAGCAAATCTTGGGCTTTGTGATTAATATATGATTAATTTTATTTTGCCATTCAATTAAGTCAGGAAAATTGATTTCATATTTTGTCATTTTAATTCCTTAACTGTTATAAAATTATTTACAAACTTAATTTATACGAACCACTAGGACTTTTTCCCAGTTTTATTGAGATATAATTGACATGTAACATTGTAAGTTTAAGGTGTACAGTATGTTGATTTGATGCTCTTATATATTGCAAAATGATTACTGCTGTAGTATCACTAACTCCTTCATCATGTCACACAATCACCATTGCTTTTTTGTGGTGAGAACATTTAAGATCTACTCTCTTAACAACTTTTGATTATATAACACATTATTGTTAACTGTAATCACAATGCTGTGCATTATGTCCTCAGAACGTATTCATCTTCTAATGGAGAGTTTACACCCTTTGACCAGTATCTCCCCATTTCCCGCACCCCCTAGGTCCTGGTAACCACCATTCTACTCTCTGTTCCTGAGTTTAGCTTTTTTAGATTCCACATATAAGTGATATCAGGCAGTATTTGTCTTTCTCTGTCTGACTTATTTCATTTAGCATAATTTCTTAACCCATCCACGTTGTCAATAATGGCAGGATTTCCTTCTTTCTCATGGCTGAATAATATTCCATTGTATTTGTGTATACACCACATCTCCTTTATCCATTTATCCATTGACGGACACTTAGATTGTTTCCAAGTCTTGGCTATTGTGAATAATGCTGCAATACATAAGAGAATGCAGAGATCTCTACAATACTCTATTTTAATTTCTTTTGGATGTGTACCCAGAAGTGAGGTTGCTGACTCATATGATAGTTCTATTTTTAGTTATTTGAGGAATCTCCATACTGTTTTTCATAGTGGTTCTCTCATTTACATTCTCACCAATGGTGCACAAGTGTTCCCTTTCTCCACATCCTGGCCTACACTTCTTATCTCTCATCTTTCTGAGGATAGCCATTCTAACAGGTATGAGGTGATATCTGATTGTGGTTTTGATTTTCATTTCCCTGATGATCAGTGATGTCAAGCACCTTTTCAGGTACCTGTTGACTATTGGATGTCTTCTTTGGAAAAATTGCTAGTCATGTCCTTTGCCAATTTTTAAATCAGATTATTTGCCTTTTTTGTTATTGATTTGTATGAGTTCTTTAAATATTTCTTATCTCATATGTGGTTTGCAAGTATTTTCTCCCATTCTGTAGGTTGCCTTTTCATTTTGTTGATTGTTTCTTTTGCTGTGCAGAAGCTTTTTAGTTTAATATAGTCCCACTTATTAGTTTTTGCCTCTGTTGCTTATGCTTTTGGTGTCATATCCAAAAAATTGTTGCCAAGACCAATGTCAAGACAATTTTCCCTACGTTTCCTTCTATGAGTTTTACAGCATCGGGTATTATGTTTAAGTCTTTAATCTATTTCGAGATAATTTTTGTGTATGCAGTATCATAGGGGTCCAATTTCATTTTTCTCCATGTGATTATCCAGTTTTCCCAACACCATTTATTGAAAAGACTGTCCTTTTCATATTGAGTATTCTTGGATCCCTTGTCAAATACTAGTTGACCATGTATGTGAGAGTTTGTTTCTGGAGTCTCAATTCTGTTCCAGTGATCTGTGTGTCTGTTTTTAAGCCAGTGCCATACTGTTTTGATCACCATAGCTTTTTAGTATAGTTTGAAATCAGAGGATGTGATTCCTCCAGCTTTAGTCTTTCTGAAGATGACATGGGCTATTCAGAGTCTTTAGTGATTCCATACAAATTTTAGGATTGTTTATTCTATTTCTGTGAAAAATGCCATTGGAATTTTGAGAGGAATTGCATTGAATCTATAGATGTTTTTGGGTAGTATGGACATTTTAACAAAATTAACTCTTTCTACTAATGATCATGGTGTATCTTTCTGTTTGTGTCTCCTTCAGTTTCTTTCATCAAAGTCTTGTGGTTTTCAGTGTACAGGTCTTTCACCTCCTTGGCTAAATTTATTCTTATGTATGTTATTGTTCTCTATGCTATTGTAAGCGGGATTATTTTCTTTATTTCTTTTTCAAATAGTTTGTCATTTGAGCATAGAATTGCAACTCATTTCTGTATGTTGATTTTGTATCATGCAACTTTACTGAATTCATGGATTACTTCCAACAGCTTTTTGGTTGATTCTTTATGATTTTCTCTATATAAGATCAGATCATTTGCAAAACAAAGACAGTTTTACTTCCTTCTTTCTGATTTGGATGCCTTTTATTTCTTTGTATTGCCTGATGGCTCTGGCCAGGACTTCCAGTACTATATTGAATAACAGTAGTGAGAATGGGCATCCCTGTCTTGTTTCTGATCTTAGAAGAAAATCTTTCAATCTTTCACCATTGTGTATGATGTTAGCTGTGGGTTTGTGTATATGGCCTTTATTATGTTGAAGTATGTTCCTTCTATATCCAATCTGTTGAGGATTTTTATCATGAAAGGATTTTGTATTTTGTCAAATGCTTTTTCTACTTGTATAGAGATGATCGTATGATTTTCACCTTTTGTTCTATTAACATGGTGTATCACATTATTGATTTGCATAAGTTGAACCATCCTTGCTTCCCTGGGATCAGTCTTGCTTGATCATAACTTGATCTCTTTTTGTGCTGTTGAATTTGGTTTGCTAATATTTTGTTGAGAATTTTTGCATTGTATTCTTCAGGGATGTTGGTGTGTAGTTTTCTTTTCTTGTAGTGTCCTTATCTGGCTTTGGTATCAAAGTAATGCTGGCCTTGTAAAATAAGTTTGGGAGTTTTCCCTCCCCTTCAAGTTTTTGGAAGAGTTTGGGAAAGACTGGATGCTTCTTTAGATGTTTGGTAGAATTCACCAGTGTAACCATCTAGTCCTGGGCTTTTCTTTGCTGGGAGGTTTTTGATTACTGATTCAATTTCCTTACTTGACAGCAGTTTGTTCAGATTTTCTATTTCTGTGTGATTTAGTCTCGGTAGTTGTATGTTTCTAGGAATTCGTTAATTTCTTCTAGGTTATGGAATTTGTTAGCATATAATTGTTCACAAGAGTCTCATGATCCTATGTATTTCTGTGGTATCAGTTGTAATGTCTTCTCTTAAATTTATTTTTTATTTATTTAATTATATATCTATTCACTTCTGAGTCTTCTCTCTCTTTTTTTTTTAGTCTAGTTAAAAGTTTGTCAGGTTTTTTTTATTTTTTATTTTTTTACCATTTCACAAAACTAGTTCTTAGTTTCATTGATCTTTTCTATTGTTTTTCTGGTCTTTATTTCTTCTCTGCTCTGCTCTTTGTTATTTCTTTCTGTCTGCTAACTTTGGGCTTAGATTATGCTTCTTTTTCTAGTTCTTTGAGGTGTAAAGTAAGGTTGTTTGAGATCTTTCGTTTGTAAATATAGGCATTTATCATGATAAATTTCCTTCTTAGAACTACTTTTGCCACATCCCACAAGTTTTGATATGTTGTGTTTCCATTTTCACTTGTTTCAAGGTTATTTGGATTAAAGTATGGTTCAAATTCATTGTTTTCTTGTTGATTTGCTGCCTGGATGATCTATCTTTCATTGAACTGGGGTCTTGAAATCTTCTATTATTACCGTATTGTTTATTTCTCCCTTCAGATCTGTTAGTAGTTGCTTAATATATTCAAGTACTCCGATGTTGAGTGTCTATATATTATGATTGTTTTATCTCCTTGATGACTTGAGCTCTTTAACATTATATAATAACCTTCTTTGACTCTTATTACTGCTTTTGGCTTACAGTCTATTTTGTATGATATAAGTTCAGTGCTACCCCTGCTCTTTTTTGATTCCTACTCACATGGAGTATCTTTTTTTATCCCTTTACTTTGAGCCTATGTGTGTCCTTAAAGGTGAAGTGAGTCTTTTTAGACAGCATATAGTTGACTGGAGAATTAAATCTATTTACATTTAGGGTAATTATTGATAGGTAGGACTTGCTAATGCCATCTTATTGTTTTCTGGTTCTTTTGAAGTTCCCTTGTTCCTTTCTTCCTCTCTTGCTTCTTCATTTGTGAATTGGTGATTTTCCATAGTGGTGATATTCTATGGTTCCCTTTTCTTTAACTCTTGTGAATCTGTTAAAGGCTTTTGTTTTGTGGTTACTATGAGGTGTAAGACATCATAAAACATCACATGTTTATAATGGTCTATTTTAGGCCAATAACTTAACTTGAAATGCATACAAAAACTCTACCTTTTTACTTCTCCTTTTATGTTTTTAATGTCACAGTTTGCCTCTTTTTATATTGTGTATTCATTAACAAATTATAGTAGCTATAGCAATTTTTAATACTCTCATCCTTTAACCTTTATATTACAGTTCGGTGGTTAACATGCCACCATATTACAATATTAGAGTATTCTGAATTTGACTATCCATTTACCTTTACCAGTGTGTTGTATATTTTCTTATGTTTTCATCTTACTAATTAGCATCCTTACTTTTCAGATTAAAGAACTCCTTTCAGTATTTCTTATAAGGCAGGTCTAGTAGTGATGAACTACCTCAGCTTTTGTTTGCCTGGGGAAGATTTTATTTCTCCTTTATTTCCGAACCATAACTCTGCTGAATAGAGCATTCTTGGGTGGCACTTCTTTTCTTTCAACACTTTGAACATATCATTCCACTCTTTCCTGGCCTGTAAGGTTTCTGCTGAGAAATCCACTGACTGCCTGATGGAGATTCCTTTCTAGGTTACAATTTTCGTTTCTCTTGAAGCTTTTAGTATTTTGTCCTTGTGTTTGATTTTTGACAGTTTTACTATAATGTGTGTTGGAGAAGATCATTTTGAATTGAAATTATGAGGTGACCTATTAGCTTCATGAACTTGGATATCCAGATCTCTCCCTGGGTTTAGGAAGTTCTCAGCCATTATATCTTTAAATAAGCTTTCTGCACTCTTCTTTCTCTCTTCTTCTTCTGGAACCCCAATAATTCACACATTGTTTCTTTTAATAGTGTCCCATAGATCACATAGGGTTTCTTCACTCTTTCATTCTCTTTTCTTTATTCTCCCTTAATTGGATATTTTCAAGCTTTCTATCTCCCAGCTTACAGATTATTTCTTCTGTTTGGTCTGTTCTGCTGTTAATTTTTTACTTCATTTCATTGAATTCTTCAGCTGCAGAATTTCTATTTGTTTCTTTTGTGTGTACTTCCTAGCCATCTAGCAAAGCTCCCTTTTGCTGCTGCCCTTGGAAGCCTGCACAGGAAGCTAACTGCAGAGTAGGGGTAGGGGCTGGTGTGTGGGTGAGGCACTCATGCCAGTTGCAGGGCTCCAGGGGTGATGCTTGCCCAGCAGCACATGGGCAGACTTCCTGATAGAGTCCACAATGCAGCCATCAGGGACCATGTCCCTTTAAAGCCCTCTAATAATTTTATCTACCATTCTCCTGATCTCCTCCCTCCCCCAAGTGATGGAGCTTCCAATTTCGTAGTCTGGATTCTGCAAGAGAGAAATGAGTCCCTTTGGCAGCATCCCACACAGCTGGGGAAGCCAGGCACTCACTCACCCATTCTCCCTTTCCCCCACAGGAGAAATCATGGCTGAGAAGGTCTCATTTAGCCCTAAGTTGCTGTGCCACCTTGGGAGAGTGATGGTGTAGGCAAAGTCAAGCTATTTCTCTTATCTACTCCAAAGAGTCCCAACTCATATTTTTTTGCTCCACCAAAGTGCTGGAAATTCTCCTTTGGAAACCTGGACTTCCACAAAGGCTGTCTTGTCCTTGGAAGACTTCCCATGTCAGTGCTCTCCAGGTGCTCTCAGATTGTAGCTGACATGGGTTGGAATCAGTTCACAGGCTTCTGCAGGTACCACAGCTGGTGCTGAGGTCTGTCTTCCGATTACCTGATGCAGAGATGGGTGAGATTCCTCCTAAGTCCCTTGGCATATGGTACTGGATCCCACAACTCCCACAGAGGCACTGCTGTTTGTGGATGGATTCTGAATTTGTGTTGTTGGGGTGGGAGGGAAATATGAGGGATGTCTTATGCCAACATGATGCTGATGTCACTTCACTAAAACACTAGTATTTAATTAGAATTACCCTCTTTCACTCTCCTAAAGAATTTTCATGCATACCTTCTTCTAGATCTCAGCTTAAATATTTGTCCTTGTTAAATGCCTGTCTTTATTACTTTGTTTGTAGAAAGTTCTAACATAAATATGCCAATTCACTATTAGAAAATGTATCATTTCCACTTGATCATATACTGAAAAAAATTTTCACTGAATATACTTCTGTCCTCAATAGATTCCAGGGTTCCAGTGAAATTTTTTTTTATCATGCCTAGTGCTTCAGAAAGTATATGTGAACTTTTTTCCCAATTAGATCTAACTCAAATGTCATTTCCTTTATAATGCTCTCTTTGATGTTTTCTTATGCAATGTCACATTTTCCCCTGTACTTCCATTGCATCCTGCAGCTATCTCTAAGCTTGTCATAAAATGGGCTAACAAGATATATGTGCACCTGCATCATTTCTCATGTGAAATTCTGCACTATGTAAGGATAGGCATTGTGTTTATAGTTTTGCCAAGCTACCTAGTACCTACATATACTACCTTTGATAGGAGATGATCAATTTGTCTGCTGAGCTCTAGTCATTTAAAATTTCAATCAGCATACGATTTGAAATTTCTTACTTTCACAACATAACTATGTCATACTTCAAGGGACTTGTTAAAATAGCTCTCAATAGTTTTCTTTAATATAACTGCCTTAAATAGCTTTTAAATTTAGTATTTTAGCAGACTTACTGATAATTTGTAAAAGAATATGGCTGTAGTATATATAACATTTTCAAAGAAAACAAATAATAAATATAATCGTAGAGAGGTTCCTCTCTCTCTCTCTCTCTCTCACACACACACACACACACATACACACAGAATCTCTATTTCCAAATCTCATTCATAAGGAATTTTTCTACTGCATGAGTATTTTTTATAACCAATAATAGAATTAATTAACAATAGTCACATGCACATGCATGAGCACACACACACACAAATACTCACAATCTATTCCCTCCAATCATTATCTATCTTTAAAAACATAACCTAAAAAATAAAATGACCTAGTTTCTATAGGAAGAAGTGAAATTTAGGTTGCAACACTCTTCTGACGTTATGATAGTGGAAGATGTATATTTTGTAGGATATCTCAAATTCTTAATTGCAGACTTGAGACAACACCTTGCTCAGCCAAAAAGTTTGATCTCTGATCCCATGTAGATCACTGTTTTCACCTGAACTTCTGGTTTCTCAGATTACTGACATTAAACTTCTGCTCATTATTAATGACCAGAGTGAGTTATAGATGAAAAAAATATATGATTTAATAACTCAATATAGTACATTTTATAACTCAAAACATTCTAAAAAGATATGAGTTGATTTTGGCTGTATAACAGAATATAGACTATCTTTAGTCTTTCTGACAAGGTTCCTAGCAAATGAAGAGAAATGGTGTTTTATGAGCTAGTGCTCTTTACAGCAAGTAACAGAAACAGACTAAAGAAAGTGTTAGCAAAAAAAAAAAAAAAAAATGGAGGCCGGCCCAGTGACACAGCAGTTGAGTTGCACATTCTGCTTTGGTGGCCCAGGGTTCGCCAGTTCGGATCCTGGGTGCAGACATGGCACTGCTTGGTGAGCCATGCTGTGGTAGGCATCCCACATATAGAGCAGAGGAAGATGGGCATGAATGTTAGCTCAGGGCTAATCTTCCTCCAAAAAAAAGGAAAAGAAAAGAAAAAAAAAAAAGAAAGTATTCACTGGTTAGAGGGTAGACACGGTGTCAGAAAGGACACATACTTGGATGTTCCAATGTACAGATGGTAAGAACCAAGGCAACATTAGTGATTCTAGAAGGGAGTATGAGAAAACAAAACAAACTATAACAATAATAATAATAAAAACGTCAATGGGAGGTATATTTTTACATTTAGAGGACACTTTGTCTCAGGAATTTTATGCAAAGTGCTGCATATATTGATGTGTTGGATGTCTTCCAACCCAGTGAGTCTATTACTTGCATGGCATACCTCTCCATGCCCTAAGGGCTTAGCAAATGAGAACCGATCTGAGAAGCCTTAATTTTTACTTAGACTAGCCACTGATAACTGTATTAGATTGCATAGAAAGATTAACTTCTCAACTGTGTTTCTCTTGAGTTGTAATGTAAATTAATATGTCTTAGCTTTACACATAGTGGTTCTTGGGAGAAAAGGAACAGATTAAATGAAGAGAGACAACTTGAAGAGCATATGGATTTTAGCGTGTGATTTTCAGTTTGTAAACTAAGAACTTACACAGCCTTTTATGGTAGGCTGTAGAATGGTCCCAAAGCTATCCATGCCCTAATCCCTGGGTCCTGTAAATGTTACTTTAGATGCAAAAGAGACTGCAGATGTGATTATATTAAGGATCTTGAGATGAGGAGATTATCCTGAATTACCTGGATGGGCCCTAAATATAATCACAAGAGATCTTACAAGAGGGAGACACAGGGAGACTTGAGTACAGAACAAGTAGGAGATGTGTATATAGAAGCAAGAGGTTGGGATAATGCAAGGAAGAGTTCACAGACCAAGGAGCATAGGTGGCCTCCAGGAGCTAGAAAAGGCTCGGAAACATTCCACCTTAGTGCCTCTGGAGGAAGTGTGACCCTCCCAACACCTTGGTGTCAGCCAGTAAAACTCATTTCTGACTTCTTTTTTTTTTTAAAGATTGACACCTGAGCTAACATCTGTTGCCAGTCTTTTTTTCTCCCAAAGTCCCCCAGTACATAGTTGTATATTCTAGTTGTAGGTCCTTCCAGTTCTGCTGTGTAGGATGCCACCTCAACATTGCTTGATGAGCAGTGCAAGGTCAACACCCAGGATCTGAACTGGCGAAATACTGGTCCACCAAAGCAGAGCATATGAACTTAACCATTGGCCACAGGGTGGGCCCCATTTCTGACTTCTGACCTCCAGAACTGTAAAGGAATAAATTTGTGTTGTTTTAAGCCACCAAGTTTGTGGTAATTTGTTATAACAGCCATAGGAAACTAATCCACTGTGTTATGAACTATGAGATGACTAAGGCATTCAGTAAATTAGAATCCTTCATGCCAATAACCTGTATTTTTTCTATGTGAGTCAATTTTTGATGATTTAAAGGAAGGGAGTACACCAGATATTACGAGGGAGCATCTGTTATTTATTCTTTAAGAGCTAATTTGAGAAGCATGTTGTCAACTTGATAGTCAAAGGAAGAAGACTAATTTTCAGCTTTAACGATGGCTGTCAAGTGAGCTGAAGGCATAGGTTGGGTTATTCACATTCAACTCTTGTATTTCTTATTATTGTCTAGAAATATATTTGAAATGTTTGTGGTTTGGAGTGGCAAATGAACTTGGTAATGAAAGGTCATAGTCACACTTCTAAACAAAAAAGATACTTTGAAAAATGCTGATGGAATAGTAGCTGTGCTGGATACATGTCATTTGTTCCTCTATTCTTCCACACCGTGCGCTCTGAGACCTAGGAGGTTCTTTGCTGGCACAGTATCAGGAAGCACTCTTTGCCTATGGCTTCTGGCTGGGATAGCCAAAGATAGGCACCACCAGAGATTGGGAGGTTGGCAGAGAATGAAGTTAGGGTATTTGTCCCTCAGATCCTGCCCTGTCGGATTGCTGTGGTAGAATGTGGAGGCCTTCCAAGAGGCCCCAACTCCCTCCTAATTGCGGTAGTCATTTCCTCTTTCTTCATACTGTCACTAGTCCTGGGGTGGTGTACCGTTGCTTTGTTAGATTCCCTTAACCTTAACTAACACACTTTTGTGATTTTTTTTAAATATCTTCAATTAAATTCTTGGTGTCATCTATATATCTGCTAAGATTATTTACCTTAATAGAGATACTACTGAAACAATTCACACGAATCAGATTATTATATCCTCACAATGACCATGTGAGTTAGATGCTATTATGAACACATTTAAAATATGAAGATAATGGAAAACAGAGTTTAAACAACTTGATGGTCACATAGCCAAGAACTGTCTAAGCTGAAATGGAATCCAGGGAATTTTACTCCAGAGCTGAGCTTAGATGTGGTGGTAAATTAATTAATATACTTTTAAAGATAATCTCATATTTTTTGGTGTTTATATAAATCCTACAGACAAGACTTCAGTAAAGAAAAAAAACAAAATAGGTAAAAACAAGTCAGAAAAATTTAATTCGTAGGTAATAAAACTAAACACAGAAGACACGGACATCGGGCTTTGGAAGTATTCTATACGTGCATTCTGCATATCTGAATGCTGCAGAATGTTATTTAGTATCTTAATTCTAATGAAAAATATAAATGAGAGGGACAGCATTTTCTCCAATATACAAATAAGGCTTTTTATTAATAAAAATATATCATACAAATTAATTGAAACAATCTATTTGCTGTCTGTGATCATTTTTCAGTGATCAAGAACAGATGAACTAAAGATGAAAAAAATACTACTTAAATCCCTAAAGATTTGTTCATGTAAAGTCAATCAAAGCATTGTACTCACTAATTATCTCCCTGGAAATGCACATTCATTGTCTCTTTTAATTGACTTTTTTAATTTTAAAAAAGCATCATGCAATTAAAACAAAAAGATGAAAATTTTATTTACTGGGAAGTTCTTGCTGATCTTCACATAAGGGTGTGACAAAAATGACATCAGAATTTATTGTTATTCCATCTATAAAAACTGGAAGGGTAGATGACAACTGTTTTTTTTAAACACCTCAGTATTTCCTACTTGCCCCTCCTAACTTTTATATTCAGAATTGTCTTCACACTTATATATCTGGTAGTATAAAATCTTTCTTCCGTGAAGTTTATGAAATTCTTCAGGATATGATATAGACTTTAACAGCCATTTTGATCTGCATAATATATAGCAGATCGATGTGTGATGACATCACTCACAGGCATTTTATAGCTTCACCAACGGTCAACAAGCTATGGTCTTTATAGCCTTTTTTTGTTTAAAATAGTTGGAAAATAAAGAAGAATATTTCATGACATGTAAAAATGATATGGAATTTGAAGTTCAGTGTCCATAAATAAAGTTTTATTGGTACACCCATGCTCCTTTTTTGTGTATTGTCCCTGGCTGTTTTCAAGCTACAACAACAGAGTTGCATAGTTGCAGCAGAGACCATATGGCCCACAAAGCCTGAAACATTTACTAAATGGCTCCTAAAAAATGTGAGTTGCAGACCTCTGGCCTATATACTCACATTCGCTACAATTGCAAAGTACTGGTGTTTGACGGTATTTAAGCTTCTGGGTGAATGGTCTTATACAGTGAAATGTATCAGTATATCTCCATTACAGATAAAGCTATTCATTTTACCATTTTTTCAGTTGATTCTTTTAGCTTTCCTAGGTGTATAATTTTGTCTGTTAATAATTGTTGCAATTATATCTACTCTTTTCCAATACTTACTTCTAATCAATGTTCCCTCTGTTTACTTATAATCAGTGTTTTCTCCTAAGTACATTAGCTGACTTTTCTGGAAAAATTAATAATGAAAATCTCTAGCTTTTTCCTTACTTTGATATAAATATTTATAATGTTTTATCACTAAATTATATTTACATCAGTATATTTCAATCACTATCAGTTTACATAGTGATATAATTGTATTGATGTAAATTTGATTTGACAGGTAGACTATCATGTAAGGAGGTTTCTTTTGTTTCTTTTCACAAAGAGCATTTTATAATAATTTACAAATAAATGTGAGACTTACTAAATGCGTTTTTAGCATCTGGATATAGTTCATATTCTTTATCGATCCGTTGACATAATGTTTCATTAATATATTTTCTTCTAATATTGCATCATTTTTGCATTACTATTCTGGACATTTTTTGGTGCATTATTTTACTAAGTTGCTGATGAATTTATTTAAGATTTTATATCTAAATTCATTAGTGTCAATGGCTGTAGATTCCATTTTTCGTAAAGTTTTACTATCAAATTTATATTTGTTTCTGAAAAATCTTTTGAGTAATTTTCTATTTTCTATGCTTTGGGTCAGTTTTAAACATGTGGAAATAAAGTACTGATAAGGTCAGTATTTAATTTTCTAGAAGATATCAGTGACTCTTCCATGACACAATAGCTTATTGTTATTTTAATCTAGTTTTACATATTTTTCAATTCATTTCCTCACAATTTGCCTGGTCAAATTTTCTACTTTTGTTTTGATAATTTCATTTTTATACGTGTTATCCATTTCATAGAGAATTTCAAAGATTTATAAATTTTAAAATGTTTTATAAGTTTAAAGTATCGTGGTCAAAGAATGTGGGTTAAGATCTCCCAATTCTACTTTCTAGAGTTTACTGTGGCAGGATTTTTTTGTTTGTTTAATAGCTTATTTGTTTGCTTGCTGCTTTGTTGCTGTGGAATTGATTAATTTTAGAAATTATAAAGAAAGTTTTCTCTGGATAGTACAAAGTTTGGTACATAGTTATTAAAATAACAGTAAGAATTATCTTATTCACATTCTTCAATTCCTTTACTTTGTTTTCATACTTGACCTCTCAAAAACTGAGAGAAGTGAATTTGTCTTCTACAATTGTGTTGAATTTCTGTTTTGCATAATAATGTACTACTATTAATTGTATAAATTTATGACTAGTATATCTTGATTGGAAGATTTGCCTTTAGAAGTATAAAATTATCTTATTTATCCATTTATTTTTGCCTTGAAATATATTTTGTCTCAAATAACATTAGAAAACCTACATTTTTGTTTGTATTTGCGTGATATATTTTTGTCCATATTTTATTTTTAATTTTTGCAATTTTTCCCATGCTTCTTTTAAATAAACAGCATCTGTTCAACTTCTGCTTTGTGATCTAATTTGGAACTTTTTGTTATTTAATGTGAATAAAATAATTCTCAATTTATTATTATAAATGTTAGGTATATTCGGTCTCTCTTCTGATAACTTGTTTTGTGGTTTCTACTTTTATTTATTTTTCCTGATTTGCCTATTGGATTACACCAACTATAGTTTTTTCTTCTTTCTTTTTTCTCCCTCTGCTTCTTCGAGTTATTTCAAATGCATATATAGCCTTGTTTTCATTCCATTATATTTTTTGTGTCAGCATCATATATAAAATGGTATCTATTAACTATCCTCATGTAAGATAAAAATATTAATTTTTTTCCTTCCCTGTACAACTCTTTCCTAGTTTTTAAAAATATATATAATTTGGTATTTCATACTAATTTGAAGAAATGTTCTTCATAAGTGTTTTGTTTTATAACCATTTTAACAACAATGGTTTAAATGTAGCCCTATTGTTTAACTTCATGTCCTGAGAGTTCTTTTATATTTCAATTTCTCCATTTTTTTCCATCATCTTCTGTAGAGCTAAAGCATACCTTAGAATCATCTTTTCATGAAGGATACATTGATGAGATTGTCTTACCTGTGGATATATGGCAATGTTTTTCTAATGTCGTCATCTATGAATGACAATTTGATAATTTGAGTTGGTATACACATATTTTTCTCGAAAATATCTTGTTCTTTTATTCTCTGACATCTAATATGAGGAAGGTTAGATGCAGCCAGAATTTTACTTCTATTTTTCCCCTCCTTGGAAACCAACCACTTTTCCCTACCAGAAATTCTAAGGATTTGAATCTTTATCTTTTAGCCTTTCTAAATTAACAGATATGTCTAAATTTGGGGTTACTGTCATTAATTTACATGCTATTTTCTAATCCCTTTTGATTTACAGACTCTTTTGATATAAAGATACCATTCTTTCTTGAGATTAGAAATTATTGCAACTACTATGTTTGCTTTAGTTTCTCCTTCTGAAATTACTCTCTTTAATTATAGCATCTCCGGGGGTTTGCCTCATACATTTTTTATATTTTTAATAATTATTTCTATCTCATTTTCTTTTTCCTCTTAGATCTGTGGAAACTTTTTGAGTTTATCTTCTATTTAATGGATTTGATTTTCTGCATTTTCAAACCTCTTTTTACTGTTTATATTGTATTTATTAATTTAGCTATTTTTAGAAGTATCTTTGCAGTCTCCAATTGGACTCTCTTGCTGTCACCTTTACTTTAAAATTTAAAATGCCCTCTTAATCTTAATCAGAGTATATTTCAACATTAACACGTCCTCTTCTGCTTCTTGTAGTAATTCTGTTTTATAAGGAGGTATCTGCACCGATTGTTAAGAACATGCCTCTTATTTTGAACAGCGACATCTTTTTATATGTCTGGTGATTTTTCTCTGCTTACTTATCCTCACAGAGAAAATTCTATGCTGTATAACATTGGGATTTAAAATTGTTCTATCAAGTATCATTGGTTTCCTGTAAACATCTAAAAATCTTTTAGGCAGAAAAGAAAGCTTTAAATTCCCAGTTGTTAAAACTCAGCCAGTTCAGAAGTCCGGTGCCTAAGGAAGATAGGAGCTAATTACAGCAGGGACTGTGCACGCTCGGCAGCCAGGACCGAATCTTGGGAGTTGGGCGTGGTTTCCTGAGCTCAGTTGCCTTCGTCAGGAGCAGTATTTCTGTTCTTTGTCTGGCGTGGCTGCTTGCACCTGTTGTAAGCTGGGCACAGACTCTGCCATCTAGTGAACATTTCAGAAATATTGGTGAAATCCGCAGTGTCCCATGCGTGCTGCCGAATTTATCCTTCCCTCACCTCTTGCCGCGGGATCCAGTTGTGATTATGCTGTTCTACGGGCACGTGTTTCATAGATTTCTGAGTGAAGCTGATCTTCTTTATGCCCGCAGGCTTGCATATGTTTGGCTTTCCTTCAGTCTGCTCCAGCTGGCCTATATCTAGAAAAAGACACTTATGGCATGTGCATCTCTCTCTTCCTATATTCCAGCCATGATACGCATTTTCCGTCCTCGACTCATTTCAGAGTAGGCAATGCTCTTTTCACTTGCATCTGGCAGATGAGAGGGTGGTGAAGTGGAAGGAGAGGGATTAGATATCTGTGATCGAGAGACTTTCTTACCCAAAAACAAATGCCTTGAAATCCTAAGATTACTTATGAATAAAGGAAAGATATGTAAGAGAAGTACTCAGTGACTCTAATAAATATGTACTTTTATTTACTTAATAGAAAACAATTCCCATTTTTATCTTTCAGTTCAAACAAACTTTGTTCCCTTTCTTTTTAAAAATCTCACAGCTTTTTCTTTTCTTTAGAGAAAAATTATTAGCAGTGAAAAGAGGACTGGACTAGGAGTAAGAAAATCATAGCTGTGGTCCCAGATCTGACACTACCTACCTATGCTTTTAAATCCTATAAGCTTCAATTTTATCACTGTTAAAATGAAACAAATGGACCACATTTTTTCCAAAGTGCCTTCTGCCCCATACTTCTTCTGGTCCGTATTAATGGAACCATTGCTAACGAGATCCATGTTTAAAGAGCTGTAAAGTAAATCAACAAGGATGGACAAGGTTATTTCCTTGTTTAGAAGACAAGAGGTTGCTCAATACTCCAGTTCTGTATTACTAGGAAAACAGAGAAGTTACACAGTCAATAACCAGTATGCTGCTAAATGGTTTACCCTTGACTTTGCCCTATTAACTTTCTCTGTCCTGTTGATTTAGTACCATTTGTAGAAATAAAATATGCTGAACTACCTCAAGTGGGGGTACACCTGTGAGGTGAGAGTGATTCAGGGAATGCCCAATGTGCATCTTTTTTGCTGCAGATTATCTCTAACAGAGAATAGTGCTGTAGTTCTATTGCCTCCTCTTGTACCTTTTCTGAGCAGCCCATCACTTTAGTCACTGCATCACTCTCTTTTTTATGGCTGAGTAGTACTCCATTGTATATATATATATATATATATATATATATATATATATATATATACACCACAACTTCTTTATCTGTTCATCCATTGATGGGCACTTGGGTTGCATCCACACCTTGTCTATTGTGAATAATACTGCAATGAACATAGGGGTGCATAAATCTCTTTGAATTGTTGATTTCATGTTCTTTGGATAAATATCCAGTGGTGGGATAGCTGGATCATCCTATCATTAATTATAGCCATCCTGACAGGTGTAAAGTGATACCTCATTGTAGTTTTGATTTGCATTTCCCTAATAATTAGTGATGTGAACATCTTTTCAAGTGTCTGTTGACTATCTTTATATCTTCTTTGGAAAAATATCTATTCTTATCCTCTGCCCATTTTTTGATTGGGTTGTTTATTTTTTTGTTCTTGAATTATATGACTTCTTTATATATTTTGGAAATTAACTTCTTGTCTGATAGAAATAGTCAACAACTACAGCAAAGTTGCAGGGTACAAAATCAACATAAAAAATCAGTTTCATTTGCGTACACAAACAATGAGCTGGCAGAAAGAGAAACCAAGAAGGCAATCCCATAATCACAACAACAACAGTAAAGTATCTAGAATAAATTTAACCAAAGAGGTGGAGGACTTATACAATGAAAACAATAAGACGTTTTTGAAAGAAATTGAAGAAGACATAAAGAGATGGAAACATATTCCATGCTCATGGACTGGAAGAACAAACATAGTTAAAATGTCCATGTTACCTAAAGCAATCTACAGATTTAGTGCAATCCCAATGACGTTCTTCACTGAAATAGAACAAAGAATCTTAAAATTTATGTGGAACAACAAAAGATCCCAAATAGAGCAATTTTGAGACAGAAGAACAAGGCTGGAGGTATCACAATCCCTGACTTCAAAATATACTACAAAGCTATAGTAATCAAAACAACATGGTACTGGCACAAAAACAGACACACAGATCAATGGAACAGAATTGAAAGCCCAGAAATAAAACCACACATCTGTGGTTTTATAGCTAATCTTCATCAAAGGAGCCAAGAACATACAATGGAGAAAGGAAACTCTCTTCATTAAATGGTGTTGGGAAAACTAGACTGCCACTTGCAAAAGAATGAAAGTAGACCATTATCTTACAGCATACACAAAAATTAACTCAAAATGGATTAAAGACTTGAATGTAAGACCTGAAACTATAAAACTCCTAGAAAAAAATATTGTCAATACACTCTTTGACATCGGTCTTAGCAGTATCATTTTGAATACCACGTCTACTCAGACAAGGGGAACAAAAATAAAAATAAACAAATGGGACTACATCAGACTAAAAAGCTTCTGGAGGCAAAGGAAACCATGAATAAAATGAAAAGACAACCCACCAACTGGGAGAAAATGTTTACAAATCATTCACTTTTTATGTTGAGTGCCTGCTTAAAATATCAAGATGTTCTTTCTTTTTTTGAGGAAGATTAGCCCTGAGCTAACTACTGCCAATCTTCCTCTTTTTGCTGAGGAAGACTGGCCGTGAGATAACATCCATGCCCATCTTCCTCTACTTTATACGTGGGATGCCTACCACAGCATGGCTTTTGCCAAGTGGTACCACGTCCGCACCCAGGATCAGAAGAGGCAAACCCCAGGCTGCCAAAAAGCAGAATGTGCAAACTTAACCATCACGCCCCCGGGCCAGCCCCCAAGATGTTCTTTCTTAATACTATTTTCATTTTCAGCCAGACTAACAAAATTTAAATAAAGGAAAAAGGTAATTTCTTACTTTTTTATTACATTTCTTTTTACTATAATAATTTTGTATATTTCATTTTAGTTAATAATGAATCTAATTTTCAACCCCTTTTTTTAAAAGATCGTCGTTTTACTCCTTGTTATAGAAAAAGACTTTTGATAGTCTAATGAACTGTGGAAATATTCACCTACTCTTAAAAAGCATATATATCTTTGCATTAATAAAGGCTATGTTTATTAGCCATTTGAACTTCACTCAAATATTTTTATGAACTAATCAGAAATATTCATTCTTTGCTGCCCCGCTCTTCTCCATTTTGCAATTCAGTTACCAGCTGACTTGGGTTTCTTCCTGCAAAAGATTCCTCACTAGCTTCCTTGATTTTAATTTTCCTCTTTTGCTCCAGTGTCTCAGGTCAGACTATATTTTCTTTAACACAACTGTCATTCTGTTTTCCTCCATAAATGTGGGATGGCTTCACATGGAATTAGACTTCAAAGAAGAAGAAGATTAGTGAGGACTGGGAAAGCCAGAGAAGTTATCTGCTTCCTGTGCATCATGTCCCCCAGACAGGAACGTTGGAGTCTTCTTCAGCCTCTGCATCTCCTTCTCCACGTGTGTGCAGTTAAGCTTCAATGTTTACTTGAAGCAATCTCAGAAATGCTCAAATCATCTCCTCCTTGTCCCATTGCTTCTGCCTCATTTTGACATTCATTATCTTTTGTCTGGGACTTTTATCTTATCTCCTGCCCTAAAGGGCTTTGCCTCCAGACCTCTTCCATGCTATCAGAGAAATGTCTAAGAAATAAGCCTGGATCATTGATTTCAAGTTCTTTGGATAAATACGCAGTAGTGGGATAGCTGGATCGTGTGGTATTTCTATTTTTAATTTTTTGAGACATCTCCATACTGTTTTCCATAGTGGCTGTACCAGTTTACATTCCCACCAACAGTGAATGAGGGTTCCCTTTTCTCCACATCCTCTCCAACATTTGTTGTTTTTGTCTTGGTAATTATAGCCATCCTGACCAGTGTAAGGTGATACCTCATTGTAGTTTTGATTTGCATTTCCCTAATAAATAGTGATGTTGAGCATAGTTTCATATGTCTGTTGACCATCCGTATATCTTCCTTGGAAAAATGTCTGTTTATGTCCTCTGCCCATTTTTTTATGGGGTTGTTTGGGGGTTTTTTGTTGAGTTGTATGAATTCACTGCAGCATTCTTCACAATAGCCAAGATGTGGAAGCAGCCCAAGTGCCCTTCTACAGATGAATGGATAAAGAAGATGTGGTAGATATATACAATGGAATACTACTCAGCCATAAAAAGACAAAATTGTCCTATTTGCAATGCATGGATGGAGCTTGAGGGTATGATGTTAAGTAAAATAAGCCAGACAGAGAAAGACAAACACTGTATGATTTCACTCATATGTGGAAGATAACAAATACATGGATAAAGAGAACAGATTAGTGGTTACCATAGGGGAAGGATGTTGGGGGAGTATACAAAAGGTACAAAGGGGCACATCTGTATGGTAATGGCTAAAAATTAGACTACTAGGGGTGAGCATGATGAAGTGTATTCAGGAATTGATAAACGATAATGTACACCTGAAATTACACAATGTTGTAAACCATTATAATCCCAATAAAATTACTTCACACAAAAAAAGATAGTGTTGTTGGTCTCCTAGCACATCTATGTTAACACAGAGGTACTTGGGAGGAGGATATGCTGGTATGAGAGGGTTTCAAGTGTAAGGGGAAACAAAATGTGAAAGAAAATGTGGTCGGGGCCACAGCTCTGTAAAGTCCACAGAGTAGAAATTCAGTCTGCAAGGATTGGACTTTGGCTCTGTTTCTGCCAATGTGGGGCCTGCAAGGCAGCTGGGATTGACAACACTGGGGGGAAAAAAGAGAGGAAGAAACCTGATCGTGTTGCTTTTTTGCATAATGGTCCCCAATGATTCCCTGTGTCCTTACTATAAAATCTACATTGCTTAATTTGCACGAGGCAACTCTACTCCTTGGAGTTTATACTCCTGCATGAAGTTCTACTGGATATAAAGGGAGGGGAGGTGACAGTGGTCAAAATCTGACCTTGTGCTAGTAGACCTAAAATAAAATTTTGAAATCTTATCACTGTAACAGGAAGTAGAGCCATGACTAACAGTTTACAGTTTCCATAGATGATTTTAGTCACCATGCAAACATGGTGGTTAAGAGCTGGGACTCCGCCATCAGGTTGCCCCATCTGAATTCTGGCTTCCCTACTTGCTAATCTGTCCTTGGACAAGAAATACACTTTTCTGGCCTCCTTGTAATAGGGTTAATAATTGTTCCTATCCCACAAATTATTGTGGAGATTGATCAAATAAAAGAATGTACGTGTAAAACATTTAGAACAGTACTTGGCCTTAGTAAGATTTCAACCAATATTATCTTTTGTTGACTAACCAAAAAAACCAAATTGGTTATTATGATGTTCTATTGTGTTAAGTTTCTTGAGTATTTAGACAGAACATTTTTCCTAATTTTAAGCCAAAGTTGACCTCATACAAGGACTTCATATTATCTTTTTTTATTCAAGTGGGAAAAAAATTGCTAATTTAATAGAGATACTATATATGTATGAACTATTATCTAAATTTATTGTTTATTAAAATCAAGTCTCTACGATTTCTGTCTTTTTATTATTATAATATCATATTTCTTCTGTAAACATCCAACAAAATCCATTTCTTATCAGTGATAATTCAAATGGCCTTATTGTTCTTTCCTGAATTTTCCAATCCCAACTCTTTTCTTCTAACTTTTTTCTGACAATATCTAGCACAAAACTTTGCTCAAAAGATTGAGGTGATCAGGTGAATCTGATCTTCTCTGCTAACTTAATTTAACTGTATTTTAATCCATTTACTCTGACTTTTCCCTGTACTTAATGTTATTCCTCATGATTTCAAAGCTTGATGAGTCCTTCACCCCATCCTATCCTCATATTCCAAGAGAAAGTCCCCTTAAGCAAGTACTCTCTTCATATCTTTAATTTCTTCTTCTTCATTAACTCCTTTTGTTCTGCCTTCAAGCAAGCATGGCTCTCTCATATTGAAAAATGTGAACCAAATCTTTGGTTCTATTATGTCCCTGTTTTTCTTCCCTTAACAGTGAATTTCTTGAAGAAGTTTTATGTACCTAATTCCTTTATTTCTTTATAACCCATTTGTTGCTTATCCATTCTCACTACTGTACTAAAATTCAAATCTTAAATATGTATTAGTATTTTTATATTAATGTTTTATAATATTTAAGATATTTTGTTATCAACTCTTTTCTTCTTGATACTCCACTTTTCCTTCTTAAAAGTTTCAACAAGCTGCCATTGACCTTTGGCATTCTATTTAACACCTTCTCCAATCTGGCCTCTATCTTCCTTCCCTGATTAAACTGCAATTTGATCTAGGCATTGCAAACTGGTGCAGCCACTATGGAAAACAGTATGGAGATTCCTCAAAAAATCAAGAATAGAACTGTCATACGATCCAGCTATTCTACTGCTGGGTATTTACCAAAGAACATGAAAACACAAATGCATAAAGATATGTGCACCCTCATGTTCATGCAGCATTATTCACAATAACCAAGATTTGGAAGCAATCTACGTGCCCATCAAGGGAAGAATGGATAAAGAAGATGTGGTATATATGCACAGTGGAATACTACTCAGCCATAAGAAATGATGAAATCCGGCCATGTGTGACAACATGAATGGACCTTGAGGGTACTATGCTAAGTGAACTAAGTCAGAGGGAGAAAGTCAAATACCATATGATCTCACTCATAAGTAGAAGATAAAAACAATGACAAGCAAACACATAGCAACAGAGATTAGATTGATGGTTACCAGAGGGGAAGGTAGGAGGGAGAAGGACGAAAGGGGTGATTAGGCACATGTGTGTGGTGATGGATTGTAATTAGTCTTTGGGTGCTGAACATGATGTAATCTATACAGAAATTGAAATATAATGATGTACACCTGGAATTTATATAATGTTATAAACCTATGTTACCACAATTAAGAAAAAAAAAACTTCCACTCCAGTCCAACGGATCTTTTCATTTGCTACTGCCCTGACCTGCTTTATTTTCTCTTGGAGGTCAGATCCAGGCCCTGCTTGGAGCTGGGCCTTTGCTCATGGTTTCCCTTCCAATTGGAATCTCTTTCCCTTCTGGCCCAGCCTTTAAAACTCAGCCTATGTCCCACCTCATACAAGAAGCTATTGCTCACCACTCCAGCCCTCAATGCCTTTAACTTTTTATAAACAGCAAAGGGTATAGAATAAATCCTTTTGGGGGAAGAATCAAAATATGTAAGTTTTAGCCTTGCATCTTTTGTTTGCTTCCTGTGGTCAGTGACATATGCTGACTAAAAACCTAGTTTCTTCATCTATAAGATGAAGCTATTCATACCCCCTTATTCTACCTCCTAGGGTTGTTGTAAATGATAAATAAATAATGTATATAAAAACATTTTGTAAAATTTAAAAAAATCTATTCCAGCTTGTCATTGTTACCACAAACAAATCATATAGTATCTTATTAGTTGTCTTGTATTGTTTTTGTACATTGCTCTTATACTGTTAGTGGACTCAGTACTGTTATTTAAATTTCCATGTGTTTATTTTAACTACCTAATTAGGTTTTGAATTCTTTAAGGGCAGGGAATATTGATGGTATTATGATCAAAGACCCAAAAAACAACCAACTCCCAATTATCTTAGAGCCAGTTATCTTAGATGTATAATTGGTCTTGTACTTCCCTTTAAAGTGTGAATCCATATGAGAGAAGTTTATATTCTTATCCTAACCACATGGAGATAGTAAATTGAAGATATCTGATAGGAACCCTCTGTCAGCTGAAAGAGGGTCAGCAAGAGAGTGAACAAAGATGCTTGGCTTGTCTCAGCTTACCCAGGTCTGGCTTGGGTAGTCACACAGACTTATTGGAAAACAGGAAGTAGAAGAAAGGCCGTAGAGCTTGGGTTCATGCCATTTTCTCTAGTTGGAGTATAATTTGCATAAAATAAAATGCACATTAGTTTGAGTTTTGACAAATGTATTCTCCCTTGTAACCACCATCTGGATTAAGATGTAGACATCTCCATCTCCCCAGTGCCCTTTCCCAGTTAATCCTTCCTGCCCCAGAGACCACCACGGTTCTGATTTCTATCACCAAAGCTTAGTTTTACCTCCTCAAAAACTTCACGTAAATGAAGTCATAAAGTATGTACTGTTTTTTCTTGGTTTCTTTCACTCAACACAATGGTTTTTTTTTTTT
Organism: Equus quagga; assembly: GCF_021613505.1. Lineage (NCBI taxonomy): Eukaryota > Metazoa > Chordata > Mammalia > Perissodactyla > Equidae > Equus > Equus quagga. Next base: position 105,757,494 of record NC_060270.1, read on the forward strand.
TAGATTCAACTATTTTGTTGCGTGTATTAGTAGTTCATAACATTTTGTTGTTGAATAATATTCTCTTGGGCAAATAAATTAATTTGTTTTTCATTTTCCTATTGATGGACGTTTGATTGGTTTCTGGGTTATAGTTAGTATGAAAAAGGCTGCTATCAACATTCTTGTATAGGTCTTTGGTCTTTTTGTGGGTGTATATTTTCACTGCTCTTGAGATTGTCAGCAGACTGGATAAAAAGCAAGATCCAATGATATGCTGTTTTCAAGAGACACATGTTAAGTATAATTATACAGACAGATTGAAAGTAAAAGAATAATAAAAGGATGGGGCCAGTTCCGTGGCCGAGTGGTTAAGTTTGCGCGCTCCGCTGCGGCGGCCCAGGGTTTGCATTCTGGGCGCAGATATGGCAGCGCTCATCAGGCCACGTTGAGGCGATGTCCCACATCCCACAACTAGAAGGACCTGCAACTAAGATATACAACTATGTGCAGGGCGGGTTTGGGGAGATAAAGCAGAAAAAAAAAAAGAAAAGAGAAAAAATAATAAAAATAAAAGGTAAAGCATGTAAACACTAAGCAAAAGAAATTTGATATGGCTATTTTAATATCAAATACAGTAGACTTCGCAAGGGATACTAAGACAGATAAAAATAGTCATTTCCTAGGGGAAAAGGGGCTGGTTTGTAACAAGACATAACTATCTTAAATGTGTATGATAAAATCAAAGAATTCTAAAATAGAAGAAAAAAATACAGAATAAAGTGAGAAATAGACAAATGCACAATTATTGTTAGAGATTTTAATAATCTTCTCTCAATAATTGATAGAGCAAGTAGAAAAAATTGGTAAGGATATAGAAGACTTGAGTAATATCAATTATCAAACAAGAAGACTTAATTGACATTTATAGAATATTAGGCTGAACTGCAGAATATACATTCTTTTCAAGTGCACATGGAACATTCACCAAAGACCTTATGCTAGGCCATAAATTGTCTCAATTCATTTCAGAGTATTTGACTACAATGGAGTTAAATTAGAAACCCATAATAATAAGATATCTAAAAAAAAGGTCTTTTTTTTTTTTGAAATTAGGCAACCCACTTCTAAATAATCAATCCATGGATCAAAAAAGAAATCATAAGGAAAATTAGAAAATGTTCTATACCGAATGGCAATTAGAATACAAGACGTTAAAAATCTTGTGTGTTCATGGCTTTTAACCATTCTGTTGTCTCAGGAAGTCATTAATCAAATTAGCATTCCATTCTCCTCAGAAGAATTGAGGAAGGAGATGGTCGGAAAGCAGACTGAAGGCTGGGAACTACAGTGACCATGCCCACCATCAGCCAAAGTTTTTATTCTCCTACAATTGTAATTAAGTCACTGGATCTTGGTTGAACTAAGTAAATATCCCTTCAGTGCCAACAGATTGCTAAATAAATGCGTTGACAATTTTCCCCTTATAAATCTCATGTAGGGTTGGGTATGATGCTTCCGTTTCCATCCAGTGAAACACTAACCGAAATAGTCTGCATAATGTTAATATTGACAAAGATTATAACTAAAGGATAAGTTAGATGGTGATTAAAGAGTTGAAAAGACAACCAAGAAAAGTTGTGAAATCTCTGTTCTGAGATCCGAGACAAAACCATCTGTCTCTGATTTCAGTTCTATCCTTAATGAATAGAAGTAGCCTGACAGAATGATGTCTTGGGAGGCCCCCTTCCAAACCCAAAATCTATGACTTTAATTGGCATTGGTTATAGTCCCAGCAGAAGAAGAAAATTTGCTCAATGTCATAAAGAAAAGTAGAGATTTAATTCTAAATCTAAGTCATGTCTTCTAATTTATAAATTTTTTTATTTGGAAGAATATTTTCTTTATAGAACTCAAACCATTCTGTCTCTCTCTCTCTTTCATGAGAAACCAAAAGAAAATTCAGTTTGCAATTTGTGATCATGATTTGAACTTTTCAAAAAATGTGTGAGTCATTTCTTGCCCTTTGATAGTTTCCAAGTGACGAGGCTGCTTTTACAGATCAGTCATTGCTTTTAATGATTTCAGTATATTTTGTTTGGTTGGCAGTGAGAAAAATAAATGGGAAATGTCATTCACGAGTATGAGCCTCGAAATAAATATGTAGAAGGCAAATGATCACTTTATTGGGGGGAGGCATCTGTTTTCCTGAGCCTTTTGCCCTTTTCCCTTCTCAAGCCTGCTGTTTTTCCTGCTTTAGCTTGCAGATGAAACCAGAGCAGCAATGTGATGGGGTGGGAATCACATGATCTGACGTATGAGGGCTTCTGAGTCTATGTGCATGGATAGAGAGCTGTTCAAAACCAAACACTCTTATGAGCTCTCCATACTTTTCTAATTCACATACGTGGAGTTATATAGGGAAGCTTTTAAATACAGAATGCAAGAGATCATTTCTTTTCATTTAAAATACCCTTTCTCCATTCATTCCTACAGGCAAAAGTTGATATTTCAATAATATTAAGAAAAAGAAGAAAATGAATTAGCAATGCTATAATGCTTTGCGGTTCAAAAAAACATTTTACTTCAAATAATCAGAAGTCATTCCGACAGCAACCTTACAGATTTAACAAAGATAGGAACTGTCTTTATCCTGAAGAGAGGGGAAAATAAAAAAATTAGAGAGGAAAAAGCCTAAGAGTCAAGAGATGACGTGAACCAAGGAACAGAGTGGCTAATTCTCTCTTTGTTCTCTCTAAAATGTATTAGGAGTGATTAGAAGTAAGAGAATGTGCTAATGAGGGGAGCTGCCAACACGTTGAACAGACAAATGCATTGCCAACACATTTTACACATGAAAACAAAAGTTTTGTAGCAGTATCTGTTTTGTATCTGTATCTCTTAATTGGTGCTATTGTCTCTTCTTAAAACTGTATCATGGTCCAAAAAAAGAGTTATCCCTATTCTAATCTTTTAAACTTTCGACCAATATTTCTAGGCATTAAGGATAGGCAACATTTTGTTTTGTCTGCTTCTCTGACGTGGAGCTGTTTCTAGCTGCTAAGTTTGGCTGCCATACTCTCCATATCCGTAGGGCTGTTCCTGGGTCCACCCTGCAGACAGCCAACCAGGTTTAGACTTTTCTAAGTGGCCACGCATGGCTATCCTGCTTTCAGAATCCCCCTTCTGTGTTCAGGCCCAGGACATTGAGTGGCAGTGAGCTTTCCTTTATTTCTCGTATGATTGTTGCTTCTCAGGGTCTGGCTTGGGCTCTGATCTTGACATTTATGTCACAGGTGTCACCGGTGAAACTGCTGGGAAACCAGATGGCAGGCCTAACTGAGGTTGGCAGCATCTGCTGTTGTACTCATTGTCCCTGCTACCTGCTCTACTTTCCTCTTCCTGTTGATGTGTTATTGCCTTGTGTTGTCATTTTAGTCTTTCAATGTTATTTACCTTTCTGTAGGCCTTTCCAAATGTGAATACCTTTCTGCAATTCCCTTCATGCATTTGCTCTGCTTGGAACCCTGTCATCCAGGAAGGCTGCTGACTTGGCTGGCTTCATTGGGTCCTTGGAGGGCTTTTGCTTTAAAGTAACTTCCTTGGCAAGACTTTACCTGAGCACCCCATTTACATTTACCACACACCCTTCTCCTCCCCCATCCCGCACCCTGATATTTCTCCTCTGTTTCCTGCATCATCTTTTTCCATAGCAACTAGCACCACCTGCTCTAGTCTGTATCTAACTTACTTGTACATAATCTGTAGCAGCAGAATACATAGAATATAAGCTTCATGAAGGCAGAGTTTTGTCTGTTTGGTTACTGTGTCCTAAGCATCTAGAAGAATGCTGGTCCTTGGTTACCACGTAAAAATTTGTTTGTTAAATGATAAACTGCACTGTAAATTTTGAAAGATCAGAGTTCCAGCTTTATATTTGGTCTTATTCATTCTGCTTAGTACAATGCTGAGTGTAAGAGCCTGAAGGGCATAGGGGAAAAGCAGATAAGTAGCTATGTGTACTGGGTATTTGACTTATCGCCTTTAATCCTCATTATAATCTAAATCCTTTGCCCAAAGAAGCACAGCTAGAAACTAGCAGAACACAAACCAGTTCTGTCTGGCTCCATAAGTACTGTGTTTTTTTCAGGAGCCTGGTGCCCACCAAATAATAGTCAATAAAAGCCCCTCAAAATGAATGATGTTGCATAAATCAGGTGTAGCTAGAAACAGAGCGCCAAAAACGCTTGTTAAAAAAAAGGAACTGTAAATTAGCCCCCTAAAAATATGAGCGACAACTCCAAAAGAAGGAAATCCAAAACTGTTTAGAGTCAGCACTCTTGGGGTAAGTGCCTGGAGCTCCAAGGTAACTAATTTAAAAAGGGAAACATGTATTTGGGCACATATTTTGATATCTTTGCTGAAAAGATGTTGTTTACAATGTGAACCCAACAATAACAAATAGATTCATTCTTGATCCTAAAAAGAAGCAAGAAGAACTTCATACCATTGCTTTTCAATGTTTTCTTATTGCAGTCCAAGAAGCAGTAATTAATTGTATTTTTAAAACAAGCTCGATTTCATTGGTAAGACTTTCTTTACTGTCTTCTCTTTGACTTTTTTGATCTAGTCATGCAAATGCAAATAAGGTCTCATTTTTAATTCAGTACCACATATTTATGGAGAAACCACATGATACAATAAACCCTGGATACGGGAAGGTGGTTAGCAAGCCCAGACAAGCTCCTTGCTCTCTTGGGGCTCACAGCTAAGTTGGAGCAGCCACTGATGAGAGAGATAAAATGCTCCATGACCATTTTGGGGATGTTGACATATCTCTAATCCAGAATTTATGTAGAAGATCTTAATAATTAATTTAATTCTGTCTTCATTATTCTTACTTTAGTATAAGATAATTTGATACTATGTTTTTTTCATTAATCATAGAATCTGGAGGTTGGAAATATTTTTGGAATTATACATTCCAGTTATTTGCCCAGACAAGCATCCCTTCTACAGTATCTGCTTGAATATCTCTGGTAATTGAGAATTATTTCTTATTAAAGAATAGTCGTTTTGTTTTATGCAGGTCTAAGAATTTGAACATTATTATTTGTATTGAATCAAAGTTTTCCTTCCTGTAGGATCCATATTTATCTTAGATTTGCCCTCTGGAGTCACAAGAGCCTATTGCACATCTAGGCCCCCTTCAACAGGACGGCTTGTTCAATACTGTGCCTCTTTGAAATCTTCTGTTATTCGGTTCTTTTATTGAGCATATACTTTGTGCAAGGTATTGTTTTATGTACTTCAAGAGTTAGAAAGAAGAGCACATCATAGCCTTACCTCAAGGCAGTTACACAAATACAACAGTGTGTGAAAAATACGTGCTATTAAGCTTGAAATAGTGAAAGGACATAACCAGCTGGAAGGATGTGGAAATATTCGTGGAAAATATAGTATTTGAGATTTAAAATTGCTATTGTCATATCAGGTTGATGTAGTAAATTTCAGGTTGTGAAAACAGCGTAAGCAATATCTTGGAGGTAGAAACGCGGAGATCAGGGTGCAAGTTTAGGAAAATTTGAAGAAATTATTTCTTGTTTACCATAAAGTACTGGTAGGGGTTCATGGGAGATAAGACTGGAAAGGAAATTTGGAGCATTCTTTAAATGTCAGGGAGAGGAATTTGTACTTTATATGGATTCTAATGGAGAATAATTGAAGATGCTTGGGTGAGAGTGACAAATGTAAGGTTGTACTTTCATTAAAATCGACCTAGAAGTAGTTTGGAGGGTGAATTAAAGCAAAAAGCAAATGTATGTAGAGGGATGTGATAAGCTTAGTACCACACTATTTTTCCGCTTTAAGTATAATGGAAATTCAGAAAATGAAGAAGAGAGTCCGTAAAGAAAGCTTTCCAGAGGGACTGTACTGAAGAATTGAAAAGATTGGAAAAGACAAATGCGTGAATGTTGAACTTTCTGGGCTGGAGAAATAAGCTCCAGAGGCGGAAACAAGCATATGTGTGTATATATGCACTTGAGCACATGTGGGCATGTGTGAAGCGTGTGTGTGTGTGATGGAGAGGAGAGGTAGTGAAGAGGGTAGTCTGACTACTCTCTTTAGGGCATCTGTTCGGAAAGGTAAGGTGAGCTTAAGCTGTGGAGGTACCATAATGTACGCAGTCACTTGTACAGTTCTGTATAACTGAAACAAAAAAAAAATCAGAAACCTAGAGTTAGTCTGGCATCATGACACATAAATTATACTGCAGAGAAAGGAAAGTGTCCTCAGTGAAAAGAACAAGAAAGCTCCTGAATAAATATAGGGTGACAGCTGTTAGTTCATCAATGATTTACTGGATGGTTAATCTAAGGTGAGATACGATGCTGGACATTGTGGAAACTACAAAGACAGACGGGATAAGATAAGAAAGATGATGTCATAGGGCAGATAGGCTTTGCACAAATAACTTTAATGAAAGGTAGAAATGATAAACATCACTAAGGAGTCTGAAAAAAGGGAAAGAAACAGCATTTATCAAGCATCGACTATGTCCCAGTCATAGTGCTTTGCTTTTTCTTATAAATTTATTTAATAAAATTCAAAATGAGCCTTCATTTCTACTGATGAAAAAATTAAGGTTCAAAGACTTTGTCTTATTCCAAAAGAAGTCAAGCTAACCCCACAATAGCAAGACTATAATGGGAAAACCAGTTATTCCTAATGGGTCACCAGTTGCTTTAATAGTAGTAGGCCTCTGGTATCTACAGATATCTGAGGTACAAATAGGGATCCTGTGACTTAAAAATCAGAACTATTTCACATTATCCTTCTCAACTTGCATATCAATGGTACAGTTCTCAGTTCTGAGGGAAAATGGGACAATGAAGTGTATTTAGAATTTGAAATCAGACACACGTGAGTTTAAATGCTGGCTGTGTGGCAATGTCAAGTTAGGCAGACTCCACAAGCCCAGATCACCACCACATTAGAAAAGTGGCAACAACACTACTTTCTTCACAAAATATTGCAAGGATAAATGAGAGAATTAATATCAAGAACCAAGTAGAGTGCTGAAATTTAGGTCATGTTAACATGTCATGAAGCAGCAAATCTATAACCTCTTATGCTCTCATTCTCTCATCTCTAGTTCTCTCTCACTCTCTGAGACACACACATGTGCACACACACACAAACTGTCTATCTCGGATGCTGGAACGTAGCTATCTTTTGGGCATTGTTTTCCATTCCTGCTCCTGGCTCTGCTTGCTTGTTCTCTCCTGGCAAAGATGCCCAGACATTCAGATCTGCTACTTGACTGAGGAGTTCAGAGGCTGCTTCTTTCTACCCCATAGAACAGGGTGAGGGCTGAGGGGGAAAGTTTTAGGCAGAAGTCCTCAATGAAACACAAGAAATGAAGAAAAGTGAGCTGAAAATATTCAGGCATATGGAATAAATGGAAATGTCTCACTTTCACGGGGAGGACACACCTTAGGAAATTTTGTTCCTTACCATACAGACTGTCAAGATCCAGAAGTGGAATTCTGTGATTCTATCACAATCTATCCATCGAAAACAAACTAATATGTAATCAGATTAGAAGTGGCCTTCCAGTTGATAAGTCATTTAGGAAGGGCTGGAGTAGTTTATGGATGTCTACTAACATGCATTTAATACATCTGAAGATTAAGAAAAGATGTAGAAATGGGTTGCCAGTCTACCTGCAATAAAACAAAAATGTTTGTATAAAGGTATAGGCATATCTCATTATATATAACTTATTTTTTCTGTGGGAAGCTGAATGTAAATTGATTATCAGTATATTGAATAATGTTTCCCAGGGATCATTAGGATAACATTGGTGTGCATTTCTGTTAAGAAAAACAAAATGTATTTAAAAAACAGTCATTTAAAGGAATAGCTATACATTTATAAAGAATATTGCTCAACAAATATAATATGAATATAGAATATTGATAATAAGCTTTTTTCATATTGGAACTAAACCTAGCTAGCATTTAACAAAAAATGACACTTTATTTGAACAGTACGTACTAAGCCTGTCTTTCATTTTTTTATTGTGGTCTGTTGCTAATCTATAGTGGAAAAACATGTAAGTCTGGTTGTTCAGAACTTTCTCGCTTTCATGGAAATTGTTAATTACTGAAATGAGCTAGTGGATCAAGTTTAAAGAGAGAAGGATATGCACAAACACAGTAAGTGACAATCAAAAAGTTCATGAGAAAATAGACTCAAATCTACAGATTAAAGGAAACTAGAAAATCCATAAAATAAATCTTCAGAGAACATTTAGCAAATCTTTTCTTGTTTATGTTTCCAGTATTACTCTAATGCATTGAAGAAAACTAAAAATTACATTTGTAAAATAGGATTAAAAGATCACTTTCAGAAAAAGACATTCCTTAGTGTTTCTCAGCTTTATTAACTCTTAAGTATAAAATTCTCTTGTTTTTTGAGCATTTATGCACTATCATTAATTATAATATAAACTATTATATAATTATTTCCTTATCCATGAGATTTAACAAGACAATAATTTTCTTAGCATAAATTTAACTTCAGAGCACTTATAATTATAAATGTGGATCTTTGTGGCAAGAAATTAGAGACATATACTATTTATTACTATATATCTTTGTTTTGTTAGTGCCCTATCTTTCATATAACTGTAACTACTACTTTTTTGTAGATGTCACTATATATAATAACATGGCTTAATTTTTCTTTTATATTTTAATTTAGAAATGTGTTCCTCTTTTATAAATGAGAAAAATAAAAGAATACATTGAAAGCAAAACAGAACTGTCATCAGAATTTAGAAATCCAATTCTTAATATTCTTTGCTTTCTGACTACTTAAAATAACAGTGTTTGCCTTCCCCATTATTTATGGGTCTTCCAAAGATAATGTCTGGCCTTAAAAGTTGTAATACAAAATCTTTTGTCTGAAAAGTAATACAACTGAATGAAGCTTAAAAACTTCACAAAATATACGTCATTTATCATTCTCATAAAATATCAGTATGGTGTTAACAAGAGTCAGAGAAAATGGAAGAAAAATTACTATGCATGACTTCTGAAGACCTCATCCTGGGAAATCAGAAACAAAAGACTGATTTGTATTTCAAATCTGTATTTCACAAAAGTCTTTTTGAGACGGAAATAATATTCGGGTGTTGCTCATCTTATGTCTTGGATATTTTGGTAAAACATTTTATGTTCACCTTTTTAAATATCCTAAGACATGTTCACTGGCTAGGATCAAAAAGAGAGAAAGGGGCAACCCTACAACTAAGATAGTATCAAAGAAATTTCATTGCGTTGGTGTGTTCCTGATAGTGAATGATTCAGGAAAAAGGCTTGAGAAGCGTTGCATAATGGTTAGGAACTTGGATTGAGTAGCCCGAGAGCACGAGTTCAAATTCTGTCTCTCCTACTGACAACTGTGAGAACTTATGCATGTTGCAAGTTATTTAAACTCTTGATGCCTCAGTTTCCTCACATTTTAAATGGGGGTGATCACAGTATCTACTTCATCAGGTTGTTTATAAGAATTAAATGGTTTCATAGTTCTTAAAATAGTGTTTGACGAAAAGTAAGCACTATGCATTATTCCTATAGTTAGTCTCCCCTCAAAACTATGTTTGGAAAATCACTTGGTAAATTTTTGCCTCCTTAATTTATTTTTTGAATTGGAACCTTTTGTATAACAAGTTAGCCTATTGTTAAGCATATCTGTAAAGTGACACCAGAATATTCTTATATTTATTTCATAAATGAAGCTAATGCTCGCCATAGAGATTTGTGAAATATTTGATTACAGTAGGACAACTTACTTTGGAGAAGGAATCTTCTAAATATCCTGCCTGCTTTCTAATCTTTAAGATGGTATACATGGAGGATATATATATATATTTTTTTTTTTCCTAATAGAAACGGCGAAGCTAGAAAATAGGTGATATATATCTATCTCCTGAAGTTCATAATGTTACTCTAAGTATTGAGGCACTACAAATATGACCAATATGTGACTAAAGTGTATACTTGTTTGTTTTTGTTGACCAGTATCAATCCCCCCTTAGTCCTATAGTCCATTTATAGTACTCCAACTCTGCTTTTGAGGAATGTTTCTATATCACCACCACAACCCTGTCCGTTTTTAGGTTTTAAGTGAGGTTCCCTCCTAATTCCAAGGGTAGGCATTTGGTTTAGGAAGGCCAATCAAAGCACAAAACACAGTATTACCCTGGACAGAGTGATTACTTCAGGGAGGGACTTGTGACCCAACTGGAGCCAGTGAGTTTCAATGAGAGTTTTTTTGGGTCTTTGTTCCTATTGGATTTAAGTCTGGGAGGTTGGGAGGCTGGAGCTGCTATAGCATTTTACTACAATCAAGGATGAATCTCTAGAAAAGCTATCACCATGGAAATCAGAGCCAAAGAATACAGCATAACCAGGTGCTGGTAACATCAATTGAGCTCCTGAATCATCCCATGCCTAAAGCTAGCCTGAGACGATAAAGCTTGAACCAATGGACTCCCTTTTTCTCCTTTCTTTCTTCCTTTTCCTTCCTTCCTTCCTTCCTTCCTCCCTCCCTCCCTCCCTTTCTTTCTTTCTCTCTCTTAAGCCAGTTTGAATCATTCTTTTTTCTCTAATAATCAAAAGAGACTTACTAGAGTGTCTAAACTCTTTTTGGGCTATATCTCCTCTTTGCTTATTTCCCACAAGTACATTTTCTAATGAAAATGATGAAGCTAAAACATATGCAAAATAAATTGATTTAATAATTATGACTTTCTGATTATAATTGGTGCGACTGCCTGATTTTTATTTTATCCTTATTTTAGGCTTTAGTTGCATGAGCAGGTGTTTCTTTTTTATGACTGAGTAAAGTTCACAGATTTTTGGTGTCAGACACTGATTTTGAATCTTGCCCCTACGACCTTGGGTGACTTTTCCTAACCTCGGTGTACTTCCTTTCTTTAGTTTTCAGGTAAGGATCGTGAAAGTGTTTATCTGATGGGGTTGTGGGGAGGATGAAATGATATAGTGCATGTAGACATCTTAGCCCAGTCAGTGACTGGTATATATTAAGCCCTCAAATCTTGACTATGTTATTAGTTTGAAAGACTGGCCTTTGGGATCCCACTGGCTTTTCAGTTTTCTTCTGGCTGCTTTTCAGTAATTTAAATCATAGCTAGAATAAGATTGATGTCTCATCAAGTTAATTTTATTTCTAGAGAAAGTTAGCTTGTATGGCACAAAGGACATCTCTGTTGAATTAGCAAAGCATTTTATCAGACTCCAGATACTCTGGGGCTGAGGCTGATGCTAAATCCCACTGTATGTAAGACTTTCATTAATATGATTAGAGCATTATGAGTTTTTGTTTTTAACTCTTCATTATTTACTTTTTTTCTTTTAATTCAAATTATTTGTATTGATTGACTTCCGGCTTAGCAAATAAAAGCCATGAACAGAAGCATTATAGGTTAACAAAATTAATAATTGAAATCAGCAAAGTCTTAACGTTTTGTCCTAAGAGAAGCCTGTAGAAGATGAGAGCTCCATTACTGAAAGCTTTGGGCTGTTTCAAACGTACGTCTGTGTGTACGCTGGGAGCGGTTTCTCTTCGCAGTTCCCCCGCCCTCTAGCGGTAGTTACAATCATGCCATTTTGTAGTCCCCGCACAGGAAATGCCTGTTCTTACTTCAGTTACCAGAATCCTTTTACAGGAAGTTAGGTGTGGTCTTTGAAGGAGAATTAAAAAAAAAAAAAAAATTAAAAAAAGAAAAAAAAGCATGATGGAATTTTAGCTGCAGTCTTCTTGGTGCCAGCTTATCAATCCCAAACTCTTGGTGTAAAAGATTCTACAGGGGTAATGTGTTCATATTCTTATTATGCTTATTCTCTGTAATGCTTCTCTACCTTTACAGTAGAGTCTTTGGGGGAATCTGCAGAGGACCACTTTCATTTTGAAGCTGCTGGCTGCATGTTTTAACATGTCTCTTCTATTAGAGCACCCAGGCATGGCAGTTTCCTCCCCGGAATGTGCAAGGACCATCTCCATGCCTATGCCTGTCGCTAGGCATAAGGGTTTCTGAGGATGGGTGAGGAAAATGATTGATGTTTGGAGGCACTGTGATACTGAGAGGGCATTCTGCTAGCTGGTGGCTGAAAGGTCCTAGTCTACTTCAAAAGAAAAATTATGGGAATGGTACAATAGCTTATGTTATTTTAGATTTCCCTCTGTTTTATCTGGCATGTGCTGCACAAATGAACTGGATGTTAATGCATTTTATACTCAGAAAATGCACCTCATATATTTAAATGGCAACTCTCATTCCTGTAGGGTGGGGGATTAAATGGATTGATATTTTTAAAAGAAGGAAAAATACATAAGTGATTTCATACAGATAGCATTCAGGAGTTCAGATTTTAGTTGTATTGTTTCAAAAAACATAAAACTCCTGCCACTGGCTCAGTGATAACATTGGGAAGGATTGGTGTGTTCTGTTGAGTTATGTATGTTAGTCTAGTAAAATATGATTAGAATACCAGTAAAACTCCATTTATGCTAACGTACAGACCAACCTAATAGAGTTTGCTTAAAGGACAAACTATGTTAAACTTATTATTTTTTTCAAGTCCAAATCTGCTATGTGAAATGGGCACTATTTGAGAAAATGGGCTATCTCTACAGCATTTCCTAAGGTACTGCAAATTTGTTAATTTAAGAAGCAATTACACTAGCTAGCAGCAGGTTGCTAAGCCAGGGGGTCCAAGCTCCAGACCTCTGACGTGGGTGACTTCCTGCCCAGTTTGGCAGGAACTGGATCCCTTCCTGTGTAGCTTCCGAGCAGTTCCAAACGCAATCGGGCATCCCCTGCTCCTTCCCTCTCCCCTGCTTTCAAGCAGTGCCTACCTGTGTTTCCATAGCCTGGCATTTCAGGATTTCCAGAGCTCTTTACCAGGTGCGTTGATTTTGAATAAGCTTTTAAAGGTGGAAAAGTGGGCCAAAGGGAACATGGAAAAAAATGGAGAGATACGTGCAAGATCTTCGCATAGCCCAGGTTCCACAATTTTGGGTGATTTTTCATCTCTTGTTTTGGATCTCTGAAATTTTTTCAACTAGGATGCTGGAAAAGATGGCTGCCAAAATATTCACACAAGTGAAACAGCAAGCACAAACCAGTATCCTCCATTTCTGAGCTCTGAACTAGATATTTTCACTTCATACATTTTGGGAGTGGGAGATGAGATTACCTCATAGACACCTACTGAATATAGAATATAGATCTTCATGCAAGCAAATGAATGCATGCATGAGAATCCCCCGGATGCCAAATACAGCTTCCTTAGTAAAATATTATAGATAGCTTGGTTTATATATTTTATCTCAATATCATGTAATTGCCACAGTCACTTTTTTGTCCTAATAGCCACTGCTTTTTTTCTCTCTCTCTGTCTCTTGTTTCCATAGCACTTTCTTATGCAAGGAGCTAAACAGTGATTAAAGGAGCAGGATGAAAAGATGGCACAGTCAGTGCTGGTACCGCCAGGACCTGACAGCTTCCGCTTCTTTACCAGGGAATCCCTTGCTGCTATTGAACAACGCATTGCAGAAGAGAAAGCTAAGAGACCCAAACAAGAGCGCAAGGATGAGGATGATGAAAATGGCCCAAAGCCAAATAGTGACTTGGAAGCAGGAAAATCCCTTCCGTTTATTTATGGAGACATTCCTCCAGAGATGGTGTCAGAGCCCCTGGAGGACCTGGACCCGTACTATATCAATAAAAAAGTGAGTTCTTAGTCAAGTTGCCTTTACTTCCTCTACTTACTAACTGGTTCTAGACTAGTCCCAGGGATGTCTGGTGAAGAAGATTGTGCCTCCTCTCCTCTGTCTAAAGTATCACCAGGATGCTTGGTGGGCCTAGTCACGTCTGGACCCATTACCCTAGAAGTCTTTTGGAAGCACCCATTTGAACCTACATTCCGGGACGGGCAGTGAACTGAAGAGGCATCCTGTGGTGGGGAAATGGAGGGAGGGCAAAAGTCTATTCACCTTGCAGTGTAGTGAAGCCAAAAGTGAAAACAAGGAGTATATAATTTATATATGTACATTTGTATATTATATTTCCAGAAGTAGTATCTAAATTCCCCTTTACAATCTTGAGCTCTGTATGAAGTACTTTGATCTTCAGCAGGTTTATGACTTCAGACCATAGACTCTGCCCTTCCCAGGGCCCTCTGCAGACGGAATACTAGCAGGGGACTTGTAAGTGCCCAGAAAATAGTCTGATCCCAAAACACACCTGGAAAACCCTGACGTTCTCATGAAAATAAATTTTATGTCACTGAAGAAGTAATCAAAGCCTCACTTTTGTGCTTTTCATGAATTATAAATACAGTTTAAAAATTATGATATCAAAACTCGATAGAGATGCTAAGAATTCCTATGGCAGTAACTACAAATTTCCTTTATTTTCTTCTTTAAATCCTCATGTCACTTACCAAATTTAGGAGAGTTTGTAGTGCTCAAAAGGCAAAGGCACCTATCACCATGTCATATGGTAGTAATTAGTACATTGCTATATTATTTTATAAAGCTATATCTCTAAATAATGGTCTCACCTTTCTCTTAAAATGTTCTTTATTCTAATACTAAGATTCTAAATTCTGTTCTCTGTGTTGTTTTCTTTTTCAGACGTTTATAGTATTGAATAAAGGGAAAGCAATCTCTCGATTCAGTGCCACCTCTGCCCTGTACATTTTAACTCCCTTCAACCCTATTCGAAAATTAGCTATTAAGATTTTGGTACATTCATATCCTTTTTTCAAATAGTCACTTGATATGATTTTGCTCTTTGACTGAATTATTGAGCCGGGAATTTTTCAAAAATATATGTGGTTGGCAATGTTATGTGCTCTTGTTTCTCTTTCCTCTTACTCGACAGATAGCATACTGCAAAATGGGATCATAAGTAAGTAAACCACTTTTCCCCATCTTCTAAGTATTTCTCCTCTCCCTGACTCACTGCTTCTGTCGTTCTTCTTTCCTCCGCTGCTCCCTTCTGAATTGCTTGCTGTATCCAAGACTTCTTCATTAACTTTGACTGTGTTACCAGCCTATCCTTTTATAAGTCTTCAAATTTTATGGTGTTATCTAAGGGTAAACTCCTTGAGCCAATTTTCTTTATTGCTTTTACATTTGGAAAATATACACATACTCTGAATTGCACAATTTTATGTACTTCGGTCTGAATTTTACTACTTTCTGCTTTTTGTTTCAGCATTTGAAAGCTTGGAGTTAGTCAATGTTTACAATTGTGACTGTTTAAAATTAGCCTTTCAAATATTTCTCTTCCCAACAGCATTCCCATTGATTTTCTATTGTCTTTTTCTTTCTCTTTCTTTCTTTCCTTCCACCCTTCCTTCCTTCCTTCCTTTTTTTGTTGCTTGTTAGTTTTTTTCAAGTCACAGGTCCTACCACATTTATCTCTCTTCAAAGGCTTACTGTCTGGCTACCCATATACACCCTCATTTTGTTTTTTATTCTCCTTACTGAAGTATCTACTTCCTAGAAATGAGATTGATGACACCTTGGTGGGAGATGGTCATTTAATTTACTCCTGGAAGTTAAATAGCATAGTTGTGAATGAGAGGTTTTATTCCAGGCCAGGGACAGTGGTCTGGTTGACAGCCAGCCCTGGAAAAAAATGAGGAAGCAAAGGTTAGGAAGACTCGGGCTGTGCCAGGCAGGGGCATTTACAGGAAGAACACTGAAGCCTTGGGATGAAGACTGATATGCAAAAAGGACAAGAGGTGAGGTTCCTGGAGGGAAAATTAAAATTTAAGCAAAGTCTCAGAACAACATTTAATGTTGTTTCTTAATTAGATTCTAAGACATGGTCAGCCCTGGCCCTGCCTTAAGGCTTCTAGTATAAAAGCTCACTGCACCTGGCAGGCCCAGAAAATATTTGAATTAGAGAAGATGTCTTTAGATTAGGTATTAGATGATTAGATTAAATTAGATTGGATTACTTTAGATGCCTTTAGAAACATAGCATTCTGGAATTCAGTGTCCTTTTAACCTAGTTCAATCTATGCCACCCCCTACCTCAAGTTTTGTATAGACATCAACATATATTAATTTTATATTTATGTTTTATGTTTTAAGATTTAATAATTTCTTGTGAATTAAACAATAATGTTTCCTTACTTTGTTTTTCAAATAAGGGAACTCAGTTGTACAAGGAGGAAATACGTCTTTGAGTTAACATTAGGAATGAATAATAGAGTTGAGATTTAGATTGGGGTCTCCTGAATCATAAATTTTGGTTTATTATTATGTTCTGAGTATTTATCATCTGTGCACTGAATAAATCTTACATAAATTATTTCTTTTATTTAAAAATAATTGTATATCACTTATATAAACATACTTTATGTATAAAATAATGTGGAAAATTTGGACATAATCCAATGCTGTGTTCATAGTGGACACTGGGAGGGGATGTGTTGAATAAATAAGTGACTAATGAATCAAAGTTTAGAGAATCAGATGCAAAACAAATGACAAAATGGAAGGTTTGAATAGGTCAGAAAAATCTCTTTTGTCCTGAATCTGAATGATGAGACGGAGTTAAGAAACCCCGTATAAAAGAGACAGTTTAGTGTGGTAAAACTTCTCTAGAGAGAGAGTGCATTTCTTTGACAATCTCATGAAGGCTATTGTCTCCACTCCAAGAAATCCTGAGAGGTTAGGGAACCTGTGAGTCCCGTTTGATGACCCTCTGTAAAAAGTGACTCCAAGTGGGAGAAGACAAGGGCAGTTTGAAAAGTTTTGATCAGAGAATCTTGGCATTTAGAATATAGTTTATGGTGGGTGCTCTCTAGGAACCAAAATACAACTTGAATTTGAAGGTTTGAACTTACTTCCCAGAAGAAAGAAAGAAAACCTCCAAGCGACAGAGTTCTTAGGAGGCCTGCCATGAGGCAAGTTGAAATGTGAAGGCAGCTGGGTAAATCCATTAAGATTTGGAAAAATAAACTCTTGACTTTCCTAGAAGCTCACAAATGGCTTATAGCCACAACTTTCTTCCAACATAAAAAAGTAGATTTTTAAAAATCTCTAATTGTTTGAATTAAAATATTATGTTTCAAATGTCTCACCTGGGAGTAGAGATATAAGGAAAGAAAGGCAGGTGAGCTAACAGTCTAAGATAAATTCAATTTTTTGGTGATAGTGGTGCACTTGATTTTGAGATTCTAGTATACTTTGATGTATATAATGCTATACAGTTTGCAACTGCTTTTTCCAAAGATTTTTGCCTTTGATTCATCACAACACAAACCTTAAGCTCAAATCCTGCTTTTCTGACTTCAAGCACCCTGCTTTTTGCTGTAAATTAAAAATGCTTGGAAGTAGTGACAGTGGATTTGGGTACAGTCAAGAGGTTATTGTGCATTTATTGTCATTAATTTATAAGCCAGAAAATGGCCATTCACAATAAGGAAATTTGTGTTTTAACACTAAACTGTTACCTCTATTTCCAATGGAAATTCTGACTTGTTTTGTAAAGAGCTGTCATCTTCATTAGGAGCTGTTGCGCATCCAATTAGCTTTGTGTCTTGATTTTGGCAGAATAAGGTATACTTATGCTTACTGTGTTTCTGCCAGAATATATTTTGAAAACTGAAAATGCTTTTGATATGCCTAGTATCTTGTTTTGATAGTTAAATAAAATATGGTTCTATTTTCCAGATAGTAAACAAGTTAAAAGTAATGCATATTCCTAAGATTCTCTCTCAGAGTTTTAATTATGTTTCATGTCAGTTTTTATTGTTTTAATTTAATAGGAACACTCTCTTTTATTTTGCATTCATTACTCATTCATTTGTTCATTTGCAAATATTTATTGAGTACCTACTATGTGGAGATATTCTTTTAGGCATTGGGATGCAACAT
Organism: Equus quagga; assembly: GCF_021613505.1. Classification (NCBI taxonomy): domain Eukaryota; kingdom Metazoa; phylum Chordata; class Mammalia; order Perissodactyla; family Equidae; genus Equus; species Equus quagga. The sequence continues at coordinate 105,775,470 of NC_060270.1, forward strand.
TGAACAAAACAAAGTTCCTGCTCTCTTATGGTTACATTCATGTGTGTGTATGTGTGTTTGGGAGGAGAAAGATAATAAAAATAAATCATGTGTCAGCTAGTACTAAGTGCTATTAAGAAAAATAAAGCAGTGTAAAAAGAGAAGAGTCACAAGGAACTGTTTTGGATGGTATGGTCAGGGAAGTCCTCTCTGAAAAGTTACCATTTGAGCAGAGATCCAAAGGAAGTGAGGGAGTGAGACATGAAAACCTAGGGGAAAAGTAAGTGTAAGGGGAATAGCAAATATGAAGGCAAAGAATGAAGGTAGAATTGCAAGGATCAGCAAGGAGACCAGAGTGATTGGAGCAGAGTGGGAGAGGCAGAGAGTGGTAGTCAGTGAGAGTGGAGGTGAGGGGCTGAGGTGGTAGGCCATGGTGAGGACACCAGATTTACTCTGAATGAGATGGGGAGAAATGACTGAAAGGTTTTCATCAGAAGAATGTCATGACCTGACTCACATTTTTAAAAGGTCACTCTGGCTGCTATGTGGGGAATAGACTGCACGGGGGAGAAGGGTGGAAACAAGAAGGTAGATTTGGAGCCTACTGCCATTATGAAGGCAAGGGATGATGGTGGCTTGGACTGCGGTGGAAGAAATGAGGGTGGCAAAATGTCACCAAACTTAGATGTGTTTTGCAGAAGATCTGACAGGATTTGCTAAGCAATTGGATGTGGAGTATGAGAGAATCAGTAGACCTAAGGATGACTTCAAGTGTTTAGTTTGGCCAAGAAAGAAAAATGTGCTTGCTGTTGACCGAGCTTGGGATGACTTCAGGTGGAGCAGTATGGTGGGTAAACTCGAGCTTGGGTTTAAACATGTTATTTTTGAGATGCCTGTTAGACAATATCAATCAAAAGGTTAGCACAGTTTTATTAATACCTGGAATAAAAAATTTAAAAGATTAAAAAGATCTTTTTTTCCTGATATTATATAAGGTTAGTCTGCCTCTTTTATTTTATTTATTATACTAAAGCTCTTAAAGAGATATTGTTCTGGGATATATCCTTCCTTTGAAAAATGTACTCTAGTTGGTGTCTTGGCCTATATATTTAGAAAATAATACAGGATGTAACCATTTTGTTCCCAGTTCTAACCCTTGAAATCTGCCTAGATGTGGAGTTTCTATCCTTTTCAGTGCATGATGTCACCAATACAAGATCAATACCTACATTGGTTTTTTTAGTATTTGGATATTTGTTATAATTATCTGAAATCATACTATTTTAGTCACTCACCAAACTCTAGGAATTTTTAAAGTATGTAATTGATAAACTAAATCCACAGTGATTTTTAAAAGTTAACAGATTTTGAAACTCTCTATTTAGAGGCACCTGTTAAACCACAAGCATAAAAACCTGACTCTAGTTATGTTTTATTTTGTTTTAAAAGCAAAATAGTTTTATTTGCTTTCCTTTTTTGAGTGTCTGTCAGGATCTTTAACTTAAGAGTATTTTTTATTATTAAAATGATAGTGGTGCAATGTGGAAAACACCTATTTGAGCATAATGCTTTATCAATTATGACTTACTGGACAATAATCATTCTTTCCAGTGTTTATTAATATTGAAATATATATTTTACTTCATTATATATAATTAAATTCTACCACTATAAAGAGTAAATATTTTTTAAGGGTCATAAAACCATGGCTCAGTCCATTATGTAAAGTAAATCTCTTGAGGCTATTAATTTTCATCTTATATTTATCCTCTATCCTCCCTGTAAAAAAAAAAAAAAAAACTGTAGAAACTTGTGTACTCTATATATGTGAAGGTAAATTCCATGCTGTATTTTTGTTTCATATTAATAAATACATAATCAAAAATCACTAAAAAGAAATATTCTATTTAGGAATAAATGAATTGCAAAATTGATTTCATTCAGTAGTCAACAGACACTGTGAAATGGGAAGGGTATAGTGGTTATCAGTACAGACATGGTCCCTGCCCTCGTGAAGCTGACAGTCTAGCAGAAAAGATCAACATTAAATTTAGTCATTGGAGGAATGGTATAAAGTGCTACAGGGAAATATAACTGGCAGATCGAAACAGGTAAGATGCTACTGCGAACAGCTTTCTACTAGAAATAACTTTTAATCTGAGTACTGAAGAAAAAGTATGTGTTACCTATGGTGAAGTAGAGAGCATTTCTAGGGAAAAGAGGCAGCATTTGCAAAGACATTGATTTGAAAAAAAACATTTCATTTGATGATATAAAACAATTGCAGTGATATTGGACTGGGGAGAGCACAATGTAGAGTAAAGAATATGAAACTAGTCAAGTAGACAAGGGTTGGACTCCCTAGAATCTTGACCATGTTAAGACATTTGATCATCCTCCTAAGAGTAGTGGAAAGCTATTGAAATGATCTGAATTACATTTACAAAGGTCATTTTGGCACAGTGTGCAGAATTGATTGAAAGGAAGCAAACATGGATTCAGAAATCTGCAATAATCTAGGTTAGACTTAATGGACACTTGAACCACGTAGTGATGTGGGCATGGAAAAAAGTACACTGAGTCGAGAGATAGGAGGTAGAATTGACAAAATTTGGTGCTAAGTAGAATGTGGAGGTTTAGGGAGAGAGAGAAATCCAAGTTTGCCCCTAGGTTCCTGGCTATATCATGGGGTATCTTCTAAAATACAGAGATGTCAAAGGAGCAGTATTTGGGGGGAGGGGAGTAGAGAGGTGGGATAAAAAGATTTTTAGTTCAGTCTTAGGACCCAAAATCTTTTAAATGATTTTGAAGTGTCAATGAGATATGTAAGTTTAGATGTCATATGGACAATGGGTGTGTGGAGTTCAGAAGAGAGGTTTAGCTTCTAGAGAGAAATATTTGAGATTCATGGGTACATAAATGGTACTTGAAGCCATGTTTGTTGATGAGCTCTACTAGGATGAGTACAGATGGAGAAGGTTGTGGCTTAGATATCCTATGTCCTTTTCATACAAGGAATTACAGCATTTCAAAGCATGCAAAGAGATTGTTGCCCATGAGGAATGAAGAAAGCAGGGAATTAAGAATTCATAAAAGCAAAGGGAAGAGAATATAATGAAACAGGGAAGAACCATCCTTGTGGAATGCTGTCAAGAGAGCAAGTCAGATAAGAACTCAACGTTATACTTTTGTTTTCAGTGACAAAATATGGAGAGTTTGTCATTTTTAGAAAGAAAAGCTAGTAGGCTGAGGATGTGATAGATACATGAGCAAAAGAAAGGATAAACAGCTCTTTGAAGAAATTGCCTGTGAAATAGAGCAAAGAGTTAGGGTGGTAAGTAGTTAAAGGGGATAGTGGGTTACAGGAAGGTATTATTTTTTCCCCCTGAGATAGGAGAGACTTAAGCAAGTTTATGTTGATAGGAAGAGGCCAATAGAGTAGGAGATAATAAAGATAAGAGAAAAGAGAGGTAAGAGATTTCTGAAGTATTCTAGAAGCGTAGAAGGTGTCCAGAGTATGAGTGGAGGGATTGAAAATTTCCCCCACTGAAAATGGAAGGGGGAAAAATAGGTCTCAATACAGAGATGTTTGTCAGTTTAAGGGTGAGAAGTAGAGATATGGCAGGTCTGATGCTATCTCTTCTCTCAGTGAAGTAAGGAATAAGGTCATCACCTTGAGGTGGGGAAGGAAGGAAGAAGGTTGGAGGGCGAAGGAGAGTGGAGAATATTTGAAATTGTCTTTTCAGAAAGTAGGAGATGGAGCAAAGTGGAGATATACAGACCTGTCTTAAGGACCATTGAGGTGGGGAACCATGCATTTAGAATGGTGCCAATCTGCTAGGAGGAGTTATTTTCTCCAGGAGGGCCTAGCAGGCTAGCAGACACAGAGGATCCTCTAGTTTTATATACTAATAGCAAATCACCTTTAATTTTATCTTATTTTTTGTTCATTTTTAGCAATAAAGGAAAAACACATTTCATCTTTGAAATGATATTTTTCTGTGTTCTCTAGGTTGTAGTGCCCTCACGTGGCTGATCCACATCATTCACTTATGACTGTTTTCATGTCCATGCCTTTGAACAAGCTAAGAATTGAGCATGCCCCCTATATCGCTGCTAGTAAAAACAAAAAGTCAATGTTGCTTTGAGAAAACCAGTTGTAGGTGAAAAGGAACTTCCTTTATAGATTAACACAACATTGGCTACTCACTGTCCTCTTTTACTGAACTTAAAATTATGTTGATGTTTCGTTATGTGGAAGTAATGTGAAGATTTATAATAAAAATAAAGAGTGAGAAGGGTTATGAATAACACATATTCACTCTCTGGGATTTTTATAATTGTGTCTAAACTTACATTGATAAAGGCTGTTGTTTTGCATAATTGAATCCTTCTTGTGCTTTTTATTAAATATGAAAGTCATTTCAATTATCTGACTAATGAACATTTCTTAAAGAGCTTTTGTTGTTGTTTTTCAATAGAAAGGAAAGTGAAGGGCATTGGCTCTGTCTACAAAGGCAAGGTGGGGTAGAGTGAAACAAACCAGATGTTCGTTATAAGTGTTCTCTGTGATTCGGGAAATTAGGAAAGCCATTTGTTGAGCATCTGCTATGGACCAGGCACTTTAAGTTGTAACAGGCTTAACATATTTTAACTAGTTTGATCCTCACAGCAATCCTGTGAAATGGTTATTTTTTCTCGCTTTTATAGTGAAATGAACCACGGCTCAGGGAAATTAAGAAGTAATATAGCCACAGTTACAAACCCAAGAAATGCCAGCACTAACACAAGCCATCTTCTCTTACTATTCAAAATTTTATGAGCAATTACAGTATATTATACACTCCACTTAGAATGGATGTTAGAAACATTCCACCAGGGTGACCCTTAGCATGGAGTTATAATGCATTTAATTAATTACTTGAATTCTCTTGCTGAATTTTTGTCAGAGTTTACATACATGCTAAGCTTGCAGTTCAGTTGTTGTCTGTCATTAAAAAACTTAAATTGGCAAATTATTTACCTATGAACTAATTTCTTTGCATTTAATCTTTTTAATTACTAAAAGCTCCTAACTAGCCTCAAAATAGTTGATGGCTTGGCCTGACATGGCCCAGATATGGGGTTGTTAAAGTTACAGAAATGTAGGGGCCAGCCTGGTGGCATAGTGTTTAAATTCGTGGGTTCCACTTCGGCACCCTGGAGTTTGCAGGTTTGGATCCCAGGCTCTGACCTGCACACGGCTCATCAAGGCATGTTATGGCAGCATCCCACATATGAAATAGAGGAAGACTGGCACAGATGTTAGCTCAGTGACAATCTTCCTAAAGTAGAAGGAGAGGATTGACAATGAATGTTAACTCAAGGCCAATCTTCCTCACCAAAAAAAATTTGCAGAAATGGAAAATACAAGCAAGAATAAATTAATAAGGGCATAAAAGTCCTAAATTTCATGATGGTGAAAGGGATGGTGGTATATGAAAGTGAGATTTTCTGTTGAACTTTGTCTTCCTTGACAGTATTCTACGTTATTCAATGTGCTCATTATGTGCACTATCCTTACCAACTGTGTATTTATGACCATGAGTAACCCTCCAGACTGGACAAAGAATGTGGAGTAAGTAGAAAATAAAGGGTATCTTTCAATATTGTCGGTCCTTTAGATTTCAAATTGTGCATTTAACATCTTGAGGTCTCACCAGTTTCTTGGCAAATCATACTAGCTACTCCAAACCAGACAAGTTAGACAATCTTTCAAGTTCATTTCAATCAGGAATTTCCTTTAGGACAAAGCTTGCATGGCTCATTCAGTTGCTCAAATTACTGCACTGGTTTGACTGCTAATATTTGTAGCTGTCTACCTTCCTTGTGAGTCTCACAATCTTTCGGAGACCACCAGTGATTACTAATATTCAATGATAAAAATTATACCTAGTTTGTTTGTTCTTTTTCTCATGCCTATCACCTTGCTATGTTTTTTTAGTATCTATTTCATGACTCTTAATGTTGCATATTTTATTAAACACAAATGCTTCATTCATTTTTGGATTAATACCTGTTTGCTTAAATCAGACCAAAAGCTGGTGTATTTTAGACAATATCTTCATATAGAACTATCTTATCCGAGTCTTCAAATTAATTAATGTAGCAAGTACATACTCATTTGGTTAGTCAATGAGAATGTCTTTCAGAATATAACATTTCTTTTTGCCTTAAGCCCTTCCTAAGCTCTGCAGCCTGGGGAGACCCATATAGATCGAAGCCTCTAATTTTTCTTTGTTAAGTCTCCTTTAAGATATGTACATGTAAGTTACCTACCAGATCTTTAATGTGGGCTTGGCTATTTTCTCTCAGGTACACCTTTACAGGAATTTATACTTTTGAATCACTTATAAAAATACTTGCAAGGGGCTTTTGTTTAGAAGATTTCACGTTTCTACGGGATCCATGGAATTGGTTGGATTTCACAGTTATTACTTTTGCGTAAGTATCTTAATATATTTTCCATCCTGGAAGAGTAAATCCTTGGTGGGAACCTACGCGATATTTCTCCTTGGTGGCTTCCCTTCACAGATCAAGCACTTTTCTTAGTTATGTGAATTTAGAATATTTTTCTTTCAATCAGATTATGAACTTTGGAGACATTAGGAACTCTCATAATAAATTCTTTGACTTTGGTTTCAATTCGCGCTGTAAAGTAATAAACTTTCCTAAGTAAAAGAAATTATGATTGATCACAATGCCATTTTTCTCTTAACTGGGAAATCTGGTGGCAGCACTCATTGAAGTTGAAAAGGTCTTGATGAAAGACCAACTTAGACTTAGATTTCCCTAAATTCTGAATAACTCTGATTTAATTCTACAGGTATGTAACAGAATTTGTAAACCTAGGCAATGTTTCAGCTCTTCGAACTTTCAGAGTATTGAGAGCTTTGAAAACTATTTCTGTAATTCCAGGTAAGAAGAAACTGGTATAAGGTGGTAGGCCCCTTATATCTCCAACTGTTTCTTGTGTGTTATTGTGTTTGTGTGTGAACTCCCTATTACAGATATGTGACAGAGTTTGTGGACCTGGGCAATGTCTCAGCATTGAGAACATTCAGAGTTCTCCGAGCATTGAAAACAATCTCAGTCATTCCAGGTGAGAGCGAGGTTAAACACCGAGGCTGACTTTAGCTCCGTTGGTGCTACAATCACAGCTTTTGTGCCTAAGCCTTGTTGCTTGTCACCTGTTGCAAATAAATATGTAAAAAAGCAAGAATCAGTACGTCATATTTTGGATGGATTTGATTCTTGGCTTTTACTAATTGCTTTCTTTAAAACTGTTCTAAATCAGCCTTTGAGTTTAACAAGTTTTTGCATGAGGCATTTGCAGTAACAGGCTACATGGTTTGCATCCTATAACATCAAGCTTTTTGCATAGAAGCTAAACTATGAGACATTCAAACTGATGCAAATTTGACCATTAGGTCAAAAACTGGTAATTTTCTTAATGCAGATAAATGAAAGAGCAAGGGATAGCATGAGGGCTGCATGGGGCTCAGTTTTCAGATGTCTTCCTTTTTTAACCCACACTCAAGCTTGCAGAATTCACAAATATATAACTTCATAATTCAATGACTTCAAGATTTCTTACTACTCTATTCATATAGATTTTTCTAAAATCAATAAGAGGTTAGGGAGTAAGACATCTGCAAATAAAAGCAAAATATTTACACGAGGTTGATGTTTAAGCATGAGTAACAAAATCATTTCTTTTGCTACAAGGAGTGTTTGGAAATACAATTTTGGTTCATTTCCATTCACGGTTTTCTAATGAACATACAAGTTCTGCTTTCATTCATTTTCACCAGCTAGCAGGCTTCTCATAAAAATGTTATACAATCACAAACATTAAACTAATAGTGTTGGCATTCTGCATGACATCTTTATTTTCCAGGACAAGCTCATGATGTTTTTGTCGGTAAAGTGGCTGTTGAATAGTATATTTAAATTCCTCCCTCTGATTTTGTTTGTAGGCTTGAAGACCATCGTGGGGGCCCTGATCCAGTCGGTGAAGAAGCTTTCAGATGTAATGATCCTGACTGTGTTCTGTCTGAGCGTGTTTGCACTAATAGGACTACAGCTGTTTATGGGCAACCTGCGGAATAAATGTTTGCAATGGCCCCCAGATAATTCTTCCTTTGAAATCAACATCACTTCCTTCTTTAATAACTCACTGGATGGGAACGGTACCATTTTCAATAGGACAGTGAGCATGTTTAACTGGGATGACTATATTGAAGATAAAAGTAAGATATACTTTTTTAGCCATTAAGTTTAGTTCTTTAAATATTAAAATATATACATATATATAAGTGGAAATTGTCTCTATTTTCATATGAACCAAATGACTTAGACCAATTTAAGATTACTTAATACGTGATACAGAAATCAAATATCTTACTTCTTTTTCCTTATCATCAATCAACATGATAAAAGTTACCGTTTGAAAATGTATCTTTTCCTAAGCCGGTGTTGAAAGCAATACCATTTCATATTATCTAAACAAAAATATTTGTTTAGTAGACATTAATCAGGAGTTTTCACTTCATCTAAAGGAGTCATCTTAATAAATAAGTCAGTAGTTTGAACTATTCAGTGTATTATACTGAAATGTTTGTTAAGAAGACTGGGGAAAAATAATTTAGTCCTATTTGTTTGGCTCAGTGTATGTGTTGAGTGCATATGATATATCTGGAAATAGAGAATCCATTCACCAAGATGAAATCTGAATTTCTGTACTCATCAGAAAGTTGAACAACCTCAATCCAGCCATTCACTTATTGATGATGGAAGATAAATCCAAAACCTACCTTTATGATATTCTTATTTCAATTCATCCCTTTGGTGTCAGTCATTGTATTAGAGTTATTCATTCATATACAGTCATGAAGGGCTTAATGATGGGGGTGCATTCTGAGAAATGCATTGTTAGGCAATTTTCTTGTTGTCCAAATATCATAGAGTACTTACACAAACCTAGATGGTATAGCCTACTACACACCTAAGCTGTATGGTACTAATCTTATGGGGCCACCATTGTATATGTGGTCCGTCATTGACCAAAATGTCGTTATGTGACACATAACTAGTTTGATTTTATTTTAGAGATGGACACTTATGATGCCATATGCTTCAGTATAATTTGTTATCATTGAAGCCAACACCTCTGTCATTTGGATTTCCAAGTCCACCCCTGTCTAAGTACAATTAGCTAGCCAACTTCTATTGACCTCTTGATTATCAGTACTACACTGGGACACTTACTCTGAGGTTAGAAACTTCATGGTTTTTAGAACCATATGAAATTTTATCATTTTTCACATTATATTACTGTTTTAAGACTTAGCATTCTCATGAAGACTTATACTGAGGAAAGTAAGATGCATTGGATAAATGAATAAAGAAAACAAATTATCCCATTATTTATGGGGTTTCTCATTTATTAAAATTATAATAGCAGCACAGTGACAATCTTTGCACATAAATCTTTTCTCTATTTCTGATTGTTTCCTTCAGCTGGACTTATATTAATGGAATTTGTTTGGGTTGATGGGTATGACCAGATTAAGGCTATAGAGATATAGTGTCAGATTGCTCTACAGAGAGATCGTACCAATATATACCCCCTACAGTAGTGGTCATCTTACTGAAGTCTTGCTAATATTGGCTATTTCCATATTTTAAAATCTTTTGGTAGAAGAAAACGTGTATCCTCTTGTTCCTTAATTATTAATGCAGTAGAATTTTTAAAATATGTTCATTAGTATTATTAACAGGCTATATATTTCATATAATGTGAATTATCTGTTGATATTTTTACCTGATATTCTACCAGGTGATGTTATATTTTGGAGGATCCATATGAACATTTTAATTTACCAAGTATATTAACATTTGTGTTTTTTGTCAAATATATTCTCCAGCTAATTTTTTACCTTATTGCTTATATTTGATGCCTAGTGATGTTGACTTTTAGGCAATCAAATCATCAGATTTGTTTTCATTTTTTCTATATTTAAGTTTAGAAAATGCTTCTTGATTCAGGAATAATAAAAATATTCACTTAGCTATTCTACATGTAAAGCAACCACCTATATATACTATACATATATTTTTAAAACCCTGTGAATTCTTTGTGACATATAAATGGACTTGTCTTTAAATCTTTAACCTTTAAAAATCTGGAATTATTTTTTGATATATGTTGTGAGGTAAGGATCTAAAACTTCTCAGAAAAATATGACCCAGATATATATTAAGGTATTCCTTAAGTTTAGGCTTTAAGTATTCCTAAAAGCAATTATAATAACTTTTTTGTGAGGGATATGTGTGTGTATGTCTTTGTATATAAATTTGTAAATACGTGTTTATCTATGTGTATGTTTCCTGAGATTATCTTTGCACTTATTAAAGTCATATATAAGGTATTCCTTAAGAATAGAAACTAGATATATTTAGAAAATATATATCTCCAAAGAAACAAGTTTATCTTGTTCATTTGAAAGAAAACAATCAAGGCAGAACCCAAAACAACACTTACTTGCAGCACCATAGAAAGAACAAACACCATGCCCACTTTTCACAGGAAATTAAGGTAAAATTGGCAGGAAAAAATATCTTAATCTATTTTGAATTCAGGCAAAAAGTATTTGTAAGACAAAGTTTTATTTGTGTGGAAGTATTTAGAAGCAGCAAGGTTTCCCTTTCTCTTACTTTTTGTGCCAAGCAAACAGCCTTAATTTGGTGGCTCTTTCTTGAAGTATCCCAAGCAATTTAAGTTTATATTTTCAATAAATGCTGATATGAAAATGCTAAAATAGTTATTCCTTTAGAAAAAATTTCTTTTTAAAACAGATTTTCTAAACATTTGTTCAATCGGAAATGTTGTTAGTATTTAATTATTATTAAAATATTTTCATTTAGCCATATACATATTTATTATTTGTCTAGTTCACTATGGTTGGAAAAATCTCTAAGCTTTATTATCCAGACACAATGGCTGAAGTATTTTGAGGGCTTTTTAAATGGTTCTTTTTATTCCTTGTTCTTTAAATAGGTCACTTTTACTTTTTGGAAGGGCAAAATGATGCACTGCTTTGTGGCAACAGCTCAGATGCAGGGTAAGTGATGTTTCGTATTGATTTTCAGTCCACACCACTTCACCAGCCTCAATAACCCGCCACCTCCCACCCACCTGGCCTCCGCCCACTCCCCATTCAAAGCCCTCCATAAATTCTACTTCACGCTGACTCTCAAAATAGCTGGGATAAGTGTGGATTCTCACCTCCTTCACGCACTCATATGCAGCAATTATTTTTCCATACTAGGTCACAGCTAATCTTCCAAATTAGTTCAATGGAAAATAGAGAGAAAAGCAGTGCACATACATAAGAAGCTTAAGTTAACAGAATTCATAAGCATGTACTTTTATAAGTGTGATATTTTATATATGCTGATGTGCTCTCCATGGCTGAAAATGTAAGATCTCTGAAGATAATGTCTATATCTGAGGCATGGTGCGTGTATGTCTAGTATATTTTAGCTAAGTAGTTAAAAGCACAGACTGGAGAGTTTCCATGGGTTCAAACTCTGACTCCACCATATAATGTCACCTCCTTTTGTCTTAGTTTTCTCATGTGGTAAATGGGTATAGTAATCGGGTTGCTGTAAGAATTACATTGTTTAATGAATATATAGCTATTACAGCACTCAATAAATGCTTTTAATTATTATGAGTGACATCACATGAATGCTTGTAATTAAGAAATATTGTACCTGGAGCTAAAGCCTAGGAAATTCAGAGAAATAGTTACCTTTATCTTATTTGGCAAGATTTTAGAATCATAGGCAGAAGCTAATGTTCTTTCTATGGAAGATGATATTGTAGACATTAGTAACCAATCCCTGTAGCAAAATTCCCAATGGTAACATGCTTTGCATTTGGCTCGTATGATAAAGACTATGCTGCCTTTATCTCCAGACCCCAGTGATAAGTAAAACAGAATGATTTTAATTCCTTGTCTATACTGCACTAAATGCTTTACATACAATATCTTATTCAACGCTTGCACATTTGCGAGGCAGGTTCTGTTATTAGCTCTTTCTTATACATGGGGGCCCAAAGATTAGCAAGGTTAGGAAACTTGCCCAGGATCAAGCAGCCCTGAAGTGTGAGGCACAATATTTAGGCCAGGGCAGCCTGATCTTGAAGGTCGCACTATGAAATCCTCACTGTGCAGAGTCATTCCCTCCTCTCCATTCACCCTTTTTTCACCCCTCTTCCCTACTGCCACACACACACACTGCTGCGTCTTCAGTTTTTCTCTGTAGACTTATTTTTCTGTTCATGTCCATAAGTCCCAGAAGATAGTAGTCATGATATGACTGCTTTTATATAGAGATATGGTCAATATAATAACGACCCTTGTGAATCATAGAGGAATCCACAAATAGACTTAGTAGATTCTGTTATGCTGTAAACCAGTCCACATGGATCTGGGTCAAGCACTGGGTGAGGTGAGAGAAATCTGCCTTCCCTTGTCTCCCTTGTGTCCTATAAAACAGACATTGGCATCTATACAAACAGGTAAACCAGCCAACACTTACAGTTACTGACTCCTTTTTTTTTTTTTAACCTGATTACAGCCAGTGTCCAGAAGGATACATCTGTGTGAAGGCTGGTAGAAATCCCAACTATGGCTACACGAGCTTTGACACGTTTAGTTGGGCCTTCTTGTCCTTGTTTCGTCTCATGACTCAAGACTTCTGGGAAAACCTTTATCAACTGGTGAGAACAGATAAAAGGAGTTTTCTGGGAAGCAGGAAATACTGCGATCAAGAGAATTGCTGTAAAATACTTTATTACTTGGCGTGTGAGTTGGTAACATCCTATATAAAATTTAATAAAATCTCTCTTCCATTTTTGCAGACACTACGTGCTGCTGGGAAAACATACATGATATTTTTTGTGCTGGTCATTTTCTTGGGCTCATTCTACCTTATCAATTTAATCCTGGCTGTGGTGGCCATGGCCTACGAGGAACAGAATCAGGCAACACTTGAAGAGGCTGAACAGAAAGAAGCTGAATTCCAGCAGATGCTTGAACAGTTAAAAAAACAACAGGAAGAAGCTCAGGTATAGTCAACAAGCATAGAGCTCTTTTGTGTTTGTTTATCTCAATTCTCCGACCACACTGGTGGGGTCAGTGGCGTTTAGCATGCAAAATCGGCAGTGGTAACTGACATTCAAAACATGGCAGATATGTTTGGTAAGTGTTAGGAGCCTGTTTGGTTATTAGGAGATTATTATTTTATTTTAATGATTACTGTCAAAAGTAATGGCTTCAAAACATGGAGAATTATAACTGCTTTATTGACATTTTTTCTCCCTTGTGACCCCTCATTTACTCAGGCCCACAAAGTGGTAAGACTTCATGCCCTCAAAGTATTTTCTTAATCTTCTGGGGAAAAGGAATTCAGTTATAGTTGCTTCTTCATTAGTGTCATTAGAGGTGGGAAAGCTCAGAAAACCAGAGTCAAACTGAGAAGATTATTCATATAATCTGGAAATACAAAGACCTATTTAATGTTTATTTTCTATTTGAAGAGTGTTTAAATGCAAGTTTGTGGATTGCATAAGGAAAACACTGGTATGTAAACATACTAAATCACTACGTTCTCTGCCTCCTACCCTGTAAGTTCTTTAATGTGGACTTGATAAGGCTTCAAAATAAGGCAAGAATTTCTCTAATTATATTTACTTGACTTTAATGGCCTTAACTAATCCAACTGCCTATTTTAACTTTTTCTTGGATCTTGACTACGGTTCCTTTTTAACACTGAGTACTGTAAATATGTGCTAAAAGTCAGATAAATAAAATATACTGGGGTAGCAACAGCATTAAATACTATATCTTTCCAAAAATTGTACTATTGTAATTTACAAATTCATTCAGATGCCATGATCTGGGGTTCCCTTATATATAACCTGTAATATGTTTTTGTTTTGCATTTCTTAGTGAAATACTCAATTTAAGTCAAAGAGGAAAAAGAAGTTTATTAAAATAAAATGTTTGACAGAATTAAATTTAATAATTTAGACTGGCACTAAAAGCCAATGTGAAGTGGAAATGTGATGGATCAGGTTAAAATAGAAAACCTTTCATTTTTAACTTCTTGCCTTCTTAAGATATTGTTTAAATCATAAAAAACATTGTTATGGTATTTGAGTGTCTTGTTCATATTATTCGATAATTAAAAGGCATAGTGTGTTGGGGCCGGCCTGGTGGCGCAGCAGTTAAGTGCGCACGTTCTGATTGATGGCCCGGGGTTCGCCGGTTTGGATCCCGGGTGCGGAAATGGTACCACTTGGCAAAAGCCATGCTATGGTAGGCATCCCACATATAAAGCAGAGGAAGATGGGCACAGATGTTAGTTAGCTCAGGGCTAATCTTCCTCAAAAAAAAAAAAAAAGGCATAGTGTGAGGCCAAACCTTGAAGGATTTCATCAAAATCACATGTATCATCTTCCACATGTCTGTTGATGTTAATACTTTAATTGGTCTAGTGACAATGCATTGTTCTCCAAAATATAGACCAGGATGGAGAATCATCTTTCACGATCATATTCGTGATACTAAAGATAAATGAAGCGGTGACATAGATTAATCTTTTTCAAAGTTCGTATGCAACTATCATTGACCTTGTACCTTTCTAGGCAGCAGCTGCAGCAGCATCTGCTGAATCAAGAGACTTCAGTGGTGCTGGCGGAGTGGGGGTTTTCTCAGAGAGTTCTTCAGTAGCATCAAAGTTGAGCTCTAAGAGTGAAAAAGAGCTGAAAAACAGAAGGAAGAAAAAGAAACAGAAAGAACAGTCTGGAGAAGAAGAGAAGGAGGATGGAGTCCGCAAATCTGAATCTGAAGACAGCATAAGAAGAAAAGGTTTTCGTTTTTCCTTAGAAGGAAGTAGGCTGACGTATGAAAAGAGGTTTTCTTCTCCACACCAGGTAAAAATATTAGATTAAATAAATTGTGTTTTCATAAAAAACACATTCTTTTTTAAGATATGCCAGAATTTGGTAGCTATAAAACTGCTTTCTGCCTGGATAGCACAATGCTTTCAGAATGGTAAAGATCATCACATGTTTTGTTTATCCCCTCAGAGAATTTGTGATTTTCTCAACTTTTTGGAATCCCAGGGAAGATTTTTAGAACATCGATCCCAGTAGGCTTGGGAAGCTTTGTGGTTTGAGGTTTTGTTAAATCTCAGGGGAATTTTCCACATGAGAAATTATCAACAGATGTTTCCCATCCCTTCTTAGCTACTGTGCCCAGCCCCAGTGAATTGTGGGTTTTCTAAGTGGTAGGTTCCTAGAAGTGAACTGCGAACTTTTTCAGACCGTCTGTGAGGTTGTTTCCAACCACACGCAGACTTCCGGTGAAGAGTGCATTCTTCATGCCCTTGTTTCAAGGGGAACTGAAGCAAAATTTTTCTAAAAGTGTATCCGAAATTCTTAGGTAGACATGCACTGAGGAAGATTTATGACACTAAGCAGTAGTATGTAATTGCACTTGGTTATCTCTGTCTCATGTTTAACGTGGCTCTTGCATTGAAAGAATACCATGATTTATATAGTGTAGAAATTGTTCACCGGATGCCTCTGGCTTATGTACCAACACCAGCTGCTGAAACTTTGAAATTTAGGATCCTTAATCATCGTTGAAATTACCAAGAGAATTAGCAGAAATACAGTTTCTCAGAAGACAAGTTCACCAGTAGTGCAACCTTAATATCTGTAACGTAGCAATAACAATTAGAACGATAACGTTGATAGCAATGATAAGGACTAACACTTACATAGTACATTGCAACTTGTAATAGAAACTCGTTTCAGCTCCTCACTGCAGTCCTAGGTAGGTACTATAATCATCATCCCCAAGCTACAGATGTGAAGAGAAGGGGAGGACTGAATTCTTTGTCAAGTGCCTGTTTTATGCTTGGCATTCTTTTTAACATTACCATAATTAATGCTAACAGCCCTGCACAGTATTATTTTCACTATTTTTTAGGCTCGTTGAAATTAAATAATTGCTCAATGTCCTTGGCAAGGGCCAAGGTGATGTTCAAATTTGGCCTGACACTGAAACTCTTGAACTTTCCACTTCATCAAGCTGACTAGAAAGAACACCTTAAAAAACTGATGGGGAAATTTATGATTTGATTTCATTTAAAAGGTACATATATTTAAGGTTATACTTGTTCTTTGTACATTTTACAGCAAACATAGTCTCACATAACCCTATGTGTAATATGTGCAAAATTTTTATAGGTCAGCCTGATTCATTCTAAGTCCAGATAAAATTATGAGATGGGATAAATTAAGGGTTAGTGGAATTGAATTCAAATTTAAAATAGAATTTGCTTTCAAGTAAATATCGATATTTGCTCATTCTCATTCACTTTTGTTGTCACATCATTACAATTCCATTAGTGGAGACATTAATCTTAATAAATGTGAATTCCTGTAAAATTGTCTCCTTTTTACATCATTGATCATTTTGAAAAACAGAGAAGGAAGAGAAGAAGGGAGGGAGGGAAAGAGGAAAGAAGGAAGGTAGGTTACCTGAGGGAAAATTGCCTAAATTTGAAACTGCAAATCAGCACATACCTCAGATAGTCTCCAATTTGTTTTATTTCAAATCCACTAGAACTAATTCTAAGCGAAATAGTGAAGCGTGAAAGCGTTGGCTCTGTCCCACCTCTCTGAAACATTGCTCAAAAAATTTTCCCCATATTCTCTTCTTCATGCCTCTATTTCCTAACTTGTGAGCATTATAAGAGGTCACTGACTTATGCAATATGGAATATCTGGTTCAAACTGCTGATCATTTCTTAAGTGATATTTGAATAAAAATAGAGCTAAAGACTTTTTTTATCTGATAAAGAATTAGTCAGTTAACTAAGATGATGGAGAGAGAAAGACAGAGAGAGGGAAGGGCAGGGATCCTGAAATAATACTAATCTCACTTTGCAGGCCCCTGGAAGTAATACTGAAAATATCAACCTAGGTAGAAGTTTTCAGCCTGGGTACAGTGATGAAGGGTCCTTGGCTTTTGTTAGACTTTTCAAGGGTCCAAGACCCAAACATATTGAAAACCATTGTTTTGTGGCGACACAATGGAAAGGTGATTGTGTTGGTAACAATTTCTACTTCCATACTGTTGAAGACATAATGTAGGCCTTTACCACAAGGTTATAATTTTTTCAGTAGAGTAGGAAGGCTGTATGAAATATTTCTTAGACTTCAATATGACTTGCTAGCGTCGGAGAGGGGAGACAAAGAAGTCAAGAGTGCAATCTCTAATCAAGTCTCAAGACAATCTGAGTATTTTATTTTGAAACCTTTATAAGATACTGTTGACCTTCTTAAGTTATTAGTTCCCTCCCTATTTGTGATAAACCAGGAGTTTTGCTTTTTAAAACTAGTGTGATAAACTAGTGTTGATTGCTATGGATTTATGCAATTAATGTCAGCAGTGGAAGTTGATGCTAACAGATGGGGCACAATCATTTTTCATATAGCTGTCACATGTAAACTATGCTCTTGTATGGCCAATTCACCTTTGAACTTTAAGAAACATTGTGTACAATTTCGTAACTTTTTTCCCTCCAACTCTTCTATCGACTGTAATTGAGTAGAGCACTTATAGTTAAAATATAAACTCTTACTGAGTGAACATACCCATAATTTCTATTTCATTTCTTATTGCCAAGCTTTTCTTGTCTGCCTTTCTTTCTGAGGTAATGATAACCAGTAGATCACAAATCCTGTAACTATTCAAAGTCGCTTGTGAAAAGAGACATGAAAGAAATTGGGTAGTCTAGGAAAGACTTAAAAAAATTTGCGTGGAAAATAGTAAAGGAAAAAAATGAATCTTACTAATGAAATAATAGCATGAAATAATAGGATAATTGATAATAGGATAATAGAAATGGATAATAGGTAATGGGCACAGGAAAAAGCAGGAATAACATCTGTTGAGAGAGCAGATTGGTGTTCTTAGATGTACTTCTTTCTGTAAATAATGAATAGGATCACATAACATACGATAGTGGTTTACAGATGTTTATGGGCGTTATTGAGAAAAATCATTCTTTACCTGAAAAGAAAATTAGAAGCATACTTATTAGTCAGGAAATGTAAAAAAATATAGGTACAAAATAATTTTAGTTAGCTTTAAATCTTTTGGAGAGAAAAAGACAAAACTAACAATGTTTAAATGATGCACTTAGTATTTTTTCTGTGAGTAGTCATAGAAATCCAACTCAAGCCAGATTAAGTGAAAAAGAGAATTGATTCGATCATATAAATAATACTGATGAGTAGCTTTAAGCAAGGCGGATCCAAGGGCTCAAAACTTGTTATCATGATTAAGTGTTTCTCCACATCTCAGCCCAGGTTCCTCCAGCGTGGTGGCAAGAAGCCCACCGTAGCTCCAAACTTATATTCAGTATTTTTAGCAACACCAATTTGAAAATGCACCTCTTTTGCAACAATTCTAAAAGAAAGAAGTGGCTGTGAATGGACCAAACAGGGTCTCCTGTCCATCTTTAAACCATTCTCTGTGGTCAGAGGTGTGGAATACAGTCATTGACTAGTCCTGAGTCATGGTCTTGCCTGAGGAATATTTCTCAGAGATAAGCAGGATGCTGTCAACAGAAGAAGGAGAAATGGATACTGGACAAGCAAACACAAGTGTTCACTAGAGTGAGGTTATAAAAGTAGACTAGTAATAAACAGGAAGTGATTCCTTGTGCTCAGTGCTACTGTGCTTAAGAATCAGAGTAAACTGCATGATGACAGTGGCAGTGTAGCTATTTAGAATATTGTTAAACGATTGTGACCAGACACTTGGTGAAAACCAGGTTTTTGTAAATATGGTGCTGTTCAGATTTCTTGAGACAGATAGGAGAATGAAAATCAGAGAATGAGTCATACATTTCTTTCAGCTTGATTTGTGTAATTTATTCATGAAGACCATTATAAAATATGCAAAGAGAGGGAGAGAAACTGCTCCTTATACTATAATTAAACAGACCTACTAGTAAGATTGATTTTATTTTCCTCTGTGGTAAGATTTGCATCAGGTTGTGGTCCCTAGAGGGTATGTTCTTACTGGGTATATTTTTGGCTTCAAAGGATCTAAATGTACGTGTGTTCTTACTTGCTTTCCATTGGATTGTTAAGTGAGATTAGCTTCCAGAGAAGAGTTTAGCAAAAATTTCAGTTCTAGGTGTCAGAAATGGGACAAACAATGTTGAGGGGTATGTGACTATCTTAAGGCATGGTAAAGTAGAAGAAAATGACAGAAAATGAGAGAGCAGAAGATGAAAATGAAAGAAGGGAGAAAAAGGGAAAGTAAAATGAAAGAGGTGAACCCAGTAGAGAGTTCCAGAACACCACCAGCAGTTACCACATGACCCCTTGATTCCACCTGTCCGATGACTTACCCTTAGATAAATCACCAACTATGAAACAGCAAATCCAGTTCCATATTTTTCAGGATGCCAGCTCTAATTCTGATCATGTGGGTTTTGTTTCCCTTCTTGTTATCCATAGTCTTTATTGAGCATCCGTGGCTCCCTTTTCTCTCCAAGACGCAACAGTAGGGCGAGCCTTTTCAGCTTCAGAGGGCGAGCAAAGGATATTGGCTCGGAGAATGATTTTGCTGATGACGAGCACAGCACCTTTGAAGACAATGACAGCCGAAGAGACTCTCTGTTCGTGCCGCACAGACATGGAGAGCGGCGCCACAGCAACGTCAGCCAGGGCAGCCGTGCCTCCAGGGTGCTCCCCATTCTGCCCATGAACGGGAAGATGCACAGCGCTGTGGATTGCAATGGAGTGGTCTCCCTGGTCGGAGGCCCTTCTGCCCTCACGTCTCCTGCTGGGCAGCTCCTGCCAGAGGTGAGGCCAGTGAAAATGCAGCTGTTGGCAAGGGAGCTGTGGCTGGTGGGGGTGGTTTTTGATTTCTACATCTACAAATTTTGCTGAATCTATGGCTTAAAGGCCGGGGGTTTGTTCAATCAAGCTATGAACTTATTTTGTCAAACAGTTCCGTTCAGATTTTTCTACAAATTAATGAAAAACATAGGATGGGTCTTGTAGAATATACTAATTAGAAGTATTTCTTCGTCATTATTACTACAGTAATATAACTTGCCAAAAAGCACAGCAACAACTTATCAAGCATAATGTTTAATATAATCAAATTAAATACAAGAAAGAAATAAATATTCATCTTAGGGATCTTACCTCTGTTCATTTGAAAGGAGAATTTGATACTTCCTCTTGAAGTAGGTACTCTTACTAACTATGTGATATCCTGCAGGGCAACATTCTTCCTCTTTGCAGGTCAGAGTGCAATAACACTTTTTAGCACCCTCTCAAATGACCCCAGCCATTGTACATCCGTGTGATGAAGAAGTCACTCAAAGTACTTGATAAATCGTGTTGTAATTTTTAGAGCAAATTTCACTCTTTAAATTATTGTCATGAATTCTTGTAAACAAAGTGACCCTAAATCAAGCATATGGGGAAGAGTTTCAACTAAATACCAGATACTCACAGGGACATGTTACTGACATTTCCTTTGTGAAATGTAAGGTGCTTTTTAACTTTGGTATTAAGTAGGATTTCATTTACCAATATAAAAGTATTCTAGCCATGTCGTTTGGTTGGATTTTATACTTTGCTGAATCATATTAAAATCTTCTTTGTATGATTTTTGTCACACAATTCCATTTATTATGGTTGGACAAACATTAAAAGGTAGAAATGGCTAAGGAAATAAATACTTTCATTTTAACCCAGTGTTTCTCAAAATATACTTCACCCTCAGACTACTTATGTCAGAATTCCCTGGAATGGAGTACTTCTTAAAAATAGAGATTCTTTGTTTCCCCCTCCTCCCACCCCTGGCAACCACCATTCTACTCTCTGCTTCTGAGTTTGACGGTCACAGAGTACAAAGTTTCAGTAATGCAAGATAAATAAGTTCTGGAGACCTAGTGCCTAAAGCTAACAATACTGTATTGTATACCTAAAATTTGCTAAGAGGGTACGTCTTATCTCAAGTATTCTTATCACAAATAGCAACAACAACAGTAATAATAATAAAGGCAGGGGGCAAGAGAGGAAGCTTTCGAAGGCAATAGAAATGTTCATGGCCTTGATGGTGGTAATAGGTCACGGGTGTATACTTATCCTCAAACTCATTGAATTTTGTGCATTAAATATCTATAGCTTTTACATGTCAGTCATTTCTCAATAAAGTGGTTTAAAGAAAAAGTAGAGGTTCCTGGGTCAATCCAGGCTTACTCAGACCAAAAGGGCAGTGAGAACAAGTCAAGGAATCTTCTTCCTTGACAGGCATCCCACATGGTTCTTATGCATAATAAAGTATGAGCATCACTGATTTTGATAAATGTTAATTGAGCAAACAAAAACAAATCCACAACTTGTTTGCATAAATACAAAGAGAATATCAGTCGGAAAATAATTAGCATTTATCAGTAATTAACATAAAACTCAAGGCCTATCAGAGAAGATGGGATAAATCTCTGAAGAGATTGGGGCAACTCAGGGCCAGTGTGAAGCCAAGGCTGGTGTGATCCCTTCACTTCCTGCTCCCTCCTGCCCAGCCTTCACTCACCGGCAGGTGCTGTGAGGCAGGGCACCGCACTCTGGTGTGACACGAGCTGAAGGTGCAGACAGAAGAGGGTGGCTTTGAGAGACTGTGGAGGGGACAGGAGAAAAGAAAATAAACAGCTACAGGCAAAGGACACCCTCCAAAGCACACAATATCTTGGACTTTACATGTAAATTCAAGCATGTAGCTTGAATTTGAAGCAATTTACCTTAAGAAAGAATTTCCTCGGTAATATCATGAGAGATTTTGGAATCTGTCGTTAAAAATTAAACAGATCTTGGGGCTGGCCCCGTGGCCGAGTGGTTAAGTTCGCGCGCTCTGCTGCAGGCAGCCCAGTGTTTCGTTGGTTCGAATCCTGGGTGTGGACATGGCACTGCTCATCAAACCACGCTGAGGCAGCGTCCCACATGCCACAACTAGAAGGACCCACAACGAAGAATATACAACTATGTACCAGGGGGCTTTGGGGAGAAAAAGGAAAAAAATAAAATCTTTAAAAAAAATAATAAAAATAAATAAATAAATAAAGTGTTCATGCTTTAAAAAAAAAAATTAGACAGATCTAGGATTGTACATTTAGTTCTGCATAGAGCAGAAAGCACTAGATGACTTGTAAGCAACGCTATTTTTTTCTTAAAACTTTGCCTCTCTCGAGATGTGGTATATATACACAATGGAATACTACTCAGCCATAAAAAAAGACAAAATTGGCCCATTCACAACAACTTGGATGGACCTCGAGGGTATCATGTTAAGCGAAATAAGCCAGTCAGAGAAAGACGAACTCTATATGACTCCACTCATAGGTGGAAGTTAGTATATTGATAAGGAGATCTGATCGGTGGTTACCAGGGAAAAGGGGGGGTGGGGGGAGGGCACAAAGGGGGAAGTGGTGTACCCACAACATGACTAACTAAAATGTACAACTGAAATCTCACAAGGTTGTAATCTATCATAACATTAATAAAAAACAAAACAAAAAACTTTGCCTCTCTCTGACCAGGCAAAATATTTTAAATTCTGAGAGACAACCTTTTGATTTAAAGAGCTTTAGTTCACAGATGAATTATTTCTTTTCTCATTAATTTTACTTCTCTTTTACCCTAAAATTAACTTTAGAGTGACCTATATGGATGTTTATCACCATTAATGACAATCCCATCGAGTGAAAACTTTGCTTTTGAATATGACTGCTTTAGAGATATGAAGGTTAATAAAAACAATGTTACTCATATCACAAAAAGGTCAAAGTACGCGAACAGGACTCATATTGCTATATTAGAAATAGAGAAAATCCTCACAGAACTAAAAGTGACTTCTTATTCATTATTAGCACTTCAACCTCCATGTGAAATGCTTGAGTTTGGCCCTTTTTTCTTATGATAATTAACTTCATTGTTTGATCTTCTAAGGTAGGAATAAGTTTCTGCCTATATTGAAATTCTGGTGAGTTTATTTTAGAATAGAAAAGTAGCAAATCATAATATCATTGTTAAAAATCAAAGACCCCTGAATTGGTGTTATTGCCTTAAATTAGAGTTTCAATGCCAAGGATGAGTTGTTTTGTGGATGGAGTTGTTTTGTGAATGTAAGACAAAGCTATAGGTTAGTTCTAATATTTAGTTTTATTATTAAGGATGTTGGGAAATTTTACCTGTCCATAATGAACAAAAGGATTTTACAAGTGGAGTTCACATTTTAGGGAGCTATTACTGATGCATATTTTAGAAACCGTAAGAATTATTTTCATACATTATACCACCTGAATATGCATCTATAAATATGTAATAACTCAATGTGAGAGTAAATCAAGGAACAATATGTTTCACTCTGAAGTCCTAGGTAAGATCAGTTGAAATGCTACAAGGTTATCTATCCAATAGTAGGCATGGTCTCTCCAGCCCAAAGCTCCAAGATGCACAGCTCGGCATCCCTGAAAGCTGAGTATCTGATGGGCTTTCAAATACTTCCTAGGAATGATGATTCCCACAAAGTCTTAATGAGCCGTTCTCCTCTGAGAAAGCAGAGTGAACATTTAAAGTAGCACATATTGTAGGAATGCTTTGGGTTTTGTTGCCCTTAATTTCATCTGAAATTTTATTTTTAGGGCACAACTACTGAAACAGAAATACGAAAGAGACGGTCCAGTTCTTATCATGTTTCCATGGATTTGTTGGAAGATCCTACAGCAAGGCAAAGAGCCATGAGTATGGCTAGTATTTTGACCAACACCATGGAAGGTACGTCAAAAGTCTTACAGTATAGTTACTTGGTGGGCCTTTGGTAATGATGAAAGAAAATGCTTCCGTAAATTCCAATAAAATTCTTCCTGACTTGATACTACGTTATCATTATGTCTTTTACAAAATAAAAGTAAAATGCATGTGCAACACATGGATTCTACTATCTGGTATAGATTTTTACGTTTAACCACCGGGAAGCTGCTGCAAATTCAAGGTACACTTGGAATACTACTTTTGTAGATTAAATTCTAGACTGTTGAAGCTTGTCATGTGCATGACATTGAAAGGAGGGTAATGATAAATATTTATTTTTATAATGAACCTAACTCATTTGAATTGTATTAACTACTTGAGACACAAGTTATAAAATCCTTTGATGTAACCAGAAAAATAAATGAAAACTATGAATTTGGGTTTGATATTAATCTCTTTGAAGCAAAGTTTTTAAAATGTTGTAGAACTACTTTTGCCTTTCTCTGACCAGAGGATTACAATCTATCAGCTTTCTCTTTCATTGCAGATGATATCTGAGTAGTTAACATATTATTTAGAGGTCTGGATCTTATAATGCCAAAATAAAGACTTTGGGGACAGCTTGATCTGTGATTGATTCTTGGCTCTACCACAAGTTAAATGTGTTAGTTTATGACTCTAAACTTCATTTTCTTCACCAGTAAAATGTGGATAATCATGTGTAGGCACAAAGTTGTTGTAAGGATTAAATGAGGCATGAAATATAAAGCACCTCCATACCTGGCTTGTAGAAGGCAATCAACAAATATTGTCATTTTCAATTGTTTTATTTTTGTTGTTTTGCTAATTCACATATTTGTGCCTCTCCATGCCGAGAATTCTCCATGCTGAATTCATAAGTGAATTCAGACATCAACTATCAATTTAAACTACTTGGAAAATACTTTTCATATAAAATATATTCTATCCTCCTCCCTTGCCCTCTCTTCCCCTTTTCCCCCTATCTCTTTTATAACCTCTCCCTTTTCGCCCTTGTATGTGTATAGATGTGTCAAGGGAAAACGAAAGACAGAGAATGAGACAAAGCATGCACACATGCCTTTATTATTGTTATTTATAGTTTCTCTTGATTTGGATAGATTCTTGGAATAAGTCTTTTCCAGTCTGAATGCAAAGATCCCAGGATACTAATACCAGTACCAAAAGCCTAAAAGTCACAGCCAGAAAAAAACTCACAGTGTAGATGGCTGTGTGTATCACAGCCATGTCAGTATTACAAGACCCAATTTTTGTAATGTCCTAATACAGTATCAGAAATCTTTTCACTGATTTCTACGGAATATTAAACTCAGTACGTTCTTCCCCAACCTCGCCTGCATTAGCTTGCACTCCCTGTTCCCCCCCAGCTGCCAGTAGCTTGCTCCTCCCTGTCCCTCCAGGTAAATCTTTTGAAGATTCTCTGGTCTTCTGCTCCTTGCCATAGCAAAACCACTGAGAGGAAGCTGCCAGTGGTTCTGCTACCGATGTCAGCAGCATGTCTGCTCCCTAAAGCAAGAAGTAGAGAAGGAGACAGGGTAAGTCTAAATCAACAGTCCTACTTTGCACTTCTGATAGCATTAAGTCTGAGCTAACGTAAGAAATTACTTAAAAGCATCAACCCACCACTAGAGGGGACTTGTCCGCTAATTAGCATACGAAGTTCAAGATGAGTGTACCCACATCACCCGCCATGGAAATGCGTCTCCTGGAGTTGTTTAGGATGAAAAGGATGTCCTTTCAGAAATAAGTACAACTTAGGAAGCAGGGGACTGAGTGTTTGGTTATAATGTCTGCAGAGATTTTGACTTTATATTTTTGTGACGGACAATGGCTAAGTTTTCATTCCGTTTTTCATTGTTTGTATAGAATGAAAAGTTTATTTTTTCTTCTTTCAGTTATATCTTTATACTTTGAATGTGGCATGGATCGAGGCTGGCTGTCGTTACTTAGCACACACACGCAACTCGAGCTGTCTTTAATATAGTCCTTTTTTTTTGTTCCTGCTCATGGTGGAAAAGTTTCTTAGGTTGACGTAATCTGTTTATTTGGGGATCCTTTCTTCTGAGTCTAATCGTGGTTTAGTTCGCCTTCCCTTTCCGTGAACCGAGCTCGCTGATCCAGCTGGCAACTTTTGTTCTCCTTCTTTTGAACTACAGCCAAGTCTCCATTGTCCAGGGTAATGAACAGCCTCTGACTTCATGAAACTCTAGGAGATGAGCACAAATAAATTGTTTGCTTTTCAAGTGTTTTAAATGCAAAAACCACATAGACTTATTTCCTGGTCACACCCATGGAAAGGAGAGGGGGAGGTTGAGTTAGAAGCACATGAGAAATTGAGGAGAGCCAGCGGAAAGATCTAACCTGGGCTGTAAATGCTTCCCAGTGTGGATAACCCACACAGGAATAATGGAGAGATGGCTGTGGTTCCTGAGTGCTTTGTTCTGTTTCAAAGTCTAAGATTCTCTTTCATTTTTTTTTTTTTTTTGGCATGAATAATTGAATGATTTTATTTTAGAATTTAAACAGCTTTGCTCCACTTTTTCCTGGTGTCGAGATGGGCAACACCGGCTGAATGTCCCCTTTGGAACTTTTCTCTGATTTGTTTTTTTCCTACACAAATCCTGTTTGCTTCTCTTTATCTACTAAAAGACAAGTCGAATTTAAAAAAATACTTAGTCTGACTGTACACAGGCAGAGAGAGATGTTTTTGGTTTCTCTTTTGTTATTTCTTATAAAGGATAATATCTTTTTATCTTCAGCATAAACATGAGGTTATTTGGCAGTCTTAAAAGCATCTATAAAATGACTAGTGCAATGATAATTATATTTATATTTTTCTTCTGATGTACAACTCAACTATTCTTTATTGTTTACAAAATTACATATGAAGGGAAATGGAAATAAGCTGTGAACTTGAAGAATTTCAATATCTAAAGAGACAGTTGAAGAATCTACCTCTAATGGAATTTTGTTAAAATAATCAGGAAATTGAGGTTGGCCCGGTGGCCCAGTGGTTAAGTTCAGCATGCTCTGCTTTGGTGGCCTGGGGTTCACAGGTTCAGATCCTGGGTGCAAACCTACAGTGGCTTACGCCATGCCATGACAGTGACCCACGTACAAAATAGAAGAAGATTGGCATAGATGTTAGCTCAGGGCCACTCTTCCTCAAGAGAAAAAAGGAAAATTAGCAACAGGTTTGTTAGCTCAGGGCCAATCTTCCTCAGCAAAAAAGTTGAACAACAACAACAACAAAATAATCAGGAAATTATTTTACTTTAAGGAAGTGATAAACTTTATAGCATTAGTTAGTGGTGAATGTTTGCCAGCAGAACAAAAAATCATTACCTATGGTCATGTTTGTCCATTCCATCTGCTGTTTCCTCCCGTATAAAGTTTGGTTCCTAGTAAATTGTAGCAAATTTGGAGGGATATTCCCGTCACTAGAGTAGTAATACTAAAGTGACTGACCAGAATCAGTTATGCCATGGATGAAAAAAAGAATGTTTTCCTCTGTCTTAGAGCTGTGAAGTGGTGGTCTCATATTTGTCAGAGCAGGTAATAGGGTATGCAGCTCTCGTATTGGCAGAAAACAGGTTCTGTACCCTTTTCCCACCCAAGAGTTTAGAGATCATTTTACCAAAGGATGATAGTAGGTAATTTCACCCTTCCTTATTCCCCAAAAATCTTTGCCAATGTTTACCAAGTTCCAGTACTGTGAGTGTCATCTTAAAGATGTATGCATTTCTGTCTTCTCTTATTATTTAGTTGAAATTCTTGAAATCATTGTACTTTTTTCTTAAGTAAATGTATTTTAATATTGTTTTATATCATAAGTTTGTAATGATACTTTTACATTTTAATACATTAAAATAAATGCATACTATGAAAATTTATGAATTCTACATATATTCCACATAAAATTCTCCTATATTTTACTAGTATACTAGTACATGAGTTCTATTTTGTGAAACATTCATTTATGTTAACACTGAGGATCCCAGTTTCTTAGGGTGGATATTTCCTCTTCTTTTGTGACCTCTAGTTAAATTAAGAAATGCAGAGAAAAGGAATCTTGATGAGTTTAATATATGAGCCTATATCTAAGGAAACTTAAACTAGAAGCTTTTTGACTAAGACTGATGACACTGACAAAACTATCTCATTAAAAGACCTAAAAAACGTATCTAATCTAAAAAACTGTGATCCAGCATAACTAGTAAAGTTTTTTAGGACATCCCCTGAGAGGAGTTCTTTGATAATACGTATGAGTCTGGCTTTATATGGAAGGTGGATGAGCTTTAAGTATAATTAATGCAAGTCCTACCCATTAGTTTCTGATAGCCTTGAAGGCAATTGTCAGAGAGTTTAATATTGCACAGAGAATCTTGGAAACTATGTTTAGCCAAGATAAATTTGGAAAGTTTACTAGCCTTTCTGTGCCCACGCTTTCCATGACAGCTAACCCATTAAAAGTGTTTTCCTGCTCCACAATCAGATGAACCCAGAATGCCTTTGAACAAATTTAGAGTTTTTGAAAATCACTTTCAATTTAAACCAACGGCTGCAGAATAGAAAGAAAGCAGTTTTCATGAATATTCTAACTTTTTTCTTCCAGAACTTGAAGAATCCAGACAGAAATGCCCACCCTGCTGGTATAAATTTGCTAACATGTGTTTAATTTGGGACTGCTGTAAACCATGGTTAAAGGTGAAACATCTTGTCAACCTGGTCGTGATGGACCCATTTGTGGACCTGGCCATCACCATCTGCATTGTTTTAAATACACTCTTCATGGCCATGGAGCACTATCCCATGACAGAGCAGTTCAGCAGTGTACTGTCGGTCGGGAACCTGGTGAGTAAGGCTCCCCGAGAGTTCCTCTTCCCATTGAGAGAGTTCATGATTGCCTTAATAAATTTCACATCTCACTCTCAAATTAAATATTAATTAATTGGCCATGTATACCTGCAAAGCAAAAGCTTAACATTCCTTTTTTAACAACAAAAATATATTGCTACAAGAAGCAGTGCAAAAGATTCAAAGATTTTGTGGGCAATTTGACTTAGAAGTAAATTTAAATTGCCCATTCATTAGAAAGATGATCATGACTTATGGAGGGCATTGGTCTATGATAACAAGATCCTGATGTATTTCTCAGGGATTTAGAATAGATTCTTTAGGACATGTCTACATTCGCCAAATGAATTATACAATATACCAAACCAGATAATTTTGAAATATCACTTGTAAATACTTGAAGATGGATTCTTTGAGGGGGAAACATCATATAGAGGTTATTATTTCTGTTTGAATTTCTCCTGTAAATTTAGGAATCTATAAATGATGATTTTTGGCATATGTTTTCACTTAAAAATTTATATTAACATTCACTGGATACATGGTAAAGTGATAGAAATGAAAGTAAAGTGGTCTTATACAGAGAAATAAAATGAATAAATTCAGGCAACAAAAATATATTGGTACAACATAGAGGCTTATTAAATTCTTATGTACCTCCCAACCTGATAAATGAACATATAAACAGATTGTATATAGACAGTAAGTAACATATGCTAAAGTATAATGCACAATATTTTTAGGCTGTGAAGTAACCACTATTTTTTTTTTATTATATTCCAGATAGGTCTTAACTGAATCCAGTGATAAAGTTAACATATGCTGACCACTTACTTTGTAACAAGCACGGTACTAAATGGTTTACATGAAATTCCTCTCTCTAGGTTCCCACAAAGTCAATTCTAAGGTAGATACTATGATCGTCTGTATTTTACAGTTGGGGAAACTACCCATGAGAAATTGACAGAGCAATGGAAGATCTGAACACGGTATCAGAGACTCTGAAAACTATTGTAAGCTGTGGTCAAAAATCACGGAACTTTAGCGTAGGAAAGGACAATTGCGTTACCTAGTCCAAATTTTTACCTATATAGGAATCTTTTCAAAGTTGTCTCTAAAAAATGAGCAAGGGATGAAAGAAAGCTTTATGGAAGAGGGTATTAAGAAACAACTGAAATGGGCTTAAGCAAAAATAAAGAGAATTCATTACCTCAAGCAACTAAAGTCCATTTGGGCATAGCTCCAAGTTTTCACCTAGCTAGATTCAGGTTCTCAATCAATGTCACTGGGAGTCACTTCTTGTTCTTCTTCCCGTTATGTATCCTTTGTTTCTGACTGGGTGTTCTATTGATGGCAACATTCTGCCAACTTTTATCCTACCAACATAGCTCCCTGAGCACGATTGTGCTTCCAGACTACTAGCTTTAACAAAGGCCCACAAAGTGAATATCATTGGCCTGGGTGGTGTCGCATGACAATTTCTAAGCCAGTCAGTTACTCTGGTTCTAGGGTTAGAATGCCCTGTTTGACCAAACAAGAACCATGTCTTATCGCTGGCAACAGAGTAAATGAGTGGAATTATTAAGAAGAAAATTAGGTCTGTCATTACCAGAAGAAGAGAGAGTGGATGCTGGAAAGACATAAACAGCAATGGACTATTCAAAGTGGGAGTTGTCTTATGTGTCGAGGAAGGTGGAATTTGTATTTGAGGTGAATCACGGAATAGTAGAAAATATATAGACAGGATCCACATTCTTCTCAAGGACATATGGAACATTCCTGAAGATAAACTATATGTTAGATCATAAAACAAGCCTCAGTAGACTTAAAAAGGTTGAAATTATATAAAGTACCTTTTCTGACAAAAATGGAATAAAATTACAAATCAATAACAGAAAGAAACTTGGAAAATTTACAAATATGTGAAAATTAAAAAACATACTCCTAAATAACTAATGGGTTAAAAAGAAGTCATAAGAGAAATTAGAAAATACTTTGAGATGAATAAAAATTAAAACACATCAAATTGAAACTTACAGAATGCAGCTAACACAGTGCTTAGAGGCAAATTTATGCTGTAAATGCTATAGTAAAAAAAGAAGAAAAATCTCATCCATACTCTATCCTTCCTCCTTAAGAAACTAGAAAAAGTAGAGCAAGCTAAACCCTAAACTAGGAGAAGAAATGAAATAATAAAGAATAGAGTGGAAATGAATGAAGTGGAGAATAGAAAAACATTTCAGAAAATCAACAAATCCAAAAGTTGTCCTTGAGAAATCAGCAGAAATCTTTAGCTAGATTTACCAAGAAAAAAAGAGAGAAGACTCAAATTACTAAAATCAAGAATGAAGAGAGGACATCATTATAAGCCTTACAGAAATAAAAAGGAGTATAAGGAATAATGTAAACAATTGTATGCCAAACATTAGATAACCTAGGTGAAATGGAAAAATTCCTAGAAAGTAACAAACTACTGAGACTGAACCAAGAAGAAATAGAAAATCTGAAAAAACCTGTAACAAGTAAAAATTGAACTAGTAATCAAAAAATGGTCCCACTAAGGAAAGCTAAGCCCAGAGAGTTTCACTGGTGAATTCTACCAAATGTTTAAAGAATTAACACTAATCCTTCACAAACTATTCCAAAAAATAGAATAGAAAGGAATACCTCCCAAGAGAGTTTGGAATTTGAAACCAGTCAAGATACAGAAATTGGACAAACATGTTAAGCTTTCCTTTGAGACCCCACATGAGCTATGCTTTAGGAGTAAAGACTATATCAGAGAACCAGAAGATTCAACTAGGACAAAGAGCAAGCCAAAATATCCTGGCCTTGATTAAGAGTAAAGCCAAGCTACTATAATTGCCAGGTGGCCAACCTATAATTTAACTGCCTGCTAGAACAAAAATCAATACTCTTCCAAGGAAAATAATTGAATCAAAACTATCTATAACACATCGTTCATATCACATAAAAAATTACATGATATGTGAAGAAACAGGAAAATGTGACTCATAGTTGAGAGAAAAAGCAATCAATCGAATTAGATATGAAGATGACTGAGTCACTAGAACTAACATAAAAGGACTTCAGAGAATCTATTATAAATATGTTTAACAATTTGAAGGAAAAAAAATGGTCGTGAATAAACAGATGGAGAATATGAGCAGGAAAAAAAGAAAACTATAAAAAAGAGTCATCTAGACATTTTAGAACTGAAAAATACAAATTCCAAAATGAAAAATTCATTGGATGGATTTAAAAGAAAATTGCAGCTATCAGAAGAAAGGGTTATTAAAATTGAAGCAAGTCAGTAGAAATTATCCAATTTGAACAGCAAAGAAAAGCTAAAAGGAAAAATGAACTGAATCTCACTAATTTGCAGGATAATATCAAGTGGTCTAGTGTGTGCATAAGGGAGACCCAAAAGGAGAAAAGAGAGAGAATGGAACAAAACAAATATTTGAAGAAATAATGGCCAAAAATTTCTCAAAATTTTTGAGAAATATTAACTTAGACACCTTAATATTAAATTATAAAATTTCAGTGAACATCAATAAGAATAAATATAAAGTAAACTATATTGGGCACATCTTAGTCAAGCTACTAAAAACAAAAGAAACTTTTGGAAGCAGCTAGAAGAAAAGTGTTTATTATATACAAGGGACTAACATCTCATCAGAAAGAATTCAGTGCATAAGAAAATGGCCTGATGAAACAAAGACAAGAGTAAAAAGTTAACTTATTATTCTATACTGAAACTATCTATCAAAAGCAATGTGAAATAAAGAATTTTAAACAAAAATCAAGAGAAGTTGCTGCACTGGAATTATGCTACAAGAAATGCTAAAGAAAGTTCTTTAGTTTTTCCCTTCAGAAAGGAAAAAAATATCAGATGGAAATTTGGATCTGAGAATGAGGGTCACTTGAAATGAATAAATGTGGGTAAACAGAAAAGGCTATTTTTTTCCTCATCTTAATTTCTTTAAAAGACAACTAATTGTTTAAAGCAAGGGTTTACAGCGTATATGTATGTGTCAAATATATGAAAAGATTAGCACATGTAACTGGAGTGGCAAAGATTTCTTGGAAAAGAAACACAAAGTTCTATATGTTATCTAAATATCCGCAGAATGTTCAAACAATGAAATTCTATTCAACAGTAAAAGAATAAACTGGTAATACATGCATGGGTGAATTTCAACTTGAAGTATTCAAGACATTTGGAAAAATCTGTAATACTCTCAGGTTTCTAAGCTGGCCACCAAGGTAGAGAATGCTTCCATTTACTGAGTTGGCAAATATCAGAAGAGAAGCAAGTTTGTGCAGAGAGAGTGGTAAGGTGAATTTTGGACCTGTTGAATTCGAGGTACCTGTGAGATAGTCCTCTAGTGGAGGTGTTGGATAGGCAGATGAGTATATAGTTCTGGAGCTCAGGAGGTATGCTCGAATGGAAAAATAGATCTCAAAATGTAAACTTATTGTAAAAGGAAAATTAGAGTAAGAAGGTCCAGAACAAAGAGAAGAAATCCAATATTGAATAATTTGTTGGAGGAAAAAAAGCCACTGACAAGTATCCAGGGAGGTGTGGATCACTGATCCCAGGAAGAGAAAATATTTTAAGGAACAAGGAACATGAAACAATGTGAAAAATTCTTAAGGAGGCAAGCAAGATAAATACTAAAAGTTCCTACTGAATTTAGCAATAGTGATGTTGGTTATGTTGGTGAAATTGGTTACAGCAGTTTGTGTTGACTAGTGGGTTGTGGAGTAAGTTGAAAAAATGGAACTAGTGAGTATAGACAAATATACAATGTCTTAAAGAAGTTAGGCTATGCGGAGAGGCTAGAAGGTGGTAACTAACAGGGGAAGTAGAATGCAAGGAGAGTCTCTTTGATGACACTGGTGGTGGTTTCAAGGTGGAGAAGAACTGAGTATCTGTTGCTTCCTGTAAAATCCCAATAGGAAGCAGTCAGTAGCAGGAAGAGGTTGAAACTACAGATTAATTGAGAAAGTGAATTCTTTGAGAAGTCCAAAGGAGACACATAACATAGTTGGAGAAATTAGAGCAAAGCAGGACACTTCTTTCATTTTTAACAAGAAGGAATAGCAAAGCCATGGGTATGGGTGTAAGTAGTGTGTTAGATAGAGGGAAACTGAGAAAGTTCAGATTGGCTGACTTCTATTACCTCCAAGACACAGAAGTACTGAGAGTAGACGATAAGGAAAAACGGTTGAAGATAGGTTGAGGAGAAAGTTTGAAATAGTTGTAGAAAAAAAATGGAGAATGGAGAATGCTGCTTCTCTTTGGCCAGGAAAATCAGCTTTTTTTTTTTTTTTTTTTTTTTTTAGCATTCTTACTATCTGTAGGGCTAATGGTGACCAAGTTTATTACAGCCTGTATGGAGCTTTCTTAGCACCAGCCTTGTCTGCAGGGCCGTGGGAGAGGACCAACTTTTAGGCAGAGCCAAACAATTGACCACAATGAGTTAGCTGAACCTTTCATTTAAGTATATAAAAGTAAGAATAGTAATTGTATTGTCTTAATTCTTACACTCTTCATCACTTGGTAAATCTTA
Source organism: Equus quagga (assembly GCF_021613505.1). Classification (NCBI taxonomy): domain Eukaryota; kingdom Metazoa; phylum Chordata; class Mammalia; order Perissodactyla; family Equidae; genus Equus; species Equus quagga. The sequence continues at coordinate 105,809,895 of NC_060270.1, forward strand.
AATATAGTAAACAAATATTGAATTGAATACAAACCATTCGAGGGTACTGATTTAATGGACCTAAACCAATTTTTAAAATTCAGAATTTAATTGTGATTTGTTGGGAGTAAATTAAATTGCTCAGTAATTATTTATATTTTCAAAAATATTCACTCATGTAATAAAACATTTCTCATTTAGGTCTTCACTGGGATCTTCACAGCAGAAATGTTTCTCAAGATCATTGCTATGGATCCATATTATTACTTTCAAGAGGGCTGGAATATTTTTGATGGTTTCATCGTGAGCCTTAGTTTAATGGAACTTGGTTTGGCAAACGTGGAAGGATTGTCAGTTCTCCGATCATTTCGACTGGTAAATTAACTGGAGAATCCATAATATTTTTACATGTAAAGTTATGTAATTTAATTAGTCTTCACTCTTATCTAGTAATATTTACAAGGTTTTCCATAGTCATAATAATATTTGAATATATTTCTAAAACAAACCAGGTTGCCCCACAACCGGATGGTAATTTCTTCCATCATAGCTTTAATGGATAGGTTGAATTTATTCAAATGAACAGCCAACAGTTCTCGTGTTAGTAATTGAATGGCAGGGCTAATGGAGGGGGAGAAAAAGGGAGTCATAGATAAACCCAAAGCACAACTAAACAACTCAATATCCATCTTTCAGTTAAGTGGGGTTTCCTTAATCATGCAGAAGGCTTGGTGGGGACTTAGGGTGGGCCCACCTTTCTATCAGAGCTTCAGGAATTATGCAGTTGCCCACTCTGCCCCCAAAGAAGCCAAAAGTCAGGACTAGGTAGAGCATACAAGGAAAGAGGTTAGAGCTCCCCACATGTATGCCTCTGCAGCCAGACCAGGAAGTCACGAAATCCACTTTCCGAGAAGAGTTGCCTGCACCATATTTTGTTAATTTTAAAGAAGGAGTCTTTTCATTTGACCTGTATATTTCATAAGTTTACAGACCTTTTAAAATTAAGAGACAAAATATCACTTGACACATTTCCATTTAAAGTTTGGTATGTTTTATTTTGCTATTACTTTGAGTTGCTAGGAAGAAGGACCTGGCCACCCATTGCCAAAAATATTGGCCACGAAAACCCTGTAAATAGCAACAGAGCATGGTCTGATGCAGCGCTGGAAGAGGAGAGGATGGTGCAAAAAGACCAGGCAGAGTTCCACTCTGCTGTACACAGGGTCGCTAGCAGTCGAAATTGATTTGTCGGCACTAACAACAACAAAAACTCTTGAGTTGGCTGTAACTGTTTGTGATTTACTTTCAGATAACAGAGATCGTATATACTTATCAAAGACAGGTTCCTATGGATAACTTATCTTAATGATAACTAGTCTCAAAACTCTGTTGTGAAGTCTGTTTTGAATTTCCCTTACCACTTTCAAAGTTCACATTTGAGTTGGGATCCTTAGAGCTGTGGTTTACTTTCAGTCTTCACGGATAAGTGTGGCTCTAATTTGAAGCTAGAAGGATGCAAAAAACAGAACAAAAATTAGAAATGATTGTATAACAAGTAAATATGGGCAACTACTTTAAAACAGTCTTGAGTAAATCTTCCTGGTGATGTGGTGCATTCTGGGGAAACAGGAAGCATAATATCATTAGTGTCTTGCTTTGTATGTCTGGCTCTTTTGCATTAATTATTCTCTGGGAATAAATTAAAAATTTTGGTGCTTATATTCACTCCTTTGGGTCACTTAGATACCATTAAATTATGCACTGCTCTTCTCCTGACATTTACTGAACCATCAGAAATAAAATGCTGCTGCTGTTTAACCGTAAATGGTACTGTAGAGGCCTCTGTGAACTAATACAACCCTGGGTCCAGCACAGTGGTGGAGAGCCAGTTACACGCTATAATGAATTGATTGGTTAAGTCACTGAAGACATAAAGGTTGACAAAATGCAGCTTTTTACTTAAGTCTAAGTATTTCTTCTTTGAATATAATAAATTTCCTTTAAAATACAGCCTGATATTACAGCAAGTTAAAGATATAGCAAGATGAAAGCAATCTAAAGATTTAAAGAAATTAGTTTGTTTTTCTCTTGTACCTTGTATAATTTGTGTTAATTTTATTTGCTCTTGTGCATTTCAGCATGATATTTCAAGTACACTGAAAACTATATCCATTTTGGGCTTTTAAATAATGAGAGCTTCTACTTCTCTGAAACAGTCTTTGCTAATTAATCAGCATTAATCCTATTTATCTCAATTCCATACAGGAAAACAAGAATTATATGACATGTGCTTATGTTGGATTCTGGAAATTTTGGTGTATCTTATTACTAAATGCCAATAAATAACTATATAATTATTTTATTTACAATATAGATTATTTCAGAATGGAAAATATCTCCATGGTATTAAAGAAACTGATTCATTTGCTAGATAATAATTTGGCGTACAAATACTCCAGCACTCTACAATTGCTCCACTGTAGATTTTCCCTGTAAATAAATCTACAGATTCTTTAGAAGGCAGGTCAGTAACAGCCTTCTTGCTTTTGTTTTCAGCTTCGAGTTTTCAAGTTGGCAAAATCTTGGCCAACTCTGAACATGCTGATAAAGATCATTGGCAATTCTGTGGGGGCTTTGGGTAACCTCACCTTGGTGCTGGCCATCATCGTCTTCATCTTTGCCGTGGTCGGCATGCAGCTCTTTGGTAAGAGCTACAAAGAATGTGTCTGCAAGATTTCCAATGACTGTGAGCTCCCGCGCTGGCACATGCATGACTTCTTCCACTCCTTCCTGATTGTGTTCCGCGTGCTGTGTGGAGAGTGGATAGAGACCATGTGGGACTGTATGGAGGTCGCTGGCCAAACGATGTGCCTTACTGTCTTCATGATGGTCATGGTGATTGGAAACTTAGTGGTATGTAGTAAAAAACATTTTCCTCATTTTCAGTAAAAGATAATGTAACCAGGTAAAAGTATGGTCCACTAAGGAATGTTTAATATGTTTTTGTTTTTTTCATATCAAGGCCATTCCCAATTCTCGATTATTCATGATTGCAGGAGCCAGGTATAGCTTAGACTATTGAAATCTATATAAACTCTTTTAAAATTTTTTTAATTATTTATTTTTTTTTCAATTTTAATGAGATATATTTGACATATAAACTCTTAAAATATCTTTTGAGCCAAAGTCGTTCTTCATCACTAATGCCTCTTACATTTCATGGAGAGGGCCACTTCTGGCTTTTATCTTTTCGTTCTTGTACAAAGCATAGAAGTGTTACTAAGACAGTCACTCATTTTACTTATATGTGCTGACAAGAGTATCACTTAAAAATGTTTCAAATTTGGGTTTCCTACAAATTAGAGTTAAAAAAATTAGTGGTCATCTCAGGCCATTAGGAGCACACAGGGTCTTTGCTGCCTAGAAACTATAGTATGAGCAAGTAACATTGACTCGAGAATCACTTATTATCATTACTTTGTAAAATGAACCATGCCCAGCTCCTCTGTACTGAGTTCTGTGGTCATGGGAAAGACGATAGGTATATACGGCACAGTGATATGACATTTACTCAAACGGAAGTAAAAATAGGAAGTATCTAATATGAACCAAAAAACTTGCCATATGTCAAGTTCACAAAATGGAAACATTGCTTTACAATGGCAAGGATGATCAGGGAAAGGTTTGTCAAGGACTTTGGACCTGAAATATCTTTTATTGAGATGTAGGATTTAGCTTTGCAGGAAGAAAGGTAGACCAAACCACAGACAGTGGACCCAGTGGTTGGAACAGAGGACAATGGACTCTGTGAGAGGGATCAGGCTCTTATGCATTAAAAATAGAGTAATTATACTGAGTTGCTTGGTTAGGTCTCAAGTCAGTGGAATGGAACAAGGACTGTCATAACCAATATTTTAAAGTATGTAATTTATGAATTTAATTTACGTTCACTTAAAATTAACCTCCAACTCCCCAAATGAGGAAAAATGGGAGTGGGGAAAAAAGACAAAAGATTGTCATTTTATTTCTATTCATTCCCAGATGTCAGCCTCCTCAGTACGAGCTTAGATAATTCTGATCTCTTCTTGATATAACGATAAACATGAACAATGTTCACTCCAGGAATATGAACAGTGGCTTAAAGCAACAAATATTTATTATCTCGTAGTTTCTGTGGGTCAGAAATTTGGGAGCAGCTTAGCTGGCTGGTTCTGGCTCAGGTTCTCTCATAAGGTTGCTGTCAAGATGTTGACTGAGGCCCCTGTTATCTTCACTGAAGCTGGAGGATCAGCTTCCAAGAAGGCTCACTCCTATGACTGTTGACAGGAGGTCCCAGTTCCCTGTTGGGTTTTGGTACAAGGCCTCAGTCCTCTCCATGAGGACCTCTCCATAGGATTGTTGAGCATCTTCATGGCATGTCAGCTAGCTTCTCCCCGAGCAGGTGCTATGAGAGAAAGGGCAGGGAGAAAGCCCTCTTTCTGTTCTCCTCTTAAAGTCACACACTGCCACTTCTGCCATATTCAGTGCATTAGAAGACAGTCACTAGGAAGAGCTCACACTTAAGAAGAAGGAATTAGGCTTTAACTTTTGAAGAGAAGAGTACCAAATAATTTGTAGATATATTTTAAAGTCATCACAATCCCCAACACAAGTTACTTGCTTTCAGAAAAGTACAAGATTGCATAGAACAGAGAGAAATAGTCATAGAGTTACATAGAACAGAAACAAAGAAAAGGTCATGGAGAAGACAAGGCAGAAAACAGAATCTTATGACAACAATAAATGAGCAGATCAGACTGCAACAGGGAATTCATAGTGGGAGTAGTAGAAAGTAAGCTGGGGCCAGAAAACTGTGCAGAGTTTAATTTGTGGAAAGGCTGACTATGCGTAACAAAATAGGATTTCTTCTGTAGGCAGTTCAAAGCTACAGATGGCTTTTTATCAGGAAAGTGATAATAAGCCAGTGGTATTTCAGTAAAATTTAAATTTATGTGGCAGGAAAATGCAGAGTAGATTTAAAAAGAAACAACAAACCAAATATTATTTATTAGTTTACTTAAACAAGACATGTCTCTCTAAGATGTAATTGTTCAAAGGATCCACATTGAAAAGAGAATTTCAGGAAGTATCTATACCTACTTTTGTGATATCCTTGATATATTTCTGGAGGAGCTAAGGTAATAATAATATCTGTCACGTTTACCACTATTGAGGGAATGTGTTCATATTATATTTGCTTAAATAAGACTGAATGAATTTGATGTAGTGCCTCCTACAATTCTTCTTTCTCATCATCAGCAGAGAGGCAAAGGTCTCCCAAAGAGAAGCTGGCATAACCCCCTGTTGACACACATCATTTTCATATGGTGCTTTACCACAAGACGTGTGAGTTATCACTGCCATACCGGGTCCACAGGCAGGTGGGGCCACAGACTGCTCTTCCCAGGCCAGGACTTTTTTATGAGTCATTCTTGGTTTCCTGACACTATGGCCAGAGATCCTTTTATAGGTTCAAGGCAAGTACTGCAGAAAGAGAATGTGACTCTTCGAAGGTTACTACTTTCTTAGAAGTAGCCGACCCAGTCTCCTCCCTCTCTAAGTGGAGGCAGGGCATTAGCACACAGGAAAGGATGTGAGAGCTTTGCGTTCTCACAAATTAGGAATCAGAAGAGAGAAAGTATTGATGTATGAAACATATTTTAATCTTGGACCCAAAATGGAAATTGTGGTAAAATTTTTATTCCAAGAGACTAATTTGGGGGATTTATGAAAGAGTATGTTTCACTCACTGAGTCAGCTGTCTGTCTATGAACACTTCTGAAACAGCATTCAGGTTTTAATCCCTGAGTGAGCTTGTCGAACTGTATTCCCTTAGATTGCCTTTGATCACACCAAGTACCTTGGTCAGCTGTTATGTAGATACCCTTTGGTAAGAAAGGAGGTCTGGATAGCTTGGCTAACACAAATATTTCTAGGAAAATAAGGTAAATTGAAAGATAATGTTGCAGAGGGTAGGTTGGGTCATAACATGTAATAGCTAAACTTTCTCAAGGGTTTACCATGTGCCAGTAGCTGTGTGAGAGCGACATGGGTTCTTTAGTTGAATCCTTACAAGTATCTTGTAAGCTAGGCACTGGGAAAATTATTATATTTGTTTTACAAATGAGGAAACTGAGGCTCAGATCGGTTTTGCTAGTCTAGAGCCATGTGTTAATTGACAGAAACTTGATTCTTACTCAGCGCTCTAATTCCAATGAGAAAGAGGAGCAGGCCATAAAAGTATAACAAAAATGACACTTTTACCAGTAGAATACTTGCCCCCAATGCTTTGAAGAAGAAATATAGATTGAATCACACTCTGGGAGAGTTGATTGACGTATATCAAGAAAAATTTGCTAATAGATAAGGACAGTGCACTAATAAACCTTAAGAAATAAAATCTATAAAACTATTTTGGTAGCAAAGTTCAGTTTTGTTATGGATAAAACCCAAAATTTAGCATTTTTTTCTTTCATCTGCTTTTTATCCAAATAATAAATTCAAAAGCAAACCACAGTAAAATATAACTTTATTGGTCAATTCCAGAGGTAAAGGAGCAGGTCCTACTGTGAATACCAGCAGTGATGGCAGAGCAGCTGAGAAAGGTGTCAGCACAGACTCACAAAATTCTGTGCAGTCCTTATTGGATCTTCTGTGTTTTTCCCTTTCTTACCACCACTGGTTAGAGTAAGTTGTAAATAGTTGGACAGAGGAGCTCTAAGCCTCATTAGCTTATTGGAAATATAGGAATGTAGCAAAAATGCAGCATCCTTTTCATTGGAATTTTATTTAAAATCTCCCTAGGATTCCTCTTCTGTACCTTTTACTTTTTGTCTTTGGCTCCCTTCACTGCCATTGCCTTCTTTGGTTCTGTATGCCTGAATAATCAGGGACTCATGGACATTGTCAATCAAATCCTGAAATAATTTATAGAACTTAGAAGTGTGCCCACAGGAGTGCCTGGTTCCATAGTAAATTACCTGTTCTTGTGAACGCAATGGGTTTATAGGCACTAATTTTTTTACTCACTCATACCAGCAGGGCCTATTTTTGGAGACCCAAGTTGTAGACTAATTAGTAGTCTTATTCATGGCAATACTTTGACTCCACAATCTTTAACTCAACATTAACCTCATTATTATTGTATAATAAGCATTTCTTTATAGTATTTCCAACCACTGTATAAAAATCTAGTGGCCATGATTTTCTGAACCAAAAAATCAAAAATAGGGACTTTCAATCTAGCAATAGGCATATTTTTCCTAATTTAGCAAGCTATCTCAGTGCAAAATTTATACAAATACATAAAAATCAAATAATATTTAAATATATTGGAATCATCTTTGGTTTTAAGAACAAAATTATAGAAAATTATCAATGTACTGAAAAATCTGGGTTGCATGGGCAAAATACTTAGCATCCCAAATAAAACGTTTTTTTTCTTTTTTGTCGTACAATTATCTAGATAACTAAGATTTCTCTTTTGGATTTGAATTTAATATAGAAATATCATGCAACAATGGTTTTAGTAATTTTGCAATGACTAAAAAGGAAATACTGTTAATAGTAGTATTTGATATTGGCCAGGTGTTTTTTTCATCCAGTTTTTTTTCAGGATAGTTTATCATGAACTAGGAGAAATACCTATTAGCAAAAAGCGAGATACAAGAACAATTTTGGAAAGTTTATAATCAAGAGCAATTGGAACAACAGAATGTTTTGATCACCTATTTTCCTATTGTGTTTTAGGTTCTGAACCTTTTCCTGGCCTTGCTCTTGAGTTCATTCAGTTCTGACAATCTTGCTGCCACTGATGATGATAATGAAATGAACAATCTCCAGATTGCTGTGGGAAGGATGCAGAAAGGAATTGATTATGTTAAAAGAAAACTACGTGAATTTATTCAGAAAGCTTTTGTTAGAAAGCAGAAAGCTTTAGATGAAATTAAACCTCTTGAAGATCTAAATAACAAAAAAGACAGCTGTATTTCCAACCACACCACCATAGAAATAGGCAAAGACCTCAATTATCTTAAAGATGGAAATGGAACTACCAGTGGCATAGGCAGCAGTGTAGAAAAATATGTCGTGGATGAAAGTGATTACATGTCGTTTATAAACAACCCCAGCCTCACTGTGACTGTCCCAATTGCTGTTGGAGAATCTGACTTTGAAAATTTAAACACTGAAGAATTCAGCAGCGAGTCAGATATGGAGGAAAGCAAAGAGGTAGGAATTTTTAAATATGAAGACATTTTGGTATTATGTATGCTTTAAACTGTCATACTATTTTAAAATTACGTTTTCTTTCTACAGGAAATAACTGTTGATACAGTTCTATGGCAAAATTGATGATAGATTAAAATATAGCTAGACAAATGATATGCTGATTCATTTTTTCAAGTATTCACCATTGTGAATTCTTGATCATATTAATATACAGATTAAAATGAATACTTCTAAGTATTTAAAAATAATTTTAGATTTGTGAAAATGCCTCTGTTTATCCACTTTCTTCCTTATAATTTTCCCATAAAGGTGGTTTTTTGTATGTACTAGAAAAATACTTGGTGAGAGGGTAGTTCCTATTCTGATTTTGTTCCGTTCTTGGCTCTTATGAAATACTTCATAAAATGTGATCTTATTTAGTTTGCACAGTTATATTTATTCATGGAAAATCTGATTGGGATCTTGGCTTGATATTTACATGTAGTTTCATGTTTCCTGAAGTAAATAATTTTTTTAGGGAAGTGTAGGTAGTGATGAGGAATCATGCTGAAAATGTTTTAACTCTACTGAGCCCAGTGCATGCTGTCTAAACAAACGAAAAGCCTCGATACGTTATGGAATATAAAATTCTGAATTTACCAACTAGAGTAAGAATCTGGGTAGTTCAAAGTATTCTTTGATTTACCAGAAGAGTATGAGTACCAGAGTGAGTATGTTTTTGGTTTGTTTATAGATTAATAAATGCAGAGCTGGGAGTAAAGAGAAGAAGGACATTAAGCCCTTGGTGTTTAATTATTTACAGGTTTAGCTATAGAGGCCTTTCAATACCTTCCCAAAATAGAGATTGTTACCTGGTTGTTAAAATTTATTATTTGGAGAAATTTTCAATTATGGCCTTATATCAAACTTCCTAAATGTAAACTCATAAACTAATAAAGGACCAGGGCAGTAGTCTAAGAAAGGAATATGTGCAGGTTTTAATCTTTGGGTATTTAACCTGGTAGCTCTACAGTAGAAAGCAAAAGAGAATTGAAACAATTATCCAAGAATTCCAAGTATTCCCATCTGAAATGTATTTTTAGTGTTCTATCTTCAAGTTATTTTTGTCTGGTCATTTTTTTTAACCGGTGAGATGAGATTGTGCAGTTAAATATCATATGTAGACTAGAAAGAAATGGATGAGGCTTATTCTTATATATTCTTTTCTAAATGATTAAAAAAATTAAAGAAAAATGGAGCACTTTTTAATTTTTGGAATGCCTAAATGAATTCCTTTTCAGAGGGCAAGCAATCAACTGGACCCAGAGGTTATTTAGGTGTTGAACAAATCCTCTTCTATTTTGTCTTTACCAAATTTGTGTGATTCTTTGATAGCTTTCTGTAGTTCTCCAGAGTATATCATTTTAAATTCATGTCATAATCAGATATACCTTAATTCTTATGTTATTTTGACTATATTTAATGTAATTCCTTTTATATTTTGCGATTTTGAATGATTGAATTTTCTTGTATAATTTTAACAATGTTGAAGCCAAGCCTGAGTGATTATCTTTCAAAGTGAAATTTACTAGTACAAAATAGTGACCTTCACTGCTTACCATTCTTACTTCTCACAGGGGTAAAATCAAGCTGGAGCCATCAAGAAGCTGCTCTGGTGTTTTTTAACCAGCCACAGGCTCGGGCCACCACTTTTACCCAGGTTACCCAAGCAAGTTGTACATGTACAATTACTTTCTAAATGAATTTTGACTGGCCTGCATGCTACTCAGCTACATTCCTTGTCCATCCATTGGCAGTAAAATAAAAACATGCACAGCTGCTCTTATGCTGAGTCATAAAGCATGGTCAGGCAAGTCTGGCAACCCTAACTTTTTTAACAAGTGATTTAGCTGCTAATTTTCTTACATAGATTTTAATAGAAATTAAATCCGGTGAAAAGCAAAAATGCATGCCTTTATGGATTATTTAATTTCCATTTAGCGTTACAGAGTTTCGAACATGCTGAGGGTCTAAAGAAGAAATGTAGGAGTTCTTTGAAAAACTCTTGCAGAAAAGCTTTCTCTCCCCTGCCCTTTTTCAAAAAAAAATATACAGCCCCAATAGGTATACTCTGTTGGTAATTTTTTGTTGCATCATGTTAAATTTTCCTGAAGGGTAATCTGCAAACTAAAGCAATCCTCTATTCATGTGCTAACTTCCTAAAGGATGTTTTAATGTGACAATAATGTAAATGAATTGGTATGTTTATGTTTAGGCTGCTAGCAGCATGGGTACAATTTTTATGTGCTTCATTTTAGAGAAAATGGCATCAATTTATTTAGCAATTGACCAAAGGTATTTTGCATTTCGAATATTATTCTCTTGGAGATTCTGCTGATATTTATCTCCTAAGCTCCTAAGACTGAAAAAAAGGAAATAAATGTCTTTTGTACACCAAAAAATATGAAAGACAGTCTTACAGGTGGTATGTTCATTCTGAAAATAGATCTGGAATCTACCTTCTTCATCCTGTTGTTCTTCTGTCCTTTGTGTTTTTGTCTCCCCTCTATTTCATAAGACACACTGGGAAACTTTCTCCTGAAGAATGTTATTTGAATATATGATGCACTGCAAACTCCTATGTAGGAGGAGAATCCTTGTGAGCTCTTGCTACTTTGGTGTTTTTTCAGTGAAGTGACCTCCCTTGTCATGTGACTATGGCAATGAGCGTAACCCTGTCCTATGGGCTCCGTTTGCTGGACGTTTCATTTCCTGATGTTGAAAGCACAGTTTTGTGCTAAAATATGTCAACCAATTTGCTCAATCCAATTTAATTACTTTTTAAAGAAATGTTAATTAAATACTGTGTCACTTAGATTCAATTTCTTCTCCTTCTACCATTAAAACTATAAAACAACCCGGATGTAAGCATATTTGGCTCTTTGGAAGAAACAATGATCATGCCATTCCTGGAGCATGTTTTTATACTTGGGAATAAAAGAGTTAGTCACTGGCATTCTAGATTTATGAAAGATAATGCCTTATGTATTAGAGGAATGATGTCATATAAAATGAGACCTAAGATGTATAATTGCTCACAATTAAACCCAGACACACATACACATGGGAACTAAGGAGAATTATTTATTTTTTCCTATTATGTATTAATTCTTCAGAAAAGCATGAGATGTGACTTTTTGGATAATGGCTTGTTTTTCCCAGTTTCTTAGAAAGAGGCAAGGTTGGTTTCCTTATTCCTTGACTATTCCGTTTTCCAAGTTCCTGTGTAGAGAGGTATAAGAGGGAAAGTGACAATCAGGTATATTATCTACCAGTATATTTAGGAGATTCAGCTGGAGTAAGTGTGATGGAATACAAACTAAGTAGGACCTGATTTAAATTGACTTCATTTGTTCTCAACCCTCACATTATTACAGTTTCCTGTTTCTTTGAATGTGTCTCTGATCAGGAAACATTGTCTGTTCCCTAAAAGAGTACACTGAATTCCAATACAAGAGGTGGGAAGGCGGAGAAAGCTGTGTAGGGAAGGTTTGTGTAAGCAGTGGTGGGATGGGTTCAACAGGAACCCATCTATGATTTTATCCTGGAGAAGGTGTAGTCCTCAAGGGAAAGTTCTCCAGTGGGTTAATGATTAAGAGAAAAAAATGCTCTAAACATCCTTAAAGTTAGAACAAAATGGGCCAAACATATGTGTCTTTGGGACACTGGTAATCTGCTGAGGGATAGGTCAGCATGACATAAGGGTTACTTTTACCATCTCAAGAAAGATATTTAAGATCCTGCTATTTATGAATTAGAGAATTTTATGATGTATCCATTATAAAGACAAAAGTGATTTTCTAAATAATGTAGTACAATGATAATGATACTTTTGATTTTGCCATCTTCATTATTAGGAAGCTAACACCAAATCTTTTCTAGTATTAACCTGTCACTTTGGCCTTAAGCCTATCCCAAAGCAAACCTGACGACCATCACTTTCATTGTTCCAGTATTAAGATTTCTCGTGTAAAATGACCCAGAGCTCCTTCAGTACAGATTAGAATTAGGATCCATGTGGAACAAAGGATTGTCATTTTTGGAGACCAAAATTTTAATTAAATATAGAATACTTGATTTAATCTATATTTGAATTATCTCTTTCTAAAAACTCCTAATTTCTTTCATTGACTCAGATTAGAATATGCGTTTCTTTTTTCAAATTATGTACAATCTTTACTAGTTACGTTTTCTTAAAAATGTATCTTAACTTCATAGTGAGAAACCAGTGTGCCTATGAAAAACTTAATAGGAAGCAATGGTTTCTCTCCTTTTTTCTGTTGTGGTTAATTATTTTTAAATATATTTTTACTTTCTAAAGAAGGACTATTAGTTTAGTATGTTGATGTTTAATACTAATTTATCAATGAAGTGGAAAGCAAAAACAGTATAGTGTTTAAAAACACAGTGAGATATTGTCTCAATATTTATTTATTAGATCATTAAGCAAAATATGATTCTGCCCTGCTAAACTCCTATGACTAATTATCCAGCACTTAGAAGAATCCAGCAGATTTTTAACAGTAAGAGCCCTGTAATATGAGGTTTTCACTAAAAACAATGTTCAACAAATATTTCTACCTGAAAGTGGTCAATGATTGCCAGTGCTATTCACAGCAAACAAAAATTCACCATTCCTGCTTGATCTCTTTGTTATGCTGATATCGTACATTCATAGTTTGTTAAAGTTTAACTAGGTAAGGGCTAGTCTAACATATCATTCAGTCCAGTTGTTTCCCAATAAATAATCACAGATTATAAAAAGGGAAACTAAGCACCAAAATTTTACCAAAGGGAAGTATGGAACTTGTCAAGTGTAGAACTTGGAAGTATAGAACTGGTTCTATTTCTACCCAGTTAATATTTTGGTTTCTTATTCGTGTGGCATTTTGTAGTGGATGATGCCTAGATTGGAGCATTGACAAGCAACTTTTATATGAAAATTCTTCTTTAAGTGTATGAGTACAAATAGTTCCATATAATGATGTATGTTTGACACTTCTAATTGGTGAATTTGCACTGTAGTTATGTTTGATCATAATTATGACCTTATCTGAAGCTAAAGTTTTATATTCTTAACTTGATTCATTTGGTTTTTCTAAGCTCTTTATGCATTTTAATTGTTTTAGCCAACATATTTTATAATATTATGATATTTGCCTCTTATGTGACTTTAAGAAAGTCACTCGATTGATGTTATCTAGGAAAGTTTTGTAAGTCAGAATTTCTTGCCTACGTCTCAGGATTATTGTTTAAAGTAAATTCTTTGTTCATAAAATATTCCAACGTGTATTTAGCTCTACTCTACATTAATACACATAAGAATATGAATATAACTTGAACTAATACTAAGTTCATGGTCATGAAACATGAGAATCAACAATATCACAAGCACTCTTTTCAAACTATAATGTTTACTTATGTATTACGTCTACTAAATGTTTTAAATTGATAAAGGTTGAGTTTACTTATAAATCATCAAAGAAATTCTCTAGGGTATCCTGGCAAAGTGGTGTACAGAAGACCTAGAATCCAGCTTCTGACTCACTACGACTTTCGACAAAACGATTAAAGCCACATTTCCTTCTCTAAATAGACACTGAGTTGGTTGATGTTGAAAATTAGCGTGCAGCTTAGATTCTTTACTTATAACCCAAGTAAAGCTATTCAAGTAATATATGTGACAGGTAGATTCTGTGCTGTTCCACATCAGGGGAAAGATGGAGAAGGATGAGATTGCTTCTCCTTAAAGAGGCTCCATTCACCACTGGGGCTATAGATCCATGTACACAGAGTGGAAAGAGGGACAACATTGTCAGAATGATTCAGTATTAGTTTGCCTGACTCCAGAGTTGAACTACGGTTTACTTCATAGACTTCTCGTATTTCTGAATAATTGGGAACCTAGTGTTAAGACAGGACTCCTAATTCTAAGAATTGTTGGTCATTACTTACACAATTCAGAATCTTGAAGGACTTGCCTTACTCTACACTTAAGTGAGAATATTTTTTGTATTTCCTTGAATGTGAAAGTAAGTATTAAATAGGAAGTGTTAGAAATAGATAGTGGAACAAAAGAGTCCATGCAAGTCACTCATTTACTCAACAAACATCTGTTAAACACAACCATCAGTGATGGGTACTAGAGATACAAATATGGCAAGAGCATGATCTTTGCCTCAAAAGATTAAGTCTGGTGAGATATATTTTCTAGAAACACAGAAAACTTTTATTTTGTGCTTTTGAAAAAGTAATAATATGACCTTTAAATACATAAATATTTGACTCCAATAAAAATACATCTATTAATTCTATGTCAATACTAAGGCACTGCACTAAATGAAAGGAGTGGTGGTTGACGTCACAGGGATTTTCTGGAAACTTTTGAACATTTTGAACCAAGATTCTCTGGAGTACCTTGTCTGGTGACTTCTAATCACTGTCAATGGCTAAGCTTCATTCTCTTATGAAGAAGTTCATTCATTTTTTTAAACAATACTTTTTGAGTACGTGCAGGATACCCAGAACTGATGTAGGCTCTGATGCAGTCATTCACCAATGCCAGCCTGACCTTATGGAGCATCCTGAATATAGATCCTCCTTTTTTCCTTAGGCCCACCCCAAGGTCTTCCCCCAATCTGTATTTGCAGTGTGATCCTTTTTCCTAAAAGGAATATTTTCCAATTCTTATTGTGGACTATTTTTAGTTAGGTCAGATATGACTAAGCTTCAATTTTTCTGATTACCTATGTTATGTTAAATAAATGATAAGATCAGTATTTTCGGGTCCCTAATATGTAACAACTTCTTGTGAATCAGATGGATTGGAAAAAAAGGATAATTTAGTCATTTCTTAGTCAATTACATGTATCTAACACAGCTACACTTATCAAAGAAAGAATCTAAGTGAAAGACAAAGGATAAGAAATTAGAAAAAGTCTGAAAAATTAGAATATTTGTAATAAATCTTCTCACTTTGATATTTCATCTTAAAACAAAATATATTCAATGTTTAATGACAAAAATATTATATTTGAATCTTTCTAATACTGTGATGTACTTGATGAGTAGAAAAAGAAATCAACAACCTTCAGTCATCTTATAATATAGAATCCTTGATTTAAGTAATTTGGTCAAATTAAAAAATAATACTGAAACTAGTTCTTAGAAGGCAGACATTTAGGATGTTTGTTAAATTACACAAGACAAAAGCATTATCAATCTCATATATATCATATACAAATATTTTACTTCATCAGCACAACTATGCCAATTAAATATTTTATAAAAACAAATTATTTTCATACAGTAAAGGAACCATTTTCCCAGGGAAATCCATATAATCCTTAGCCTAAATATGAGTAGAATGTCTCCAGTACTGACTACAACATCCATTTTACAATAGTTCAACATACTTCAGTGTTCATTTTATCATGTGCTTACCTCATCCCCTTTATAAAGTAGCTCTTATCAGCTCCGCCATTTCCTAATGTTATGCACTACTGGTAATAACATTGTAACAGGTTCGAGAATGCTGTGGCCCAAACTACTCTGGTTCCACGTGGCACTCATACCTAGCCCTGTGTCATTCCTGCAGCATTTCAAGACCAGGTTAAAGCCTGGGATCCCTTCATTTACACTGATCCCATAAATGACCGGACCTGGCTAAAGTTTGTTGGATATCAAGGTTTAAAACAACTTCTTTCTAGTATATTTTTCTTTTAGTTGTATTCGATTTAACCTAAAAGAAAACAAAACAACAAAGATTCATTTCTGCCTGTGTTAACAGGATGAGGTAGGAGTGCCAGAGTAACAAGTAGTTTCCAAATGCACAATGAAATACAGGAGTGCATTGGCCAAAGAGAATGCAAACTATTGGCTCTTGCTATAAAGCTAACAATGTGCTGCTCTTTTCAGAATTAGAAAACTAGAATATATTTAATAACAAACAGTGGTAAATGTTTTCATGTCAATGAAAAGTGGATAAATTTAGATTGTTGCTATTTATTTGCGTTTGATCAAATCTTTTCTACATTTGACATGAAAATACACTTGTGCAGCTTTTGTTGGTTGGGTCACAATTTTAGAATAAAACAAAAGATACCATTTGCAAACTACTTTGCAAAAGCAAGATCACAGACGATCATGACTCTGGCAGCTTACATAAGCTCTCTGCAGGATTTTATTTCAGAATTTCTATACATGGGCTTACTCAAAAACTAAGTTGTTAGCACCATATTTTTATTAAAGAAAAAAAAAATACTGTGGTGCTGTATCTAATCTTGTGACCCCCCACGTCTACTAAAGCGGACTGGCATTATGTTTAAGATATTCTTAAATTACAGATCAAGGAAATGCATACAGAAGACTTGAGGGCACGCCTTTTGAATTTTTATGTTATAGATTAAAGAAAATATTTTAAAAGCTTTTCTGTGAAATTGATTTTCAGAAGCTAAATGCAACTAGTTCATCTGAAGGCAGCACAGTGGATATAGGAGCTCCTGCTGAGGGAGAACAACCTGAGGCTGAACCTGAAGAATCGCTCGAACCTGAAGCCTGTTTCACAGAAGGTAAGCGACACAATGCCTATGAGCTCGTTAGACTTCTCTCGTCCATCCGCCTATTCTCTCTCTCCCCTCTCTCTTCATCTATAGCTAACAACGGCTCATTTTTTTGTTTGTTCTTTACTTTTTCTATATCAAAGCAAAGATGATTTTTAAAAAGGTAAGATTTAATTTGTCTAATCAGATATTCTTATTTTTGTGGATCCTGTTCCTCTGAGAAATGCTAACTATCTGAGTTTTTGGTGGGCTTCTAGAATATCTAATAAAAGAGAAAAGCAAATGGTACTTATCTCTCCTTAGCTTTAAAAATAAAAGAAAAAATTTTTTAAGTCAAAGAATTAATTTATTGTTCACTGTTTTGTCAAATAATAAAGAGTACTAACTGATAAATGTACATTTAAAACTGTCCATGAGTAAGAGTTACTTGTATTTGTCAAGGTCAAATATTTTTTATTTATTCTGAATGATAATAGATAAGTAAACCCCAAAATATACTTTGAGTTGTATAATACAGGGCACCACGCATTAGTGTAATATCAAGAGGATTTTCTGAAGAAAGCTAAAATTATGTTGTTTGAAGTATAGATCAATTATCTCTTGAACAATAATGTTGTGTATCAAACCACCCCAAATTTCTTAGCATATAACAAAAAACATGTATTTTTGTTCATAAGACCATGGCGGGCTAGCTGGTTTTGCTGATCTTGGCTGGGCTCTCTAAGTCTGAATGAGGTCTCGCATGAGACAATTGGGCTGACTCAGCTCCACTCCACTCTTGTCTCGTCCTCTACGCACTGGCCTGGGCTTGTTGTCATGGTGAAGGCAGAGGAGCAGAGAGGAAGCCTAAATGCGAAGCGCTTGTCAAGCCTCGTCAGGTTTGCTCCTGTCCTGTTCACCTGGTCAACCCAGATTCAGCATGGGGGTGCACTACTAACGCTACAACGAGACATAAAAATTAGTGCAATACCACAGGGTATGCAATTCTTTACATTTCTTATATAAACCACTGCTGTAGATACAGAAACATTTCTCTAAAACCCTAGGAATCACTTCATTTTTAGCTCAGTTTTTAGTTAACAGCTATTTAATAATTCTTACTCTTAGCCCCAAATTCAATACCATATAGTAATTGCTTAAATAAAAGTTTATTTTAATAAAAATGACTGTCTCAGATTGTTACTAGTAATGCTGTTTTATTACAACTAGTTCTAAAAATGTTTCATTTTGGTGATGTATCTTTACATTAAGGAAATTAAAGCTGTTTTAATTTAAGCTTTAAGCTAATTTTTGTTGTTAGCGCTGTTGAGTTGGTTCTGCCTCCGGTGACCCTGCGTACAGCAGTGGAACCCTGCCCTGTCTTTTTTTTTGGTGCCATCCTCTCTCCTTCCAGTGTTATATCAGACAATGCTCCACTGCTATCCACAGGGGTTTCGTGCCCTGTTTTTTGGGGAGTGGATGTCCAAGTCCTTCTTCCTAGTCTGTCTTAGTCTGGAAACTCCGCTGAAAACTGTCCACCATGGGCGACAATGCTGGTATTTGAAATACTGGTGGCATAGCTTTCAGCATCACAGCAACACACAGTCGCCACAGTAAGACAGACAGGCAGACAGGTGATGTGGTTCCCTGTCTGAGAAACAAACCCAGGCTGCAGTGCAAATCTTAACCACTAGACCATGAGAACTGGCTTAAGCTAATTTTAAAAACATGTAATTATATAGATGTTAGAAATCACCGTTGATGTCAATAGGTTCTTTCAAGGTTATTACAGAAGATTATGTGCATACACCTATTGATTTTGGACTTAAATGCATTGGTGAAAAGAAATATTTAAATATGAATTGTCAATTTTTAAATAATTTCAAATTATGCTATTTGTTCAGCGTGAGTTTTGAAGGAAGCTACTTTTTTACTATTTCCTTCAAAAAATCTGCATACCTATCAGTGCAGTTATTTGATTATGAAAAAAATTATGATTTCACAAACCATTCAGGTGGTATATCACAAAAGTAATTTCTGTGGTATTAATTATTACTCTTTCCCAGACAATTAGCTTATTTTTAGGGTCACAATATGTGCATAATAATAATTATGATGCTATCAACATTTGTGCTCTGTAAAGTTAAAAAAATTAAGGGATGAAATATTACCAACATAACATTATAGAAAATAATAATAACACAGATACCCACCAACCAACTTTAACAACTTGAATATTTTTATCATTTTTTGCTTCAGACTTTTTATTTAAGAATAAAACAGATACACATGAGGCCCCTTTTGTATCTCTTCTTTATCCCGTTCCCTTCCTTCCCTCTCAAAGGTAAACTAGTATCTCAAATTTGGCATTGAGCATTCCCCCTAGCATTGATCTTTTTCTATTAAACAGTGTTTTTTCATCTCATATCCTCTTTAGGGGAAAAAAAAAACTAAATACAATCCCATTTAATCCATTACAATAAGTATCTTCAGGGCATGTAATTCTTCTTGATCCTTTGAGAAACAGAAATGTGAAAAAGGTCTTGCCCAGAAAGAAAAAACTAATATGCTATTTATTTCTTAAAGAAGGAAACTAATAACATTTAATAACACTTCAATAAATTTTCATGAAACAAAGGATATGATCTGGCTGGTTGACATTATAAAGTAGCATCTGATAAATATCTATGGAGTAAAATATTATGCTTCTTCAAGATGAAGTTTCCATTTTTCTATTCATTGCACAAGGGCCCTCTATCACGGTTAAAACTCTGTCTCGTGACTCCTTCTCTCCCACACCCCAGCGCCCCTATATTCTACGTGCCGCCAGGTCCTGTCAACTCAGCAGTATCTTTTGATTCCTGACCACCGTCACCACTGTTACCCTTGCTTTCACTTTGTTTAATGTCCCGTTGAGTGAATCTCATAGACTCTTAACTCCTTTTCCTCTTCTTTTTTCTATCCATCCAATGCTTTGTATAGGAATAGATAATTCTACGTCAGTGTTCTTATCAGGTACATCTTCTTTATAACTCCCAAATAAATCCTTTAATCTTGTGCCCATTAGCACATAAAATCCAGCTTCTCTAACTGACTCATTCAGGTTCTTTTTTCAGATTGATTTTAAGCATCTTTTCTAGTCTTGAGTCCTAATTCTCTCCATGACATGATTCTCTCCAGACTTTTCTGTCATCAAATTTTACTTATCATTGTTTCTCCTCCTTTACAGCTAACTCTGTGTGCTAGACTTGATTCTTACCCATCCTTCAAACTCCAGCTTCCAATCCATTTCCTCTGTAAAGCTCAATATCAGAAATTAATCTTTGCCAATGAACTCTCACAATACCTTATTTTGTGATAATTGTTGCTTTTTATAACTATAGAATCTGTGGACAAATCTCCCCTACCTAAAATGCACACTGTTTTTAGAGCAAGGCCATATTTTACACCTTCTAGTTCTATAATTTGTCCAATACAATTCCTTGAATACAGCAGATATTCAATAAATATTTGTTGATGGGCCTTTGATCTAGTTAATCCACAAATTACACAAAGGTGTTTATTATATTGTTGCTGATAATAGCCAGAATTAAAGCAACATAAATATTCAATAATAGTGGAATAGTTATATAAATTCTAGTTGAGTCTGGTAATATTATGTAGAGAAGTATTGTGAAAGTTTTCAAAATCCTATTTACTTGTTATAAAAAGGGAAATGTTTATCGTATACCATTAAGTGAACTAATTAGAATTCAAATATATGTAATGTTCATGTATGCGTGGAATCACACTCACAGTATAAAGATAGGGTGGATATCAACTTTTGATGATTTTATTTTTCTATGATATGTTTTTATAATGTGATATAATCCATTATAACAGTCCCCAAAACATGAAAACAATATTTGTTGAATGAATGATTAAAAAGCCATATAGATGATTTCTAGTTCTATAAGTGGAAACCATCTTAAAAAATAGTTATACAATGGATCAAGTAATAATGTAGATGGACCTCCCACCAACACAAATGTACATAATCAAAGAGTAACTTTTTTTCCTCATTTACTTTGACCTATTTTAGACTGTGTACGGAA
Organism: Equus quagga; assembly: GCF_021613505.1. Taxonomy (NCBI): domain Eukaryota; kingdom Metazoa; phylum Chordata; class Mammalia; order Perissodactyla; family Equidae; genus Equus; species Equus quagga. The sequence goes on from NC_060270.1 coordinate 105,830,815, forward strand.
GTTCAAGTGTTGTCAGATAAGCATAGAGGAAGGCAAAGGGAAACTGTGGTGGAACGTGAGAAAAACTTGCTATAAGATAGTGGAGCATAACTGGTTCGAAACCTTCATCGTCTTCATGATTCTGCTCAGCAGTGGGGCGCTGGTAGGTGACGTGATCTGCTCCTTTACCTTACCTGAAACCCTTTACCTTTCCCCTTAGTGAACCTCCTATTACGTGATTTTACAATAAGGTATTTGTGAGGATGAGAGACGTGTGATATTTTTAGCTCAGTGAGAGAGGCTCAATAAATAGCAACTTTTATTGTTCTGGAATAGGCCTCAGATTGAATCAAACTCCGATCAGTATGGTGTTTTGTAATATTTAAAGAAGGATCTTTCTGACTTTTAGTCATCAGAGACAGTTCTTATTAAGAATGACTATGTAGACACGATAGGGGCTTATCATCTAATATATCAAACTGCTTAACTAAGCTCCATCCCTGCAGGGAACTCACCTGTCTCGTTCATGCTGCTTCACGAGGACCAACCGCATGAATGGCAAATAGTAGACTAACTTAATTACCGACTAATAGCAAAGTAAAAGCATTATAAACTTAATTTATGTCTGATTTTATTCAATGGAATGGTCAATTTGCTTAAAATATTGATGTAATGAAGAGTGTGATCCTTTTCTGATTTGGTTATCCAAATGTGGTTGCCTTTCTTTTATTTTTTCGATTAGTCACTAGAGTGTTTGGTGAGTTGATTTCAGAGGAGGATTATTGGAATTGTATCCGGAGGCCTCTCAGCCCGCCTCTGATTTGGCTAAGAATCCTGCATCCTGTCGTGTACTCAGAGCAAAGAGCGTCAGCCTTGCGTTTTAATGCTGAGTAGAGGGAGGAGTGTGAAGTCTCTTCAGAGACTAGTGTCCTTGCTGTAGTAGCTCTTGGTTCTCAACTACACCCGGTCAGAACTCCCCAAAGTCACCAGGATGCTGGCACAACGGCTGGCCTCTCAGGGGCTTCCGGCTTCAGCTATAAATTAAGCTGACAAGACTTTAGTCCGTTGTGTTGAGCTCTGGTCACAAACCTAGATCCCCCTTATCTCTGAAAGAGAGAAATGTCCTTTGTCCTTGATCCAGACCACCAGTTATCCTGATAGTTTTTCCTATAAGAGAATTGAGTTAGACAAATGGCCTTTTCGTTGCAGAAGGCCAAGGGGCTCCTGCAAATGAGTCCCCCCACCCTTTCCAAAGAGCTCTGCTAAATGATGGCAGAGGGGACTTCCCAACATACACCCACACACATGCCCAAATTGTGCAAGAGAGGTAAAGGGAGAAGTGAAAGATGAGAATCTGTTCCCCTTTCCCCAGACTGAGGGGCTCCTGGCCTTACATTTGCATTGCTGGGAAGGTACATTCCAGTTACTCTGCACTGAACAAAACGGATCCGTTTGCAGGTGATTTTCTGCCTCCTGCTCTGAAGAGAAGCAGCTGTCAGTGTCTGGAAAATCTTAAGCTCTTCTGGGACACCCTGACACCAAAACTTAAAAATTATTTGAATTCATTGGTTGACTGAAATGCCCAGTCAATAGTCATTTGTGTACAGATAACTATAGAGCAAAATGCCACTGTGGGAAACAGGAAGCTTTCCAGCCTTAGGCACCTGAGAAGAGGCTGGCAGCTTATTTTTTCTAAGACATCAATTGGAGACAGTTCATAACAATGAAATTCAATGGAATTTTTTCATTTACAGGCCTTTGAAGATATATATATTGAGCAGCGAAAAACCATTAAGACCATGTTAGAATATGCTGACAAAGTTTTCACTTACATATTCATTCTGGAAATGCTTCTCAAGTGGGTTGCATATGGTTTTCAAGTGTATTTTACCAATGCCTGGTGCTGGCTAGATTTCCTGATTGTCGATGTGAGTATTCTGCACTTTCTTGTTTCATTCCGTCGGCATGTGATGGTACAGGCTAGTCTTAGCAATGGTGCCTAGTACATTGTGGGCTCTCAGTAAATACTGCATGGGCCCAAATACAAATGATGATTCCCATTTTCCCAATGGGAAGATGCCCCAAAACATTTTTTTTTTGCCAGGTAATTTTATTGAGATCAGAATGGTTTAGCAAAACATTTTTTTGCCTATTTAAATGCATATACTTTCATAGATGAAACAGTCAAATGCCACCTTATTATATGTATTGATTTAATTTCAAATTAATATTTAAAACACCAAGTTAAACAAAAGAATATACTAATGATGAAGCTTTGCTTTTTCACTCTCACGTTTCACGTAATAACTGTATTTAAATTCTTCGCAGGCACCTTTGATGTTAGTATCTCTGTCATCACCAGAGGCCCTTGGGAAGTGTTGTCTCACAGATGGATTACTAATTACAAAGAAATTTGAAAGTCCAAATAGAAGAGACACCTCTTGATTTGTATGATGGTAGAAACAGATTGGCTATGGAACACTTATCCAGTTATTTAAAGGTTTTATTAAACTGCATTGGTGTTGAAAATAAAGTAATAGGAGTACCAGGATATAAGAGGCTTTAAAAAGCTGAATATGAGGTTACTCCCTGATTTCTGAGGGAGAATTTTGAGGAAGATGTCACCTTTTATTCACGAATATAAGAACTTAACTGAACAAAAAATTTAAAAATCATTTTTCTTTAGTTTTGGAGATTTACATCTTTTTTTTTTCTTTATGAGGAAGATTGGCCCTGACCTAAACTCTGTTGCAAATCCTCCTCTTTTTGTTTGAGGAATTGGCCCTGAGCTAACATTTGTGCCATTCTTCCTCTATTTTATATGAGGGTTGCTGCCACAGCATGGCTTGATGAGTGGTGCATGCCTATGCTCAGAATCCAAATCTGCAAACCCAAGCCCCTGAAGTGGAGTGCACTGAACTTAACCACTATGCCACCAGGCTGGCCCCAAGATTTACTTGTTAAATCCCTTTTAAGTTAGTAGTTCATTCAGAATGGATAGAAAGGAACTTAAAAGCCTTTTGTTTAGAAAAGACTAGGTGAGCCAGTGGGGACAGAGGCTGGGGGTGTGGGAAGAGAGGACAGGATGGTGCTCACAGTCAATAGAGATGGGGAAGATGCTGGAATTGGCAGGAAAGTACAATACGTTAAATAGTGCATTTTAAAGATAATATTCTGTTGATTGTAATAGTTTCTTGGCAATTAAAGACTTTTTGATATATAAAATTTACATTTTATGCTAGCAAAAGAAGAAGGTAGACCCCTTCATGGAGAAGATTATTTTTCACAGTTTGAGGTGAAAAAACATATCAACTTTTAATCCAGTGTGAGCTTTCTAATCACCAAACAGAAGAAAAAGTTTATAAGACAAAGAGAGTTGTTTGAATTTAAGAGAATATAAGAAATTTTAGCTTTTTTCTAATCTGCCCAAAGCAAATCTACTGTTAAATATAACATATAAAGCTACACCCAGAATTACATCAAAAGTTTTACAGCAAAAATATGATACAATAAGTAATACTTAAAAATAATGTCTTTGGATATTACAAACAATGGAAAAACATACCAAGAATAACCATTCTTTTATTTGTATGATGAGATTGTGTATGATACTTTTTCTCTTTATTTTCTGTATGTGGTTATGATACATTGGTAATTTTATAATAAAAATATCTGATATTTAATATAGCTATGTAATAATAAAGGTATTAAGTCAATACTACCTGAATACAAAGAAATTCTTATGAGAAATCTAGTTGTCTGGCAGCTGATGCACATATTACAGGCTTTCCCCACTATCTGAAAGTAGAGGGTTCCATGAAATCTTTTGTTAAGCTGAAATGGCATTAAAGGAAGAAGCAATTATCATTAATTTATACGGGAAAATTTTGTGTGTGTGCGAGGAAGACTGGCCCTGAGCTACCATCTGTGCCAGTCTTCCTCTATTTTTTTTTTGTATGTGGGACACTGTCACAGCATGGCTTGATGAGCAGTGTGTAGGTCTGTGCCTGGGATCCAAAGCCAAAAATCCTTGGCCACCAAAGCAGAGCATGCAAACTTAACCACTACACCACCAGGCCAGCCCCATAAATGGGAGAATTTTTGAGCATTCTCAGACCCCCAAAATAACCTACCAAATCATACCAAATAACACATAAAAGCTAAAATTACGCTAACATATAGTAAGAGCAGGAAAGATATGATAAATACACAGCCTGCATAATGGCTCTCTGCAAAACAAACACTGAACGCTATTTTTGCTTTTTTTTGTAGAAGTGAAAATCCTCTTCAGATTTCTTTCATTTAGTGAAAACAGATACTAATGTATGTCTTTCATAAATGCAAAGTGGCATAACGTGAGCTTTTGAAAGTCGGTGGCTATCTGTACCAGCGTATCCTGGTGTTTACCTTCTTAGATTTAAGAAAACTGCTATAATCATATAGTAAACTAATCAATGCTTTGCTTTCTATCAAATATATTTGTTTACCATCCATTTTGTTATGGGAGATACAAATGTGAACATTTTTCTGGGCCTGTGGGAGCTTACAGTTGAATAGTGAGGACAGATATATATGCACTGAGATGAGGACATCTGTATTGAGAGCCACTGACTTCACTGAGGGAGGAGGAAGGGCTTCGTGAAAGCAGTGCAGTGTGAGCTAGAGTTTGAGGGGTGAGAGTGTTAGCAGATAGAGAGGAGGGGAGGGACACCAAAGCATTAAGACACTGATGAAAGCAAAGCAGGGCCTGTTCTAGAAACAAGTAGTCCTACAGGGTAAGCACAGTGCCACAAGGTGAGGGAAAACGTTTTGTAATTGGATGATAAGGTAAGAAAGACAAGTTGGAGAAGAGTTGGAAGAAGCTGGGAGGCCATCCAAAGAGATTTAGACTCGAGTTAGTAAAGAAGAAGCCACTGAGGAATTATCTGTGGAGAGTGACGAGAAAAGTTCACTCTTTTAGGCAGAGAAATTTGGTGGAGGTGTGAATGAGGGAATAGAAAGGGGATTATTTAGAGGCCAAAAGACTAATTAGGAGGTTACTCCAGAAAGAGAAGGCCTAAATGCATCTCCTTTTCACATTTAGCTACACAAGTCATATAAAGTTGAATATTTTACCACTTCTTTTAATTAGCCAATCAATGTTGCCCTGTTCAGAATTTTTTCTCATGTCTAACTTTTTTCTTTCATCCTTTAATTTATGCCTTTCTCTTTTTGGTTCTGTCTGCAGAGAAGAAAAGTACTGCAGGTCCTCATATTTATATACAGAAAATCTTCACAATAAATGATAATTCAGTAGCTTTATTATCCAATTGTCTGTGAAGATGGGACTTATAAAACCTAAAAGTTTAGATTTTAGGAAAAATATATAAACCACTTAAGATAAATTTTTATAGTTCCAATTTCTCCAAATTTACAGGTTTCACTCTTTCAGATTATATGTGCAAAATTAGTTCAATTAAGTCAAGTTTTGTTGTGAAAATTTTCTATGCACTTCACTTATTTTTCTTAAAAAATATATTTTTCAAATATCCATTAACGCCATACTCTTAAAAGCTATATTACACATCTGTTTTCATTCATCTGCTTTTGAAATTCAGGTATACTTCAGGAGAAAATGTCTTTTCTTTGCTTACATAATTTTAATAAGTTTTCTATGTATTTTCAGAGGAGAGCAGACATTTCTGTGCCACCTATGACTGTTGTTTTTTCCTTTCTAGCTGAGATTTTTAGAACTTTTATCATCTACATTAGTCATCTATATAAATGACTAAAGAAAACATTGTTCCAGCAATTTCTAATTAGTTATACTAAAATCTCAACTTCTTTTTAGTTAATTATTTTAATTTGACCTAATTATTAATTTTATACCCTCACACTGAAATTTACAGAAAGACAAAGCCACCGTGGAGAGGCCTGGATCTTTCTGAATGTATTTTTGTTCTGGTTCACCTGTGGTTTGCGTAGCTGTATACTTGTACGAAGTTTTAATTTCCCTTTCAGGTCTGCTAAATAATATGAGAAGTGATCAAGTTTTACAGATCTGTAGATAAAGATTGCATATCTGTGTCATTCTTTTTCTGTCGAGAATCTTGAAAAGAGAACATGTATATTTTCTTCTTTTTCATAAATTTATAACAGTGGTTCTCAAAGTGACTCACAGACCGGTATCATTAGGGCACCTGGGAACTTGAAGAAATGCAAATTCTCAGACCCTACACCAAACCTACTGAACTCTGCCAGCAATCTGTGCTTTCAACAAGCCCTCAGGGTGATTTTGATACTCACTAAAGTTTGAAAACTGCTGGTTTCTTGCCTCGAGCAAGGTTGAACTGTGTAAGCGTTTTTGTCTGTAAATAAGAAAATCGTGTTGCTTTTTCTGTATAGGTCTCATTGGTTAGCTTAACAGCGAATGCCTTGGGTTACTCAGAACTCGGTGCCATCAAATCCCTCAGAACACTAAGAGCTCTGAGGCCACTGAGAGCCTTATCCCGGTTTGAAGGAATGAGGGTAAGACCAAATGCTTTAGAGTTTGTTAGAATCATAATTGAGAACAGATTGACATTGTGTACCTTAGAAATGAAAATCCATGGAGAATCTGTGTCTTCAACGTTCATACTGACGTAACCAATCAATCAATAATATTTGTCAGACATCCATACACTTGAAACTGTTGGAGACCTCACAGAATATGATGCCTGAGTGATTGCTTCTAATTAGAAGCAATTGGATTGCTTCTAACTAGATTTTTCACTCTGTGGGAAATCTCTGTCATGTTGTGTAGGCTTCTGACGTGAGTTAAGATTAGCGATGTTCATTCCACTTATAAATGTGCAGGAAATCCCAGTCACTGTAATTTAAAACCACCAAATCGTTCCTCATCATTTCTTCGCTGCTCCATATGATGTGTTTTGAGCCTTTTAAAGTCTGAATCTGGCCTTTTAGCTTTCAAACACAGGCTGAGATAGCTAAAAAGTAGGTCAACTGGAAATCTAACGTTCATTTAGAAAGGTGGTACAAAGGAACAGGGAGGAATGTGTACTGCCATTTGTCACCCCCTGGGGCACAAAACCTGAGACCACATACCCTCAACACCGAGGAAATGATGATCCTGTCTCAATGGATGTAGCTATTCAAAAGGAACTTTTGGAAAATGATACTTCTTGTGACATTTGAAAATAGTTACTTAGGACTTTCTCTAAATGTTGCAAACACAACCAGAAATGAACGGTGTGTGTAGGTGCGTGTGCACATGGTTGCCAAAAAGGAATTGTTAGCTGTTAAATTCTTTTCACTTTCCCAATTTAAAATCACTGTTTTTGCAGTAGTAGGTTTAATTTAAAAACAGAGATTCAAACTTTCAGTAATAGAATAATTTTCATATTTTCTATATGGAATTTGCCTATGTAAGAACCTAAATTCCTAGTCCTTCAATAGATCTGACACTCTTGGAAAACACATGTATTGTTTCTTTGAAATTCGGCTTTTTTTTTTTTTCCAATGAGAACTCTATTAACCAGGGCCGGCTCACATTTGCATTGTGGAGCATTCCTTGTGGTGAACTCAAAAGTGCAGTGTCAAATCTCAAAGCACCTCGGAATTAGCAAAGAGACTTGAAATTCTAGTAGTAACTTTACACTGTTATAAGTTCGTTAAAACTTACTTTCCTTTAAAAATACGTTAAAATGTTATCCTTCACTGAATAGGCTGCAGGTATCAATTTACAGCTGAATTGTGCCTTTTGCCAAGTACCCATTTGGTATTGTTGCTGTAAGATATCATTGCTCATATATTTATATGTACGTATGGATGCGTGTGTATATGCTTTTTATCTCATAAGGGGTTTGAAGAAAGCTAATGTATTTCTCATATTTTCAATGTCTACTCATCGATAAAGTTTCTTTCTGATGTGGTTTAGGTGTGCTTGTACAGAGCAAGAAATTTAGCTAAATATCAACTTCAGGGATAATTAAGAAATGTCCTGAAAAAGTCCCCTAGAAGCCCTGGTTAATTGAGAAAGCTTCGAGTAACCAAGCCATCAAGCAAAACCCTGGGACTCAGATCGCCCTATTTTCTGAAAACAAAGCCACTCATAGCCAAGCCTATGTTTTGATTATTGTAATCTCTCAATTTATAATTTGAGAATTTTCTTCTGAAAGGGATTCCACAAAGGAGGACTTTTAGGGCCAGAAAAGTTAAATAACTTGCCCAAAGGCGCACAGCTCACTTGTGATAGGGACTGAATACAGATCTCCAGACTTGCAAACCCTTTTCTCTTCATCACATGTGCAGTCTCCAAGCTCCAGTCTCTTTGCTGCGGATCTTTTGTACGTACATTGACCCTATACTACATTGCTTAGAACCGTCCTGGTTGACATTTGCTTTCTCAGAATAATTATTATCAGTATTCCCTTTCATCTTGGAAACAGATCCCCAAGTGTTCTCTTTTATTCTCAAATTTTAAATAGTAGATTGTGTCGTTTGCGTGATTTAAAAAAATTGTAATGTGCACATGGTAACATGACTTCTATAGTCATGTCACTATTTGTGTTCTTAGCCAATCTTTGCATTTACAATTAGTTCCATTCATTAATGAAAATTTGCTGCATATATATCCTTACCTCTTGAGAAAATATTCCTTAATATAAAATTTATTTTTATACATCCTTCTTAAGTATAATTGTAAAATTCTTAGTTGGAGCTACCAGAGATTGGTTTCTGCCCAATATTTAATTTAAGAATAGATATATATTTTCTATCATTTGACTGTTGTTTTTATAGTGTTTAAAAATAGGTAAAAATAAATAAATATTTGTTGCTGACTTTTCACTTCTTTTTCCTTTGCATTTCTGTGCCAGGTTGTTGTCAACGCTCTCTTAGGAGCCATTCCATCCATAATGAACGTGCTTCTGGTTTGTCTGATCTTTTGGCTGATATTCAGTATCATGGGAGTGAATCTCTTTGCGGGCAAGTTTTATCACTGTATTAACTACACCACCGGAGAAATGTTTGACGTAAGCGTGGTCAACAACTACAGCGAGTGCAAAGCCCTCATAGAGAGCAATCAGACTGCCAGGTGGAAAAATGTGAAAGTAAACTTTGATAATGTGGGACTCGGATATCTTTCTCTGCTTCAAGTAGTAAGTGCCCACTTTATTATTCTCTGTGATGTATTATTGAAATGAGTCTCAAGTTCTTCTTTCTCACTATTTGCAAATACATGCTTCCTCTGGCCCATCTGCCTAGATTCTTCCTCAGTCATTGCTGAACTATCTTTCAGCACCACGTTAGACACTAGACAGTTCTACAAAGTTTATAGTCTCCCGGATCATGTATTAGGTATTCCAGCAACAATCCATTGTTACTAAGACTTCTATTTAGGTTTCCACTGTTTTCCTTCATTCCTACTCTAAGCAAAGTAGAGGTACTGACCCCAGGGTCGGGTTGGAAAGATGTGTGTGTTTCGGAGGGCAGGGGGGCACGTGGTAGATTTCTATACTCCTTCTCAGCAACCAGACAATATTTAAACCCTCATCATGTCTCCACTTACCAACCTTCACCATCACCATAACCAGAACTCCCCACCTTTATACCCCTAGCTCAGACTCCAACCCCAATTCTCATCTTTCTGCCTGCTGGGTGAACACTTTCAGATAGGGAGCTTGCTCCCTTGCAAATGCAAAACCTCCAACCCAGACTATTACGTCTGCTATAAATTCATAAAAATCCATTCGGCTCCTCAACTGCCCACTCAGTCATGTCCACATGCTCCCTGAGATAACCCTCCTACTCAATACCCAACAGTGGATGAATATTAGGGGGAAGGACAGAGCCTGAGGCACTGAGGACCTGAAAAACGTGCAAGAATTTTGTTTTCAGGATTGCTGTGTCCACATAACAAAAAATAAATATTTAATAGAATAAATTGCAGTTGAATATAATTTTTGTTTTCCAATTAAGAAACTGCTTCTTCTCATAGAATAACTGCCTCAAAACAGTTTGTTCAACAATATTGAGGAGATTTTCAAGAACAACCATCATGATTGGTGATTGGTGATATCATTTAGAAAAGAATAAGTACAAAAGAAGGCGTTAAGATCAAACAATGCAGCATAGTTTTCACCTTGTCTGGTGCTAGTACTGTATACATGAAATTGTTTCATCAAATTTCATGGTATATTCTTATAGGCATGACAGAGTCAAGGTTGTTAATTGCTTTGATGATAGCATACTGTTATCATTTATCATGATTTAATTATAGATGTTAAAGATACATATAAAAATGTTATAAGGAATATAAAGTTGAAGTATTTTCAATTCATGTATCATAGAACTTTGCCCAAAAAGTTTAAATATTAACCCTAAACTATTTTTTTATTTTATTGATCATTTTTTGGTGAGGAAGATTGTCCCTGACCTAACATCTATGCCCATCTTCCTCTCTTTTGTATGTGGGATGCTGCCACAGCATGGCTTGTTGAGCAGTGTGTAGGTCTGTGCCTGGGATCTGAACCTGCAAACCCCAGGCCACCGAAGCAGAGAGCGCAAACTTAACCACTATGTGACTGGGCTGGCCGCAACCCCAAACTATTTCACATACCTGTTTTTGGAATGGATCTCGGTCAATTAATCTGATACTTAATTTCTTTTCTAAAATTATAATTTGTGGGAGAAAAAGAAATTAAATAATGTGACTTTTTTACAGGCCACATTTAAGGGATGGATGGACATCATGTATGCAGCTGTCGATTCACGAAATGTAAGTCTATTTAGAGGGAAAATTGTTTAATTTGATCCAGTGAATATTTCCACACTGTTATAATTTAGTGATAACGTCAATAAAATAAAGCTATTGGCCAATTTATAGAGCACATCGGTATTACAAAAATAAAATATTCAACCATATATTATTTCTTCCAAAATTTGATTTGAATGTTTTTCTCTACTCACTGTGAATCTTTTAACATCTCTATTCTACTATCTAGTGTGGCACCTGGCATGTAGAAATTTGTTGAGTGTTTTCAAAATGAGACATTTTATTTTTGGCTCTGATAATTCTGGCCATTTGTGCATTAGAAGTCCTCACAGGCACTTTTTTCATCTGTCACAGATTTCTTCCAGCTTCTTATCTTCCTTGTAATAGGAAGGATCTGACTAATGGAGCAAAAAACAAACAGGAAACAAAACAAAACAAAACCTTAATAGTGTTTCTTTCTGGGAAGTGAGAGTGTGTGGTAGAGGAAAGGAGCTTTAACAATCTACCTTATACACATCAGTACTTTGGAATTTTTTTGTACAGTTTCCATTAATTTCTCATTACTTCACAATGAGGGAGGAAGTCACATTTTGAAAAATAAAGATTGGCTTCTGGTATATTGCCAGAGCATAGTAATTGAGCTCAAATGTTATTTCCCTAACACTAATAACCAGGTGTTAACTCAGAAAGAATTCCTGAGTTGGGTTTTTTTTTTGCACTTTATTAAAAGAAGAGAGAGAGAGAGCACAAGAGCTAAACACCCTGCATTGTAACTCTGCAAGCCCTATCAGGAATCCCACTTATGAGCTTTTTGAATAATAATAAAGATTTATGATTTATTACCACTCACTCTGCTAAGGGATTTCTTACATTATCTCATTTAATCCTAAATAATAACCTTATCACATAGTTGATATTAACTGCATTTTACCATTGGAGGAAAGAGGGGCTTAATGTGTTAAGTGGTAGAACATGTTTTTGAACCCTGACCACAAACAATGGGCTCATGACTACTTTCTACAGCAGTTTCCTACCAATTTGATTAATTTGTTTAAAATTCCTTCCACCTTCCCTATCATTAACTTAAATGACAGGAAAGTTACTTTCAGTTTCTTCCTTAATAATTTAGCATACACTGTCTGATACATAACTCCTTGACATTCAAGCACTTTACAAAAGATAGAGTCAATTGGCCACTAAAATTATGAAAATTTGCTGACTGTTACTCTCATTAATCAACAGAGAAATGCAAATTTAAACAAAAATAAGTTATCACCTATAAACCTACCTCACTGGTAATATTAAGAGTCTGACAACATTAAGTGCTTCCAAGGATAAACAGCAATAAGAACTCTTCTACTATGCTGGTGGGGAAAAAATGGATAAATATTCCTTTAAAAAAAGTTGGGCATTATCACATTATTCAATAAAGTAAAAAATATTCTTTTCCCCCTGAGATTTCATTTTTATAAATATAGCCTGCTGAAACTTGTGCACAGGTATAGGCAAATCTTTGTATAAGAATGAATGTAACTTTTTTTGCACTAGCAAAAAACTAGAAACAACTCAAAAGTAGCAAAAATGGACAAATAATTGAATATGAAGCAGTGATGAAAATGATATATGAATACAGTCTACCCAGTAATATGGGTGAGTCTTAAAAATATAACAGAATTGTAATAAATCTGTCTACTAGTCCAAATGTAGACACAAGTTACCTTATTGTTTAAGAATGCACTCTTAGTTGTTAACTCTAAAGAAAAAGTAAGGACAAAATTCTTAGAAAAGTCAGGATGATTGCCTGCAACAGAAATGGTAAAATTTATGTTTGGAAGAATACAGCAAGGGTTTTTGAGGTCCTGACAATGTCCTGGGTTGTGAGAGTCACTTTATAACAATTTGCTATATTTTACACTTAGGTGTTGTACACTTTTCTGTATGTATTATATTTAATTTAAAAACGTTTAAAAATATCATTTTATATCACTGTCCAACACACACACACAGAAATGAAATAAAAGTCTCATCAAAGAATAGGTGCTTTTACAATATTTCCAATGTTTTCTATTTTACTCTATTTTGTTAGAAAAAAAAGTCATGTTAGCCCTGACCCTCTAAATTGACTTCACGACACTCAGGGTCATTACGTGCATCCATTGCTACTTATGACAGGTTAACTGAGTTGATTAGAACAATATCCTGTGAAACCTGAACTGTAGGTTACAGCCAAAGCTCAAACCAATTAGCACACTTTTTTTTTTAACCGAAAGTGTGCTGGACAAGAGAGTGTATCATTGTTGCAGAAACAGTGCCAAAGGCCTGAGTAGAATGAATCAATAGACTTATTTTCAGAAAGGAAAGGTCCTAGCCGTGTACCTATATCCACAGATACAATAATGCTTGTAACCTACCAAAAGAGATGTGCAATAGGAGTCAAACCTTTATACTTAGCTCTTATAATTGGCCGAGCACTGTTTTCAAGTACTTTTCATACCTTGATACATATAACCTTCCCAACTACAATGAGGTTTAGGTTCTATTATTTCCATTTTACAGATGAGGAACTGACTTAGAGGAGTAAATCTTAAACATTTTAGCATAGAATGGTGTGACTCTAGCATGTTTTCTGGGGAAAGAGGAAATCCTCACTTTGAATGCCCTGTTTGAGTCTTCATTTATAAAGGAAAGTGTGTTTATAATCTGGGTATTTATTAGGTGAAATTAATTTTAATTATTCAGACTTTTTATGAGTAGTTTCATTTTCTAAAGTCAGTGAATAATCTTGCAGGACTCTTAATAAATATGTTAGATTTATGTGTCATAAAATCTGTTTAATGTTTACTTTTTTCATTCCCAGCAATTAAGACGTGATTTGAGAAGTGAGCATTCACTGCCATTTTTATAAAACAAGTATTTGTTCTAATAGTTATCATTCTTCGTATTTTGTAGGTAGAATTACAACCCAAGTATGAAGACAATCTGTACATGTATCTTTATTTTGTCATCTTTATTATTTTTGGTTCGTTCTTTACTCTGAATCTCTTCATTGGTGTCATCATCGATAACTTCAATCAACAGAAAAAGAAGATAAGTATACTAAAACTTCATCTTTACTCTAAAATGTGAACTAAAAATGTCACACTGTTTTATTTTGGCTCCAAAATGCAATCACCAAAAAGAAAAAATATATAATTCGGAGATTATTTTGAGAGACTTAATTGTTTATATGTTTTTAGGTATTTGATAATTCAGATAGCATGTGTTTTTATTTTTAGTGTAGAAACGTGATTAATATGGCATAATTTATGTATTGAGTATATGCATCTCCATAAATACAGATATTAGCAACATTAGAATAAAACGTGGGAGCCAATTTTCGCACAATTACTAAGGTGAGTTTTATAGCTAGCAAAGAACATGATTTTAACGAGTTTTGCTTTTATTTCTTTACTTTGGAGGTCAAGACATTTTTATGACAGAAGAACAGAAGAAATACTACAATGCAATGAAAAAACTGGGTTCAAAGAAACCACAAAAACCCATACCTCGACCTGCTGTAAGAATAACATACTTTCATCACCAATAAAACCTATGTTATCTATCACTTTCATAGCCCAAATTGCTAGATACTAGTATTTTTGTGAATTTGCAAAACAGAGTTTTTACCTTAGCAATGTGACTAGCTATCTTAGATAGCCTAAGTATACATATTTTATATATATATATATCAACTATGTACTATATTTTATATATAAAGATATAAAATATATATAAATGAAAATTTTCACACTTATATGCCTATAGTATTACATAAGATTGAAGTCACTGAGGAGCTTCTAATGTAGAGAAGAAAACATATCCATACATACATATGTGGAAATACTGAATGTTCTCAGAGTGCAGTGGGGACGATCAGAATAATTGATACATCTCAAATAAGTCCCATTTTCTGTCCAACTCTGCAGATAGAATGGGATCATTAATGAACCAGGTCATAGTTCTTTGGGGGTTTTTGGTTTTAATAAAACCTCATATTTCCTCCTAGCATCTTGCCCGTAGATCAGATGACATCATTCTTTTTATGACTTTCTATGGTTGTTCCAGTTGTATATTTGCCAGTGGCTTCTGGTTCTGTTGGTTGCTGCAGGGAATTGTTGTCAGGAGAGTCTCTGAATTCTTCCAGCACTCCTGGAGGAACAGCTCAGATATTAAGTCTCAGAACTCCTCCCCCAAGGTATACATGGTGAAAGGCAATCCAGTGTTCCCCAGGAATGAAGACTTTGTGAAATCATTAGTAACAATATAAAACTGGCCGTGCTCGTATTCAGTTTGTAACTCAGCCAAAGCTCAAAGAAAGTACATAGCTACATTGGATAAAACATAATGAATGTAAAGTTGAGCCTAGTCTTTGAGAAATAATACAATGTGAATCGATGGAAAGAAACGCAGAGTACATTCCCTATATAAGAAATTGTATACTCCAAGGCCACAGAAATATTTGGCACATATTTGAGTTAGTGAGTAGTAGACACAAGGTTTTCTGGGTTAAATGAGTTAAAGTTACCACTATGAATCTGCAGAAATTAATCTTAATTAAACAATGCTAGTATAATGTAGCTAAGAGAACAGTATAGTAATGTGAAGAAAAGGAGATTTTAGAGATTGGTATGAGAAGATATTAGAGACAAGATAATGCTGAGCCTTAGACAAGAAGATGAACCCTTATGCACAAGAAGATGAGTCCATAATATGGGATCATGCCAATAGGACCGGAAAACAGGAGATAAATGAGCCAATAAGAAGATTCAACGGGATGAGGCAGCTATAAAATATAGGAAAAGAGGGAGGACATATAAATAATGGAGAATCTAAAACAGTTGATGTTTTGTGAAATTATCGGTTCCACTAACATAAATGAAAGTCTTGTAAAGGCGTTTGGAAATACTGGTTTAAGTCCTAGGGGATGTCAGACTGAGATAAGGATTTTAGAGTTGTCAGACAAAGTTCAGTTGAGCTCTAAAGCATTGATTCATTTTTGAAAGATAATTAGACCCAAAAAAATGTGCTGAGTATGAAGCCTTGGGTGCTTCACCATTGTAGGAAAAGGTAAGTCAATGAGGGAATGAAATTAATCAATAAGGCAGTATGTGTGTGTGTGTGTGTGAGAAAATTTCAAAAGAAAAGAGGCTGTCTAATTACATCAGGTGACATAAAGATTTACCTGGAAAGTGGTAGGAATGTATGAGAAAAGATCAGTGTACTTAGCTAGAATATTATTAGGAACAACTTGGCAAATTAGGAAATGATCTGGTGAAATCCATCCATTCAGTCATTCATTAACAATTTACTATGCTAAGCATTTGGAATTAAATATTAAACAACATAGAGTAGTTGGCACAGCAAATAGTAAGCAGAAAGTCACACTAACAAAGGGAAACATCCAAGAAGGAAAGAATACATTTGCCCGTGAGAGCTGATAATGGGGAGGGGCCTCATTAATCAGGGAAGTTAGGGAAGGCTTTACTGAAGTGGTGCGTGAGCTGAGGATGGAAGAAGGAGAGAAAGTATCAACAGGCAAAGTGGGAATAAGAACACTCTTTATGAGAAGGGGAATGCATATGTGTAGACCCTGAGGCAGGAAGGCCACCGAGCCTGGAGTGTAGGGAATGGGGATTCATTTGGTACATATTCAGAATGAAGAGGTCAGGATGGGCCAGACTTTTCCAGGCTTTGAAGGCCATGTTCAAGAGTTGTCTTTATCCTTAGATCAATGGGAAACCATTGAAGGGGACCTGATCAGTTTAGGTTTTGTGAAGATCACTCAGCCAGTATTGACGGAGGTGGTGTGTATGCATCGTAGACTTGTTTGGAGCTATTTCAGAGACGATAGGTAGCCTGAATCAGAGTGGTGTGCAGACGAACACAAGCAGATGGATTTGTGAGCTATCACAGGAGTGAAATTAAAAGGTTTGTCTACTAATTGAATATGAGAAGTGAAGAAGGAGGTGACAAAGATGACTTATGACTTTTTGCCTTATACCACTGGACGAACAGTGCTGTCATGCAGGTTGTGAAGTAGGGACATGAATGGAAAGAAAATTGGAGATGCTAGTTTGCAGAATTTGACAATCGATCAAAGGGAGGGCAGTCTGAGAGAGAATGAATATTTAGAAGAAACAGTAAAATAATTTTCTTAAGATTGCGAGATTAGGTTTGAAGCAATTCAGGAGTTCTGGAGGGGAAGAGATTGAAGAGAGAAAACAAATATAGAATAAAGTCTCTCAGAATGTGGCTCAGGAACAGTGTGGTCTAGGTTAGATTTATAGAGGAAAAGGGACTGAGCCCTCTAAGGAATTTGGAGTATTATATAAAAAGATAGGTGTGGAAATCAAGATAATATGATATGCAAAAGGAATCAGAGGAGTTTCTTTACACCAATTGACTGTAATGTTTTCAAAAAAGAAATAAGAATAGAGAGCAAGAGAATGAAAAGTTTCTGAGAAGTTTGAAACTATCCTGGGAGCAAGTGAGGGACAAAGGATTGCTAATCTTTGTCAAGGGCCAAGATGGGGTGAGAGAGCATAAATCTTTGGTGGACAGGGCCTCCAGGGTTATATAGCTTCCTCCAGCATATTCTGCACACCGGGGTTTCAATTGGAGCCGGTGATCAGTGACTGGAGATTTGAGTTGTACATTCAGGTGACCCCCTGGAAAACTATATAGTCAGGGAATCTAAGGAGCTTTTGATTAATCATGCTGATAGGAAAATAAACACCAGTTTTCTGTTTTCAAGCAGTTTTGAACCTATTACACCCTAGGTGATATATCTGTGAGAAAAATGACACTGCTCTGTCCTTGCAGAGCCTCCAGACAACTGAAGAGAAAATTAAAATTAAATAAGGGCAACCCAGTTGCAATACACAGTCATCAATTTTATGACAAATGTAAGCACAAAGTTTTCTGAAAGCACAGAGAGCTTAAAACTTAAAACTGAGTTAGAATTCACCAGACGAAGGAGTGGAGGAAGTCTGTTTTAAACAGAGGGGACAAATAAACAAGATAAAATGATATGGTAGAAGAGTGGTAGGAAATAGCAGAAAGATAGAAATAAGGGGAACATAACCAGACTTGGAAAAGTAAACTGCAGTAAATAAAAACTAAGAAGGGAGGGTTTGGAACTGTGACTAGACACATTTATTAGGTTGAAGGAGGCTCTGGGGGACAGATCCAGCTGAAGCAATAGAAGTCCAGTCTAGCAGAGCAGATATGTATTCAGAGAAAAGAGCAAAATGTAACAAACAGTTAGTGTTTGATGTCCAAGAATTTCAATAGGCAGTAATGGATGTCTCTCACCAGGGAGAGGTCAGAGCACTAATATAGAGAGTCCAAACCGATAAACGTGTCCATCTGGAAAAGCAGACTCTGAAGTATGTAGATGACAGAACATCAGTTGTGCTAGTTGAGAAGGCAGAGAAGGACAGCTTAGCAGAAGTCAGGGCACAAGCCCTAGAGTGCCTGAAATACTAAACAGATACAGGCAAAAAGAACAAAACGGGGTCCAAAGCAGAACTGGTTTATAAGATAAGGACTTAATTTCATAAGCAAGACATAAGGCCACTAAATGCTTGGAAATAAGGTCCAAACTGAAGAGGGCAAAGGTTTAATACCTGAATTATGAACTATTATATTTTTAAAGATAATTTTATTCTTACAAAAGTTAGCTCATATAATCTTCACCCAGCTTTCCCTAACTTTAACATCTTAGATAATGATAGATGAGGTATCAAAACTAAGAAATTAACCTAGTACAATACCATTAGATAAAATACAGAAGTTAATTGGATTTCACCAGTTGTTCCACGAATGTCCCTTTTCTTAAACTATAATTTTTAAAACATCTTCTCAGCTGAACCTTAAGGTAGAATTTAAGATGCTGTGGCTTTGGAGAGAGAATATAAAGGCAGAAACAAGAAAAAAAATGACAGAAAAAGCTGGAGAAGTATTTATTTATTAACTCTCAAAGGTTAATTTTGATACCCACACCCAACATATGGGATATCAAAGATTTATTATAGTGGCAATTATTTACCGACTGTCCATCATACACATGTTGATGTTCTGAGCACTGAGAACATAATCGGTGGTTTTTGACATAGAGTCAGTTTATAAAATCTGGTATTATGAACACTATAAATAAAGCAAATACATTTGAAAAGAGTTGGATATTCCAATATACAAAATTTTCTTCCAAGTGTAAACAAACATGGTGCTTTTATAAAAGCTGCATTTTCATATTGCTATGTTAAAATCAGATAAGTTGAACTTGAATTTTTTTTCTAGTTTCTAAATGAAGTTTTATGTATTCTTTGTTCCAGAACAAATTCCAAGGAATGGTCTTTGATTTTGTAACCAAACAAGTCTTTGATATCAGCATCATGATCCTCATCTGCCTCAACATGGTCACCATGATGGTGGAAACTGATGACCAGAGTCAAGAAATGACAAACATTTTGTACTGGATTAATCTAGTGTTTATTGTTCTGTTCACTGGAGAATGTGTGCTGAAACTAATCTCTCTTCGTTATTACTATTTTACCATTGGCTGGAATATTTTTGATTTTGTGGTGGTTATTCTCTCCATTGTAGGTAAGAAGAGGTGCTTTTACTTAATTAAGGAAGTTAATGCAAATTTGCGTTTTAAAACTTTGAAAATGTTTTCCATTGATCTTTCTCATTCATCCACAAATTTCAAGTAAAAGTCTAATCGTCCATTGTTCAGCTTGTCATTTCTCTAATTGTGTGCTGTGCATGAAATGATGTGTAAAAAAAAAAATTACATCTTTCAGTTTGCATTTATCATCTTGTCTCATTTCAGAAGACAGTAACTTCAACTTTGGCATAATCCTCCTGTACTCAGTCGTACCCCTGAAGTATAGACATGTATTGTTTTGATAAACAATTCACACATGTACACATATAAATCATTAGAAGTAGTCAAATAGTCCATAAATAAGATCTCCTAGATAACTGGAATAGAGTGTATATGTATTTATGTATATCCACACGCATATAAGCTTCATGTTATCTTTGGGTTCAGCTAGTTTTCTATGGTTGGTAATATTCTTTTTCAGAAGTAGACATTTTGTGCAAAAATTCAAAACAGACTCATTATCATCAATGCATATTAAGTGTTTACGTACAGAACATTAAATGAGGCACTAAAAGTAAATGTAAGAGATTTAACATGAGGTTCTGCCCATTTCAGGAAAGAGAACATATACATAGAGAGAAACACAGCATTCCGTTATTTATACACTTTCTCTGATAAAGTAGAATTTTGAAGCAATGTGCCATTCCATTTGATCCTCACGACAGTGCTATGTGGCAATAATATAGTGATTGAGGATGAGACTTGGGGGTCATACGGACCTGGTCTGGAGCTTCACTATATCCACTTCTTACCAACTCTGACCTTTGGCAAGCTACCTCACCTCCCCAATCCCTGGTTTTCCAAGGAATACTTCTGTAAAATGTTGTCAGGATTAAATGAGATTATGTAAGTAAATGCACTTAACACTATGCCTAGTAATATTTACTCAGTAAATATTAATTTTAACAGAAACAAAAAATCTAGATATTGGGGCCTACCCCTTGGTGTAGTGGTTAAGTTCATGCACTCCACTTTAGCGGCCAAGGGTTCACCGGTTCCGATCCCGGGTGCAGACCTACACACCACTTATCAAGCTATGCTGTGGCAGGCATCCCGCATATAAAATAGAGGAAGGTGGGCACAGATGTTACCTCAGGGCCAATCTTCCTCAGCAAAAAGGAGAGGATTGGCATCAGACGTTAGCTCAGGGCTAATCTTCCTTAGGAAAAAACACACAAAAATACCAAAAAACCCCTAAGTATTATCATCATTTAGTGATGCATAAAATCAAGGACCAGAATGAGTCCCAAGTATGAGTGTCTCCAAAGCATGGATTCTCTCCTCCACACCATTCTGCCACCTCCCAAATAAAATGTATCACAACCATCTCTGAAGAATAAGAACTCTCATGTTCATGATCCAAAATCACATGCTTTATCCATTAGTTCTTGTCCAAATTCTAGAACTAATATTTTAGAAATATAAATCCATTTCTATGCTTGGCTGCCATATGCTTTGTGACATCTTTAGGCCTTCAGTAATTCAGTTGTTCTTTTGATAGATGCTTTTCTTGAATTAGGAAAAATAACCATCGATACTTTCAATGGTCAAAAGTGACCATTAACACCAATTAGTATAAAGGTGTTAATGTTATAACAACAAACATACATTTCATTTTGCTGAACAAATATTGCAGGTTGTATGTGTGTATGTATATGTGTCTATGTATGTATATATGTATATAAATGTATGTATGTATATATAAACCTAATTCTCATGTCCACATTTTATAAAACTAGTGTTTATCTTACTTGTGTAAATTTTTATTTTCTGCTATTAAATGTAATACTATTTTTGTTGTTGTATCTTGGTTTTCCATAGGCATGTTTCTGGCTGAGCTGATAGAGAAATATTTTGTGTCCCCGACCCTGTTCCGAGTGATCCGTCTTGCCAGGATTGGCCGAATCCTCCGTCTCATCAAAGGAGCTAAGGGGATCCGCACGCTGCTCTTTGCTCTGATGATGTCCCTCCCTGCGTTGTTTAACATCGGCCTTCTGCTCTTCCTGGTCATGTTCATCTACGCCATCTTTGGAATGTCCAACTTTGCCTATGTTAAAAGGGAAGTTGGAATTGATGACATGTTCAACTTTGAAACTTTTGGCAACAGCATGATCTGCCTGTTCCAAATTACCACCTCTGCTGGCTGGGATGGATTGCTAGCACCTATTCTCAACAGTGGCCCTCCAGATTGTGACCCTGAAAAAGATCACCCTGGAAGCTCAGTTAAGGGAGACTGTGGGAACCCATCTGTTGGGATTTTCTTTTTTGTCAGTTACATCATCATATCATTTCTGGTTGTGGTGAACATGTACATCGCCGTCATCCTGGAGAACTTCAGTGTTGCTACTGAGGAAAGTGCAGAGCCCCTGAGTGAGGATGACTTTGAGATGTTCTACGAGGTCTGGGAGAAGTTTGATCCTGATGCCACTCAGTTTATAGAGTTCTCCAAGCTCTCTGATTTTGCAGCTGCCCTGGATCCTCCTCTTCTCATAGCAAAACCAAACAAAGTCCAGCTCATTGCCATGGACCTGCCTATGGTCAGTGGGGACCGGATCCACTGCCTTGACATTTTATTTGCCTTTACAAAGCGTGTTTTGGGTGAGAGTGGAGAGATGGATGCCCTTCGAATACAGATGGAGGAGCGATTCATGGCATCAAATCCCTCCAAAGTCTCCTATGAGCCCATCACAACCACTTTGAAACGCAAACAAGAGGAGGTGTCTGCTATTGTTATCCAGAGGGCTTATAGACGCTACCTCTTGAAGCAAAAAGTTAAAAAGGTTTCATGTATATATAAGAAAGACAAAGTCAAAGAAGGTGATGGAACACCTATCAAAGAAGATATCCTCATTGATAAACTAAATGAGAATTCAACTCCGGAGAAAACCGATGTAACACCTTCCACCACTTCGCCACCTTCTTATGATAGTGTGACCAAGCCAGAAAAAGAAAAATTTGAAAAAGACAAATCAGAAAAGGAAGACAAAGGGAAAGATATCAGGGAAAGTAAAAAGTAAAAAGAAACAGAGAATATTCCATTTTGTGATCAATTGTTTACAGCCTGTGATGGTGATGTGTTAGTGTCAACAGGACTCCCACAGGACGTCTATGCCAAACTGACTGTTTTTACAAATGTATACTTAAGGTCAGTGCCTATAACAAGACAGGGACCTCTGGTCAGCAAACTGGAACTCAATAAACCAGAAAATCAGCATCGCCAGGAGGTTTCTGTTTTCACAACCAGCTGACACTGCTGAAGAGCAGAGACGTAATGGCTACTCAGACTATAGGAACCAACTTAAAGGGGGGAGGGGAGTTAAATTTTTATGTAAAGTCAACACGTGACACTTGATAATGGTAATTGTCACCACTGTTTATGTGTTAACTGCCACACCTGCCATATTTTTACAAAATGTATGCTGTGAATTTATCACTTTTTTTTTTAATTCACAGGTTGTTTACTATTATATGTGACTATTTTTGTAAATGGGTTTGTGTTTGGGGAGAGGGATTAAAGGTAGGAATTCTACATTTCTCTATTGTATAACTGGATATATTTTAAATGAAGGCATGCTGCACTTCTCATTCACACGTGAAAAAAATCACATCACAAAAGGAAAGAGTTTACTTCTTGTTTCAGGATGTTTTTAGATTTTTGAGGTGCTTAAATAGCTATTCATGTTTTAAGGTGTCTCATCCAGAAAAATTTTAATGTGCCTGTAAATGTTCCATAGAATTCACAAACGTTAAAGAACTGTTTTATTTTTACATATTCCATTATACGTACATGTATATATGTATATATGTATATGTGCGTGTATATACATATATATGTATACACACACAGAGACACACCCACCATCACATAGTCGTTCAGTGTCCCAGTAGCATGATTATAACATTTTTGATAAGTGTCCTTTGGCATAAAATAAAAATATCCTATCAAGTCCTTTCTAAGAACCTGAATTGACCAAAAAGCGTTCCCCACCACCACTTTATAAAGTTACTTCTGCTTTTTCCTGCAGTATCGTTTAGCCATCTTCTGCTCTTGGTAAGGTTGACATAGTATATGTCAATTTAAAAAATACAAGTCTGCTTTGTAAATAGTAATTTTACCCAGTGGTGCATGTTTGAGCAAACAAAAATGATGACTTAAGCACAGTATTTATTGCATCAAATATGTACCACAGTAAGTATAGTTTGCAAGCTTTCAACAGGTAATATGATGTCATTGGTTCCATTAGAGTTTGAAGCTGTCACTGCTGCATGTTTATCTTGCCTAGGCTGCTATATCTTACTCCTTCCACTGTTCAGAAGTCTAATATGGGAAGCCATATGTCAGTGGTAAAGTGAAACAAATTGTTCTATCAAGACCTCATTCTTCATGTCATTAAGCAATAGATCGCAGCAAACAATGAAGAGCTTCTTGCTTTTTATTCTTCCAATCTTAATTGAACGCTGTATGGTGAAAAGCCGACTGTACAAACATGTTGCAAGCTGCTTAAATCTGTTGAAAATATATGGTTAGAGTTTTCTAAGAAAATATAAATACTGTAAAAAGTTCATTTTATTTTATTTTTCAGCCTTTTGTACATAAAATGAGAAATTAAAAGTATCTTCAGGTTGATGTCACAGTCACTACTGTTAGTTTCTGTTCCTAGCACTTTTAAATTAAAGCACTTCACGAAATAAGAAACGAAGACTAAGATGCAATGTAGGTTTCTGCTTTTTTATTGGTACTGTAAACTTTGCACACGTTTCAATGTAAAACGAATCTCAGACTGAGTCCAACGTTTATTTGATTCCAAATAGTAATGCCCTATCACTGAAAGAGGCTTAAGGAAAGATCACTTGCTATTCTTGGCATTGCTTGAATGAGATGTTTCCACCTAGTCTTTATATTCAGTAAATCATCAGTCTTTTCTAGTGTCTGTTTACACAGATAGATCTTATCCTTATTGACCCATATGGCTTTAGAACTGTATCAGATATGATATAGGATCCAAGTTTTTTTTCTCCCCACAAACCAGGTAGTGAAATTATATTACCAGTTACAGCGAAACATTTTGTGTTTCTTTCACAGGCAACAATAAATGTAGATTCTTTATACTAAAGCTATTGACTTGTAGTGTGTTGGTGAAATGCATGCAGGAAAATGCTATTACCACAAAGAACGGTAAACCACATTACAATCAAGCCAAAAGAATAAAGGTTTTGCTTTTGTTTTTGTATTTAATTGTTCTGTCTTTGATTCTATCTTTGAAATGCCATTTAAAGGTAAATTTCTATCATGTAAAAATGATCTATCAGAAAAAATATAAAGAATACGCATTAACTATAATAATTCATCTTTAAATTTTTTCATGGAATGGAAATTAATTAAAAAGAGTGCACTGGATATCTAGTTTTAATATTGGCCAAAAAGCTAGATATGGAATTGAGTAGAGTAGTGGAAAGTTACAAAAATTAATAAAAAATTGACTAACATTTTAAGTTGTGCATCCTTTCTCCTTCCTGGCTACCTACTATTTTATTTTGTTTTTCTCTTTGCCTTTTTACTTCCTTCTGTATGTATTCCTGATCTACATTTCTAAATACTTTCTCATCCCTTTCTTGGGCTTCCAGGGATTTTTCATTCAGGACACTCTTGTTTCTTTTCTGCTCACCAAATGTCTTGTTTATTACAGTCTGTAGGCGATGGCTCTGTGCGCTTCTGCCCCTAATAATCTGCTATTCCTGTGACAAGTCCATGGAATGTCTCTATATTCATTTCTACAATTTACTTGGCAAAAATTCTAAGAGAGCTTAGATCTCAACTTTTTATAATGTATAAACAAAATTCCAAAACGACACATTTGGTTTTCTCATTTAATTACAAGCAATTTGGGAAATGTGTATCAGTTCTGATTGCATATTAGAATTACTTGAGGAGCTTGAAGAAAAAATGCCCATTCATAGACCAAGATGAGACCAATTCAGTTCATATCTCTGGGGATGAGACTTAAGCATCCAATTTTTTTTAATGCTCCCCCCTGATGCTGATTTTTACTAAGGTTGAGAGCCAGTGAGGTAGGATATCCTTGCCCAATAGGGAAAAAAAGTACTCTACAGAAAATCCACCTGTCCCCTTCAGAGAATCATTATACAACTCATCATGTACAAAATCAGGCTCCCAACATGATGGCTTTTGGTGTGTTTATCTTGTAGTGTGACATTGATCCATTTATATCAGAGGTTTTCTTGTCGGATCATAGTTGGTGGAAAGGGAATTCTATCAGAATAGTTTAGAGAGCTTTATCAAATTATACAGACATACACGCACACACACACCCCCACAATGTGGCACCCCAACCATCCCTAGTGCATACTGCATGAGATGAATGTGGGGTGGTTTAGGAAACAATATGGATTCATCAAATAGCCCCCCAGGTGAATCCTACATGCCTTGTTGGGTGAGAATCATTAATCTGGGCCAATGGGAGGCAGTTCACATTGGCCACCAGAAAACATGCTTTCCATTTGTCATTATCAAGTCACAAATCTAAAGAGGAAAGATTCCCATTCTCAAGTTCTCTATTCTTGGGCACCTCTTATCATCATTAGTTTCCTAAGCTCAGTACAATGCAGATCAATTTACAAAGAGAAGGGAGGGGCTGAGAAGAGAGAAGGGGTTGAAAAGGGAGAGGAGAAGAAAGGAGAGGGAAGAACAACAGAGGACAGTAGAGGAAAGGAGGGTCGTACAAGAAATGGGAGAGGATATTTCATAAATCATCTTCTGAAAAAAAGTCTATTGCTGTTAGTATCTGCAGGAATGGTGGAGGATGGAAGAGGCATGAGGGAAAGAAATTTTGCTTAGTTGTCCAGATGTTAGATCCACGATGTATGCATATTTCTCTTCTCATTTTTTTTTAAAGAAAAAATACGTATGAAAAAGAGGAAGAGGACATTATGCAATTATTACATTGTAAATGTAAATGTTAACAGTGGTTGCATGGATAATGTTATTTCCTTTCATCTGAACTAAATAAATATTTGAGTGTCTACTATGTATCAGCATTTTGATAGGAGCTGCGAGACCACAGATGAACATAACTGTCCAAAGGAAGGTTGTAGCCAGAGGTGAAGAACCTTGAAAGTTAGGCTAAAGAGTCTGGAATGTATTCTATTGGCAATGAGGCGGGATTAATTGCTCCTGAGCTGTAGAATGAGCAGTAAAATTGGATACATCTGTACCTATTTAATCTGACAATAATGAGCCTGCATTGCCAGTTTTTCGCTATTTTAGAGATCTAATTTTCCCATCTTTATTTTTAAATATGTCTGTGTTCTTATGTTAGTATATATTTTTAAAAGAACCTAATTTAAAACTTAATTTATATTTTTAAAAAAACCTAAATTAAAAAAATCAATCTGACATTTTTTGTTAATAGCCTATCTTCATCTACCTACATTTATTTTATATACAGATATATTTGATTTTATTTTTGTCACCTTATTTTGTGCTTTTGATTTTTTCAAGTTTTTTCTTTGTTTCTTCCTTCCTGTCTTGTCCTCTTTTGTGTTAATTTTCTTTTCTTTTCCCCATCTCTGCTGGTTGACAAGATGCACATGACAAGATACACATTATCTTCCTTTCTTCTTTCCTTCCTTGCTTTTCTCTTGCTTCTTTTTATAAGTAATTACTCTTAAATTTTAACGTGAATACTTAATTAGCGAAATGTAATCAATAGTATACCCTTATCTGGAACAATAAAGTTTCCCATTCTGATTACACATCATTGCTGACTTCTTTCTTTATTTTTGTCTACTATTTTAATTCTACCTTACCTGACACCCAATAAATTAAGCAGTGTTATTATTGCGTATTTGTATAGGCAATACTTATTTAGACTAACATATTAATTCCTTTCTTCAAATTTGCCCCTTCTGCCTTCTTCATTTTGTGTTCTGTTTCCTTCTTGAAATATATGAGGATTCTATTAGTAAGTTCTGTGGATAGCAACCTACAGACGTTTTTTTTCCCCACAAAATGGCTTTATTTTAGCCACATTTTAAGAGATTACCTTATATTCTAATTATTTTGATGTTTTCCAATTTTTTTAGTCTACTGATGAAATTACTTTTATTAATTTGACTCAGAATTTATACTGGTGTAATTTGAAGATTCACATTTATTAATATCTTTAGTTCAGAAAATTTCAGGAAAATTCTCAGCTTTTAGCATAATAAATATTTTATCATCCTATATTTTTCTATTCTCCCCATCTGGAACTCCTGAGGGTTATGTGGTAAAATTTATAAATCTTTCTTCCGTGTCTCTTAATGTCTCTCATTTTTGATGCTCTTTCTGGGTAATTTGTCAGCTTTTGGTATCAGGATAATGCTGTCTTCATAAAACAAGTTAGGAAGTGTTCATTCCTGAAAGAATTTCTGTGAGAGTTGAATTATTTCTCCCTTAGATATTGATAGAATTCACTAGTAAAGCTATCTGGAACTTGAGTCTTTCTTGTGTGAAAGTTTCTAATCAAAGGTATTAATTTCTTTAGCAGATATAGGGCTATTAAAATTTTTCTTCCTTTTTTTCAGATTTGATAAGTTGCATTTTTCTAAGAATTTGTTCATCTAAGTTACTGAATTTACTCCATAAATTGTTCATATTATTCCCTTACTATGCTTGTAATATCTGTGGCATCTCTAGTCATATCCTGCTTTCACTTCTGGTATTGAAAATCTGTAATTTATTTTTTTCTTTATTAGCTTATCTAGGGGTTCTTCAATTTTATAAATGTATTCAAAATACTAACTTTTGGTTTGCTGATTTTCTCCACATTTTTCAGTTTTCTATTTCAGTGATTTCTCCTCTTTTCAATCCTACTACCACCATTTTCATTTTCTTCCCTCACTGGACTAGCTAGACATCTGCTATAACATTGAAGAGGCATGATGATAATGGTTAGTCTTGTTTCAATCTGAGTCAGGGAAGGTTTCAATAATTCACTATTGAGTGTGCTGTTTAGTGTAGGTTTTTTAAATAGACCCCCATTATCATCTTAAAGAGGATCCTTTCCGTTCTTAACTTTCTAGTAATTTTTACATTTTTAATGATACTGAATTTTACTAAATTTTTATTGCATCTTATTTAGATAATCATATTATTTTTCATCTTTATTTTGATATTGTGGTAAATAACATTAATTGATTGTAGGATGTTAATCTTAGTTATTTCCTGGAATTAAATTGAATTTTGTCATTTACATTATTAGTTTCATATATTGCCGTGTTTTGTTTTCTAACATTTTGTTTCATATTCTTACACCTGTGTTTGTGAAAGAGTTTGGCTTATAATTTTTCTTTCTTTAAATATGCAGTTATGTTTTGATCATAAGTTTATGCTAACCTCTTAAAAGAGGTTGAAAAAGGTTTTTCTCTTTTTTTGTTCTCTGGGAGAGGTTAAGGTTTGTGTGAACTTTTCCTTAATTATTTGGATAATTAACTAGTGAACCCTTCTGGGGCTGAGTTGTTTTTTGTGTACAAGTTTTTAATTATGATTTATTTTCTTTAATAGATAGAAGACACTTCAGAGTTGCTGTTTCTTCTTGTTTGAGTTTCTGTAACATTAATTTTTCTGGGAAGTTGCCCATTTGAAATAAAATCTCAAGCTTATTCACATAAAGTTGTTTAGAATTTTGTATTATCTTTTAAAACTCTGTAGGATCTGTAGTAATGATCCCTTTTCAATTTCTGTAATTAGTATTTTGTGACTTCTCTCTTTTTACTTATTCGATCTTTCAAAGAACTAATTTTTGGCTTTTTTCATCTTCTCTACCTTATGTCCTTTTCTATTTCGTTATTATTTTCTTCACTTTTATATTTATAATTTCTTCTATTTCTTTGGTTTTAATTTACCATCATTTTCTAAATTACTGAAATTGACTTTCAGCCTTTATTATTATAATTTTTTTTAGTAAAAGCACTTAGGCTATAAGTTTCTCTCTAAGCATGGCCTTAATAGCATCCACAAATTTTGTTATATTTTATTTTGATAGCATTCAGTTAAAATTATTTTCCTTTTTTTCTTTTGGCTGAGGAAGCTTGTCCTGAGCCAAACATCTGTTGCCAATCCTCCTCTTTTTTTGCTTGAAGAAGACTAGCCCTGAGCTAACACCTGCGCCCGTCTTCTTCTATTTCTTTTGTATGTGGAACACCTCCACAGGGTAGGCGGTGAGTAGAGTAGGTCCATACCCAGGATCCAAACTCACAAACCTGGGCCAGTGAAGCAGAGAGGGGGAACTTTAACCACTCGGCCACTGCGCCAGGGCTTAAAATTATTTTCTAATTTGTGTTGTGATTTCTTCTTATCTTATCAGAAATTTAGAGGAGAATTGCTAAATTTCCAAATACATGAGGGATTTTCTAGATATATTTGTTTTGATTTCTAATTTAATTTCTCTTTCTTCAGGTAATACACTCTGAATAATTTTAATCATTTAACATTTTATGGGACATGCTTTGTAGCTGTCAAATGTAACATAAGTTTCGTGTGTAGTTGAAAATGAAGTGCATTATTGAGTTGGTAGATGCAATGTTTGATATATGTTTAATAGATCAAGCTTATTAATCATGTCATTCAAACTATATCTTTATTATTTCCTTTCTCTATTTTTTTTATTATTTACCAAGACAGGTGTATAAAAATCTCCCATTAAAAATTCAGTTTTCCTTTTAGTCCTGTTAACTTTTGCCATATACTTTGATTTTTATTTGGTTATTTGATATATATTAGATGCCTAAAGTTTGTAATTGCTACATTTCATAGTAGATTGACCTTTTTATCATTATGACATGGGTCCTTAATTTCTAGTAATGATGGCCTTAAGGTCACTTTGTCTGATATTATTATACCTACAACGGCTTCACTCGGATGGTGGTTATATGGTGTATCTTTTTTCATTGTTTTAATGTTTCTGTAATCTCACATTCAATATTGACTATAGATGAGTTTTGTTTTGCATCCAGTCTGACAATCTTTCACACATATACACACATACACACACAGTACATTTGGATTTAAATTTCTGACTTCTTTTAGATTATTTGTATTACTCCATTTCACACATTTTGTTACTATGTTTGTAGTTACCCCAACAAATACCACATGGTTCTGTGACCTACTAAATTCTAAAATAAATTAGTATTTTTACCAATTTCTGTACATTGCTAGGACATGAGAATATTTTTATTTCATTTCTCCTCTTTCATCTTTTGTGCCGTTATTGTCATATATTTTCATTTTATGTATGTTTTAAAATCTGCAGTACATTATTGTTAGTCAATACGCATTTATACTTCCCAAAATATTTATGCCTTTTATTCTTGCCTGAATTTCCTTACTTTCCTATGGATCTTTTTCTTTCTGCCTGAAGAAATGTCCTTTTCATATTTCCTTTACTGTCAGTTTGTTCTATTGAGTTTCAGAAGTTCAATTTGCCCAAAAGTGTCTCTTTTATTTCTAATCCTGCAGGATATCTTCAATACATACAGAATTTTAAAGTAATGATTTTTTTCTATTTTAGTATTTTGAGAGTGATATTCATTGTCTTCTATAAAATGATAATTTTAAAAAAACACCTAAAACCATGACTCTCATACAAATCAAAAATGAACACATGTCAAAGATTTCATTTAACTTATTAACTAACGGGACATTCCATAAGAACCCAAACAGCAAGATTAAATGAGAATTTGACTTACAGAGACCCATGATCTCTACATGATGACTTTTATTCGCTTTGCCACGAACAGGAATCATTTGCTGGCCACAGATGGTTTCATGTGAACAGAGACGCTGCAGCCTCTTGATTCAAATCCCCTCTCTCCACATGTCTCCAGACGTCTCTGACCCACTGTTTTGGCTCTTTCATACTCTGCTTTCTACCGCTCTCATGTCAGAGCTCCAAAGAAATTCTAGATCCTCTTACATGTTAGAAGCAGACAATGTGACATTGTGCCACTCTCTCAGATTCTTCCTATACCTATATGACAGCATCACATTGCTCCAGGGTTATGCCGAATGGGGGTCATCTCTAAACAGCTTGTACCTTTCTTGGGCTATGTTCTGAAAAGTGCAGAATGTGCCCCTTGCTTGGGAGTTGCTTGAATCTTCCTTTGAATGGTGGTAGTCTACCCACCCAGACCCTGCCACCACCACCAATATTAGTTTCAACTATGAGGTGGGGGGAAGAATCAGGTCACTCATATCTGATCCCTTTATCTTAATTTTTCTCATCCTTTTCTCCACTGGCCAGCAACAGAAAGTGTTTTTCCTTTTCTGTGAGGCAGGAACTTTCCTTAT
This sequence comes from Equus quagga, assembly GCF_021613505.1. Classification (NCBI taxonomy): domain Eukaryota; kingdom Metazoa; phylum Chordata; class Mammalia; order Perissodactyla; family Equidae; genus Equus; species Equus quagga. Next base: position 105,862,609 of record NC_060270.1, read on the forward strand.
ATAATATTCTGTTCTTCCTATTCTAAAGCCTATACTTTCTTCAGTTCTCTGGACTTCGAGTCTCCATATACGAAAGTTCAACATTACTATGGATTTATAAATAGCAGATTTGAAAGTAAGCAATGTTTTTTTCCATTATTAATGTAATTGGTATCTGAATTCCTATTGTTTAAAACAAAAAGCCTCATGGTCTTTATGATGGAAAGGATTCAAGAAAAGGAGAAACTTACTTATAAATTAAAATTTGATAGAGGACAACTCAAACATCTTGATGTACATAAATACATCATACATATTTTTCATTGCTAAATATTATAGTATATTATTGGAGTTAATCTTTAGGGGGTAAGAGGGATTATCACCTTATGCTTAATTCTAGAAAGGCTTTCTATAAAGGACTGGCATTATTAGAAAGAACTAAGAGTGGGTTTATAACTATTGCCATTATTTTCCCACACTGACAAGCATTCTCTTGCAAAACATACCAATTTTTTAGGAAACCATATTCTGATGTGTCTTGGTTGGCCTTTTTTTTGGCATTTCCTTAAAAAGTTAAAACAGGATTACCATATGACCCAGCAAATCCACTTCTAGGTATTTAGCCAAGAAAAATGGAAACATATATCCACTCAGAAACTTGTACACAAATGTTTGTAACAGGATTAATCTTAACAGCAAAAAGGGGGAAACAACCCAAATGTCCATCACTGGATGAATAGTTAAGCAAATTGTGGTATATACCTGCAATGAAATATTATTCAACAATAAAAATGAGTAAAGTATTGATACATACTACAACTTCAAAAATATTATGCTAAATGAAAGAAGCCAGACACAAAAGGTCACGTATTGTATGATTCCTTTTGTTATGAATCCAGAATAAGCAAATCCTGGGAGACAGAATACAGATCAGAGTTTACTAGGGGGTGGGGGAAGGCAGAATAGGGAGAGATTACTTAATGATTATGGGGTGTTTTTATGGGGTGATTAAAAGTTTTGGAACTAGAGAGAGCCGGTGGTTGCACAACGTTGTGAGAACACTAAGTACTATGAGCTGTAAATTTTAAAATGGTTATATTATGTGAATTTCAACTCAGTAGAAATTTATATGAAAAAAAATAGTTAACATTATTACAACTCTATCCACTAGGGGGCTCTGCTTCCTTTAAGAAATATGACTAGTATTTTTTTTTTGGCAGAGTAGAAGGAGAGAGGCTTGCAAATATACTTTCCACTTCTTTTGCATCTATTTTAGATGTAAAAAATAGATGCAAATGTACATTTTGGAAAAACTCCTGAAAAAACAGTGTTTTACATTCAAATGTACCTTTTCAAGAAAAATTTAGTGAAGCATCTGTATTAAGAAAGGATTTCTTTCCTTGAGCATAGAAGATCCCTTAGCTCAAAAATCAAACCAACATAAATAAATTATGAAACTAAAGAAAAGGTTAATGAAAAGCATTTTGGAGACTCACATAAAACTGAATGAGCGAAGTGTCCGAGTACTCATCAACACAGAGTTTCAAATAATTTTTCATTATTACTGTAACTACTTGAGAGGGATTTAAACGTGCTTATATTTTCATGAGCATAGTAAAATTTCGTTATCCAGCTCAGCTTATGTCTTAAGTTCTTTCTCTGATTCATGAAATTGCTCAAAGTTTATTACTTAATAAAGCTAATGAAGTCATATCGGGAATAAAATAATTAGACCATAATCTCTCTGAACCACTGTGCCCATGAGTTTTAACAAAGTAAGACAGGAAGTGTCATGCATACACGTGTGGAATCTTTATTTTCATCTCCAAAATCATGCAATAACTTACTCTCCCTACAAAAAGAATGTCTTCCTGATACTGTATATAACAAATCCCAATTGCAGCAGAGAAAATTAGCCCAAGAAAACAAGGTCGCCAAAACAAATTTGATCCAAACACTCTGGTTAGTACCATATAATTATCGCAACATACAACCATTCTGGGGTTAATTTATATAGTCAATAGTCAGCATTTTCCAAGGCATACTAACAAGAAGCAAAGTCTTCCTCAGGAATCAGCTGATAAAGACTATTCAGACCATACTCTAAGGAAAATCAGAACGATATCACTAGTAAGTCCTCTGAGAAACAAAAAGCAGGCACTCCAGAATAGATAGTTTGGGACAAGATTCAATGTAGGGCCTGGCAAAAGAATCCAAAAATCCGGAAACACAAGCTTAATCATAAGTCTTTACTTAGAACCATCTCGAAATATACCAGAACCTACTCTATAGTCAATACATAAATCATATATAGATTTTCCTAAGGTGCTTCAGTTCAGTCATTCTGAAAACCACAAATGAAATATCTCTTTGCCATCTCCATGAAATAACTTTCAGATATTGTTACTACGGCATATTGGTTTTCAATTGCTGAGTAACAAAAAAACTACAAATGTAGTGGCTCAAACAACACATGTTTATCACCTCATAGTTTCTATGGATCAGGAATCCAGGCACAGCTTCCTGGGTCCTCTGCTCAGGGTCTCACAAGGCTGTAGTCAACGTGTTGGCCACAGCTGGGGTCTCATCTGATGCTTGGGATCCTCTTCAAAGCTCATGTGGTTGTTGGTAGAATTCAGTTTTTTGAAGCTGTGGTACCCATGGTGGCTAGTTTCTTCAAGGCTGACAGGAGAGTCTTTGCTGCTTCAAGTCTCTGAGCTCACTGTATGATGGATGCATGTCATTATACATTTGTCCAAACTCATAGAAAGTACAACACCAAGAATGAATCCTAATGTAAACCATAACTAGGGTGATAAAGATGTGTCAATGTTGGGTCATCAATCAAAACAAATATACAACTCTGGTGGGGAATGTTGATAATGGAAAAGACTATGCATGTGTAGGGGCAGGAATTGCATGGGAAATCACTGTACCTCAATTTTGCTGTGAATCAAAAATTGCTCTAAAAATAAATATTCTTTTTTTTTGGTGAGAAAGATTGACCCTGAGCTAACATCTGTTGCCAATCTTCCTCTTATTGCTTGAGGAAGATTGCCCCCAAGCTAAAATCTGTGCCAATCTTCCTCCATTTTTTTGTATGTGGGATGTCGCCACAGCATTGCCTGATGAGCGGAATATAGGTCCGCGCCAGAATCTGAACCCACGAACCCCAGGCCGCCAAAGAGGAGAATGTGAACTTAACCACTACAACACTGGGCCAGCCCCAAATAGTCTTTTAAATAAAATTAAACTAATTGGGTACCTTCATTACAGCTGCAAAATTCCTTCACCTCTGCTGCATTCTATTGGGTAGAAGAAAGTCACAGGTTCCACACACATTTAGGTAGAGGGAATTACACCACAGTGGCTCTTTGAGGGGTCACTCTAGGTGTGTCTGCCATATATAAAGATAGCTGAACTAAATGAAACCTGACTATCCTAGTCAAAATTATACTGCCCACAGAGGACAAGCCACAAGAAAGCACCTTTTTTCTGCAACCCTCTATCTTTGTAGAGTAATAAGACTTCCTTCCGTCTGGGTGGCTACATACGCTACACAAGCAACAAATACAAACAGTCATCACTCTTCATCCTTCACACCAGCATACTCATTCATTTGCACTCCAATAAACTATCTTTCCCTATTAGTCAATGAGCTAAGCATTGATAATTAATTGTTTGTCCCTGAACAAAGGAAATTTCCCTTAGAAACATGCAGCCTGAATTTTAAAATTTGAAATTAAATTTCTACCAGTAACCCAGTAGGGAAATCAAGTAGATTTTGTCTAGTAGAATTTATGTAGTCCTATTTTCAGACTTAGCTCTCTTATTCAGAGTGTGAGGAATCCCTGGGGAATTTTCTTGAAATTTATCCTATTTTGTAAGAAATGCACCATGATTTCATTCTCACATCACTTAACCTTGCGCATGACTGTGTCCTCAGGAAGATACTGAAATAATCTGGCATTTAAGTGTTGGTTACTGCAGTAATGAAGAAAAGTGGCTAGTCTACACAACCCCATGCCTGAAAAACCAGAACTTCAGGGAGAAGAAACAAAAAAGACATCCCTTATATTTCTGCTACAAAGCAACAGGAAAAAGTAACGAGTAAGGATATTCTTAAAACAATGCTAGGTTTGAAGAGCCTTCTGTGAGGCAGTAAAGATCTTGGAGAAATAGACCTTGGAGAAAGCTTGTAGAGGTAACAACCCTACAGGTCGTCTTTAAGTCCTGCCTGTATGATCTTGTATAACTTCTTAGCCACAAGAGTGATTTATGCCATTTGGAATAATTATCTGAAACTGAAATCTAACTCTTACTTGAGGAACACTTGTGAGTCCTGGTTTAATTAATTACTAGAAATGATAGGGGCCGGCCCCGTGGCGGAGTGGTTAAGTTCGCACACTCTGCTTCAGCAGCCTAGGGTTTCACTGGTTTGGATCCTCGGCGTGGACATGGCACCGCTCATCAGGCCGCGCTGAGGCGGGGTCCACATAGCACAACCAGAGGCACTCAACACTAGAATATACAACTATATATCGGGGGGGCTTTGGGGATAAAAAGAAAAAGAAGGAAAGAAAGAAATGATAAAGCAATCAAGTCAACCAATCAGCAGATGTTTGCTTAAGGCTTTGAGTGCAAGACTTGAGTCTGATATGAATCCGGATACTGAGAAAGTCTTGTCACCAAACAAAGCTGGTTATCATTAGGTGTCCCATGACATAAACGACCTGTTGCAGATTAAAAGTAGTGTTGTTGTCTTTACACAAGTGGGAGAATGTCTAGGAATTCAAACTGGTTACCTTTGGGATGGTTATCAGCTGTAGAGACATCAAAGCATCTTGGCCTCCTTGGAAAACTTTACTGTCAGTTGTTCAAGAATAATAAACCATCTGTGCCAAAATTAGGCAAGGTGCCAGAGTATGTTTCCACCACTCCTATGTAGAAAATAGTGCCAGGCATTTGGCAAGTATTTATTAAATATTGCTGGAAAACTGAGTGAATGGCAATCTTTATACAGCCTTTTTGAAGGGGTCGGGACAACTGGGACCTTATAGGAGTCTGTGCAGCCCTAATGCCTTTCCCATGAGAATATCCTACCAAACCCCATGGAAAGGGTAATTGGCAGCCATTCTTCTGACTCTGTGACCACACCCTCCTGGTCCCAGTGGATTGGACCAAGGAAGAAAATCCAGCTGGATCAATTGGATTCTTCCTCTTAAAAATCCAGACTAAAGAACAGAGGCTTGGAATTGGGAGTAGGACTATTTAGTGGTGGAGCTAGGAAGATCCTCTGTTCTCCCTGAGGTCTGGTTCTTCATCATTTCTTTGGATTCTGTCAAATATATTTTCAATAAATCTCCTTTTCATTCATTTATTTTTGTTTTCTTGGGCTACTTGGAAGATTTTATTACTTTCAGCCAAAGATGTCTTAAGAAAGACCATCAATAGAGTTTGAAATGTGCTGGAGGCCAAAGAAAGGGACATGAGGCATCTATGGGTGAATTACCTTATTTCCTCATTTTTCTCACTTCAAGCATGATAGATACCTAGCAAACTTAAAACTTTTAAAAGCATATAATAGCTTCCCTTTCCACCCTCAAATTACAGGCTCTTAGGGATACAGTAGGTTTAAACCAAGATAAATTTATTCTCTGGAAAATGTTTTTGTATAGCTCATTGAAGCCAACAAGAGCTCCCTCACTTAAAAAAAAAGAAAGAGAGAGGCAGGAATATAAACTTATAACTCTTAGTAGAAATAGTTTAACATAAAAGAAAGTAATAGATGCATTGTAAGGATCATGAAGAAATTCAGTACCACTGAACAATTTTGTTGAGCATTCCATGTAGCTTTACTATTTATGAGCCACAGTTTATACATTGTCTGACTCTGGTTTGCTTCAAGATGCATATAATACTACATGAACATATGCATAGAATTAATAAAATATGTCAGTTTGCCCTTTCACGTTGTATCTTTTGCTGGTTTTTCACAACCATATAGCCCCAAGAACCATGAAGAATGAAGGGTTACACGTAGTATTCTTTAAAGTTTTTATTGAATAGTATTTTAAAATTTCTCTAACACTTATTTTTTAAAAGTGCTGTAATATTGTATCTTTTGCTGAACCCTGAGAACCGTGAAGAACAAAGGGTTACACAATACTCTTTTAAAAATTTTTTATTGAATGATATTTTAAAATTTCTATATCTTTCTTAAGAAAACTTGAGCCTGCTTTGCTTTTTTTTTGGATATTTTCCATTATACTTTTCAATACGCTTAAAATATTTTATAAAAGATGTATATTTAAAGTATAACCTACAATGAAACTCAACTGTTTTAGAGAGTATACAATTGGATTGATAATATTTGCCTGATTCTCACTCTTTCTTGCTATAAAATGTAACTGCAAATAGGCTACAGAGAATAAAAACTAACAATCGTGTACACTGGTGTTTTCAAGTTATTGCTGTAGTTAGTACTTAGTCATTGAAATAACAATTACCAGTATCACAGAAGCACAGCCCTCTGCAACCCGCCATGTTGTCATGGGCCACATGGGGCTGGCTGCCTCAGTTCCTGTTTTGCCCTCATTGGTGACAGCACTCCCTATGGTTATTGCTCAGTCTCACTCTACGTTTTGTCTGACCACAGTTCAGCTCAACACAGAGGAGTGATTCAAGTCTCCTCTTTTCACTCATCTCTCAAACCAAGCTCAGTAGTGAAAGGAAGCAGGATATACATTTGCACATGCAAATTGGCAACGAGCCCAAACTTGAGTCTGAGATCTTGTCACCGCTAGGTGATCATCCGGGTACACAGATGATGCTTACTCAGTAGCTTAGATGCTGAATAAGCAGAGTCGTGTGGGGAAGCTTGACTTTCTGCTGTGAATAGGTATGGGTAGCTCTTCCAATTAGGTAATGTGAAACGTGACAGAAACAAACTGTTTCCTAAACAATCTAGGTCTCGTGTCATGTCCTCTGGATAGCATTCCTGGTGTCTCATTTCCTAAAATACCAATCACTGGTGTCCACTCCTTGACTCCCTAGCCTTATGCCTCTACATGAGTCAGCCCTCCTGACGTCCTTCAGCCTGGACTTTTAGCCCGCATGATCCCCCTGCCGCATACATTTCATTTGAGAGGTGCAGGGAAAATTTTGTGGACCCTGCGTGTCTGGAGCTTAAAAACCAAGTCAAAGAGAAAGAAAAAGGGAGTGAAGCTTGTGATGGGTAATGGCTTAAAGCTGGTGAGAGACAAAATACTAGAAGAGAGAGAGAAAAATGTAGAGTGACTTTTACTATCAAAGAGGAAGAAGCCTGAATATTGTCTATAATCTTTAATCTTCCTGAGGATAGTTTCTAATTACCACTGTGAACTCATAAAAAACATTTTCCTATGAGGCATCTCCCTACAACATTCCTTGAGATTTTTCTTTCACAATCATCTCCACCTCCCAACTAGGAAGAATCATCATGATAATAATAATATTATTAACTATTATATGTTAAATTATATTATAATTAAATATATAATATTAAAGTACTTTTATTATTACCAATCTTAATTGAGTCACACGATGTACCAAACAGTCTTCCAAGCATTTTTCATGAATTGTCTCATTTACCTCTCTCATCAAAATTATAGATATAATGTTCTCCTCATGGCCAGTGGAGAAGTTGAGGCACAGTGCGACTGGGTAACTTGCCTAACATCACAAAGCTGAGTAGCAGAGCCAGGATTTGAACTTAGGCAGTGTGACCCAAGCTCTTATTCACTGAAATGTGCTGCATATGTGAGTTTTACGCAACTCCTTTTGTCTAAGCAATTTCTTAACTTATTCAGTGGCTCCATCCAACCACCTAGGTCAAAGCACTTCTACAGTTTTTCACTGTCCAACGTTGTTAACAGCCAACATCCTCCTTCAGGTTGAACTATCCTAGGGAAAAATTGTTATTTTCCCAAGTGTCTTTATAGTTGCTAGAACTTTTGAGGCGTCGGGAACAAGGAAGGTTGAAATAATGTGACAACAGAGACTTGCTTCTGGATTCATTCTTTGATTCATTCAGCAAATATCTGAATGAGCACTTGCTTTATATCCTAGTGACTGAGGATTACCGATGAACCAGCCCTTCCTTCATTTGAGTCTGTCTGTCTCTAAACCCAGCATGCTTCCTAGACACTGTCTATTAAAAGTGGTTTTTGAGGCAAGTCTAAGACATATGGCCACATAAGAATTTGGGCACAAGAAATGCTTTACAAAGTGGGGGCATGAAAGCGTTTAAATAGTCATACATAAATAGCACACCAAGGGGGAAAGAACCTCCAACTCATATAGGCAACCAGTCAAAATACAGGTACATGGATTCGGCATCTCATGATACCAACCATCCCAAGAGTAGTCTATTTGTGAAAGTCACGGAATTTAAGCCATTTCTCTGCAGGAGGCTGGGTGTTCCTGGCCATGACTGTATACTAAATGGGCTGGCTCATGGTAATCTAATTGCAAGGTGTATGAGGCAACTCCTCAAAAGCAACTATGAGATCAAACAGTCAGTAGGATTAGCTTGTTCAAGGATAAAGTCTCAGGGAGAAACAGTGATTTTGTCTGCATCATAGCAACTCTCCTCAAATGTACACTGGGTGGAGCCCCTTGAAACTATGTTTGGTAGGGAAGAGCAAATTATGAGTAAAAACTAAAACATCCATTTCTCTAAATTCTGTGAAACACTGGGTACAAGAAATAGTGCTTTAGGATTCCTCTAATATCACATATCCCCACTTTACAGATGCCTCCCCAGCCCCATCATCAATTCACTATCGCCTGACCTTGGTTCTATGAGGACATCGCTGGTACCTCATGGTGGAGCATACCCAGGGGAGTAATGACAGAGACTATGGTCCCTGCAAGAGCTGTATGGAGGAGAAACAGTGCCTGGAATAGTGCCAGAGAGAGAGGATGGGATCATCTAGTATATTACACTTAATTGCCAAACCCTAGCTGCCTTCCTGTCCCTTTTTTCCTTCCCCTAATAAAAGATAAATACAACCAGAAATGGAGATATAACCTCAAAACAACCATTTTGAGGTTGTGTGTAAAGGAAGACATGCAATAAAATGTAAATTTTACAATGTTCTCTGGTTGATCTGACCCGGACATTTCCTATCGAAAGTCATGGATCACGTGGGTGAGGCTGCTGAGTCTAGTTTACATGATTTTCTGACCTGAGCTTGTAGAATTCAAAAGTAGCACTTTATCAGCTTTCATCCCTTTGGACCATGTGACATATGAATGGAGTGAGTGTAGGCTCCCAAAAAGGGTGGTGGGAGAAAGGAAGGCAGGAAAGGGCGTATCCTTAGACACTGGAGACAAATGGTCACAAGTCCAGAGGAGATCCAGAAAAGACTCCTAAAGGAAGGGAGGGAGGGAGGGAGGAAAGAAGGAAGAGAAGGAAAGGGGAAGAGGTTAGAAGCCACCAAGAGTTCTAAGGAGGATATGGGGATGTTCATCTCTGAAGGTGATGGGCTGTTTAGAGAGTGAAAAGGCACAGTTAACCAGCTCTGAGCAGAAACTGTAAAGTCACTAGGTGCTGCTAAGGCAGAGGGTTAAAGGAATCCTTTGAGTTTCTTTCTTTCTTTCATCTAGATGGAAAGCAACTGCAAGATTTGGAGGCTGTGGTGATCAGATAGAGACCCAAGTTCTTACATGGCCACAGCCTCATAACAGTATATTGGATGTGTCAAAAATCAACGATGGTAACTCATTACCACAAAAATTATGATTATGAGCCCAGAAGTCCTTTAGAATTTATTAGTGTGTAGCCTTGCTGTAGACACTCACAATGGCCAGCTTTCATCAAAGATGGAGGAGGGAGAGAAAAAGGGCTGGAAACGGAAATAATTCCAGTAACCTCCTCTGAAGGATTAAGAGAAGGGAAAACTACAAATGAGTAAAAGATTTAGAGTTATGAAAACTGGGTGTCTACACTTGCAGCATTTAAAATTTTAATAATGAGCAATTCTATTTAAAATAAACAGATCAATTTTTCTCTCTTTATAAGTGAAAACCAAGCAATACAAATGAACCAATAAACAAAAAACTCTTTGTACATTCATGTTTTGAATTTATACAAAAGGTATCAAGAGATGATGAGCCTAGGATTCAGCATTCAGAAATTGTGGGATTTTACAAAATGGTTGGTCATTCTTGGAAAGGCACCTCTTCAGACAGTTGTTAAAACCACTTAAGTGGAAATAGAAAACTCCATCATTGTAATTGCAAAGGGTTCTCTATTTTTAAATGTCAGTATTCATGGGTATCAAGTGTATACATCTGGTCAGGCAGTATAATCTTTGTACATGGGCTGCAACTATAAATTGACCAGTGAATATTTACAAACTCCAGCATAACGCTCTTAGCAGTAGATCCTTTATAATCACATTTGTTGGCATTATATTTAACTAAACCAAAGTGGTAAAATCAATGAACTTAGAAATAATAATGAATTAATTTTACTATTTCAGCCAAAGTGTTCTCTGTTGACTGAAATATTCTGTCTCTCTCTCTCTCTCTGTCTTACATTTCTGCATAACATTTTTCCTGTTTCAGAGAGAATTTTTAAAAAATTTCCAACACATCACCTCCTTGGAGAAACAACATTGTATAAAGCTGGAGTTATTGACTCTACTGCACTTGAGACCAAATAGAAATAACTAGACAAAGATATCTACCTGGAAATTAGTATTAGGAGAAAGTTTTTATAGCTTTTAGAATGTTGCTCTGAGGCTGCTGGCTCTCCAAGGAGGCTTAACGGCTCCAGGCCCAGCCTTCAGTGAAAGCTCTGAATAACCAAGTTTGAAAGATTTTTTTTTAATTAAAAATAAAAGGTAGGAGGCCGGCCCGGTGGAGCAGCGGTTAAGAGCGCACATTCTGCTTCTCCATGGCCCGGGGTTTACCGGTTCGGATCCCAGGTGCGGACGTGGCACCACCTGGCAGAAGCCATGCTGTGGCAGGCATCCCATGTGTAAAGTAGAAGAAGATGAGCATGGATGTTAGCTCAGGGCCAGTCTTCCTCAGCAAAAAGAGAAGGATTGGCAGTAGTTAGCTCAGGGCTAATCTTCCTCAAAAATAAATAAATAAATAAATAAATAAATAAAAGGTAGAAAATGATAGTATAATAAAAAGGAGAAATTTTGACTCCTTGTTTCAGAGATTTTTCTTACCTGACTGTCTAATTGATATTATGAAAAACTTGATTATAGTTTATTTTTGCGATATTTTGTGAAGAGTCAATATTTAATACTTGATAACAATAGAATAGTAATATTGGAAGAGCTCGTCTATATAGAGTCATACACTATTTCAAAATGGAAACTGGAGGAACCCTCATGGCACACTGTGACCCCTGTGTTGATCTGCTCTAATCACTTCCTGGTACTCTGTATAAAGTTACATGAAGAACTCTGACATAACAACAACAGTGTACTCGGTATAATACATATACTTATGGAACTGTAACTAAAATGTACTACAATCCATCTGTCTTTTTATTCTTTGCAATTTGAGTTTGATCAACTCTATCAAAGCCTCCATGGACATTCAAATGTTCTATTATAATTCTCACAAAAGTCTCCAACGTCTCCTATTAGTTATTCAAGTGTACTCTCTAGGGCCTTTAAACAATTGATATTAGGTTAAAAGTTTGTCAGAAATCCTTCAATGTCCTAGATTCCTTTGTCACTGGTTTAGTTCAGACTGCTTAATTATCTCCAACAGCACACGATGAAGCCAGGGCCTGTTTTACCTAACATGCCCGTTGCTTTGCGCAACTTTACTTTTCTATCTAGTGTTTCTGAAGAAATGTCTCTTGATGCTTTTTTGGTCCAGCAAGTCAGGAAATTATTTCTTACATACAAAGAGTAAGTAAGCACAGGCTAGGGATAGAGTGAAGAAATGCGACCTGAGATATCATGGTATTGAAATGTATAACTGAGGTGGGGGACAAATAGGAAGAGTCTTTGAATAGGTATAATGGAAAACGCAAATTATTATACATTTTTTTTAATTAGGAAAGGAAATTATCAATGATGTAACAAGAAGAAAGCACAACAGAAAAAAACTCCATTGCCACCACTGGAATAATTTGTAAATACATTCAAATATTAGTAGCTGTAGGTGTTAAGGCCTAAATAGGTTCAAATATTAGTGGTTGTAGATGTTAAGACCTTGAACCCTAAAATTGTGGTCCTTTGGAGAAAGTTGAGAAGTCTTACTTTAAACACACAAAATACTTTATTCTGATGATGCTGGACAGGGAAGATCATCCTAACCAATAAACATGCAGTTGATTCCAGATGGCTTCCAGTGAAGATGAACCAAGAGGAGAACGGAAAGAAGACAATGATAATCCTCACACTGTTCTACGGACTCTCCAAGGTTTTGCTTTGTAGGTGAATCTTATTAGTCTCTCATGGCCTAAAATGCAATAACTGATACATTATAAATGCTCCTTGAGGGTAAGCATAGATAATATCTAAAGCTCTGTTCAGCAGGGTAACTGGAGAAAATGGTTTGTACAATAATGCATAGCAGGAAGCATCAAATTCGGTAGCAGCATACATAAACACATACATATAGTTTGAAAAATTCTTATATTTAAACAATATTTTTCTTTTTATTAGAGAGGTTTAATCCTGGTAATTTGAAAGCATTAGTATGAGAGGATAGTCCCAAGAAACTCTAGCTTTCCCTCAGTTACTAAGGCAATGGGAGAATTAGTTACTGGTGTCATCCTATCTCCCAACATTAATCATTTTTAAAGGTACTCTCAGAACCCAGAATTTTGTCACTTGTACTATTTTCACTAAATCACATCATGAAACCTTGGGAAGACAGTTGGCACCAAATCTCACATCAGGAAAAATGTAAGGTGAGCCTGTGCATTGTAGGTCCCAAGACCAATGCCAGGTTTGGAGACTCAGTAAAAGGGTTCACAGGACTCAGCATACAGTGGTACAAAATTGTGGAATCCCAAAAAGAAATCAGCTGTTCAGCATAAACTACATTGTCTGTAAAAGAGCTTTCAGCACAATGAGCCATTCTGGTCATTTTGGGAAATTTACATATCAGTGTATGAAACTGTTTACAAGTTAGGGTCCCAGGCAGCAGCCAAGGGCCAACCTATCACACAGGCCTTTCTAAGGAGAGCAACCTCAGGCCTGCTGTGATAACTCTTTTCTGTATAGCTTAGAACCTATAGTTGTTCTCAGAAAGCAAGGGTGAAATGAAAGATGATATTTCATATCCATTAGGAAAACATGGATTATTTAATGCATGTAGTTGGGCAGCTCTATAGTCACTTGGAAAAAAAAAGTGGACCCCAATCTCCATCTTTAAAACAGAATAAATTCCAGATTTATCAAAATTTAAATATTAAAATAAAACCATAAAAGTATAGAAGAACACACAAATCATATTTTTTGGTATTATCTTTGAGTGGGAAATGACTTTCTTGATATATAAAAATCACAAAAGCCCAAGGCAAATGGCTGATACTCTTGAATATGTATAAATATTTTTTAAAAGATATGCATATGCAGGAAAACATATCATAAATAAATCCACAAGAAAAATATAAAATGAGAAGATGTTTTCAACACAGATGACAAAGAATTGATTTCTTTAAAAATAAATAATTCATGAGTGATGTCAGCATTATGGTAGAGTGAGTTGTTTCCTTTGTCTCTCCCCTTCAAGTTACAACAAAACAGACATTCATTAACCAACAGAGGATTCCCTAAACAGCACAACAGCACAACTGAAAGATCCACACAGGCATACATCTGAAGGTGAGTGGACTGGATCCCAAGGAAGCAGTCGAAATAAGGTGAGTGCATCCCTCCCCCTCCCTGGTTGCAGCGATCTGTCTCAGATCCTCACACAGCAGCCAAGTGCAACTGTAAGTGGAAGTGGGGGCACCCAGGACTGCACAGAAACGTTTTCAGAGTGGTAGCCTGGCACATAGGAGCACCCACCATGCCACAGCAGCCCCAGCCCTAGAAAAGCTCCCCAGCAGCTCAGCTGAACCACTCGCAAGCATGAGCACCTCTCCCACCTAGCACAACAGCAGCCAGTCTCCTGCAGAACACAGTGGCCCTGCCTATGTGACAGTGACCCACCTGCTGAGTGCAGAGGCACTGCCCACGTGAGTGCAGCCCACCAAGCAGCTGTGGCCAGCCCATGCAAATGCAGAGAGGGCCTACAGGCACAACTACAAGAGATGGGGTGGGATCAGAAAGCACAGCTCCTGCCCCTCCCCACAGCAGTGGCAGGTGGAATCTGCAATCTGGCACTACCACAAATGCCCCAGGAGAAGATCAATTCATCAAACACCATGAAGAACTACAGTAACTCTAAAGAGGAGAAAGAAAATGACACCTCCAGAAATCAACCCTGAAGTCACAGAAGTTTACAATCAAAATGACAGAGAATTCAAAATAGTTGTCAGAAAGAAACTCAATGAGTTACAAGAAAACTCAGACAGGCAGTTCATCAGCTCAGGAATAAAATTCATGAGCAGAAAGAATACTTCACCAAAGAGATTGAAGCTCTAAAAAAAACCAAACAGAAATTCTGGAGATGAAGAACACAATTAATGAGACAAAAAATAATCTAGAAACAATAAAAAGTAGATATGACGTTATAGAGGACAGAATTAGTGAATTAGAGGATAGAAATGTAGAAATGCTTCAGGTAGGGGAGGAGTGAGAACTAAGATTTTTTAAAAATGAAGAAATTCTTTGAGAAATAGCTGACTCAAGAAAATCAATATAAGGATTATAAGTATTCTAAGGGAGAAGAGTAGGAAAAAGGAGCAGAAAGCTTGTCAAAGAAATAATACCTGAGAACTTCCTAAACCTGGGGAAAGATCTAGACTTACAAGTACATGAAGCCAATATAGCTCCTAATTACATAAATGCAGAAAGACCTTCTCCAAGGCATATGATATTAAAACTGGCAAAAGTCAATGACAAAGAAAAATTATTAAGGGTACCAAGGCTAAAGAAAATAACCTAAAAAGGCTTTCAGTGGATTTCTCAGCGGAAAACTTACAGGCTAGGAGAGAATGGTATGGATGGTATGACATATTCAAAATATGGAAAGACAAAAACTTTCAGCCAAGAATGCTCTATCCAGGGAAATTATAGTTCAGATACAATGGAGAAGTAAAAGCTTTCCCAGATAAACAAAAGCTAAAAGAGATCATCACCACTAGACCTGCCTTGCAAGAAATGATGAAGGAAGCCTTCCTACCTAAAACAAAAAGAGAAAGGTTTACAAAGCTTTGAGCAAGGAGACAAATAGACAGACAAAATCAGAAAATTGCAGCTCTCTATCAGAACAGGTTAACAAACACTTCATAACATAATAGATAAAGGGAAAGAAAGCATTAAAAATAACTATAAACACTTCAATGTATCCACAAACATAAAACGCAAAAAAGAATAATTTTGGAAAACAATAATTCAGAAGGGTAAGAGGAAAGAGATGAAACCTGCGTAGGCTGATGAAAATAAGAAGCTATCAGAAAACGGACTATCTCACCTACGAGGTCTTTATACAAACCTCATGGTAACCACTAAACAAAAAATCAGAGCAAAGTCACAAATCATAAATAAAGATAAAACTGAGGAAACCATCCCAGAAAACCACAAAATTGAATTGGCAGTCAGAAATACAATGGAAAAGAAACAATAGAAACATAGAACAACTGGAAAACAAGGGATAAAATGGCAATATTAAGTTCTCATATATCCATAATTATTCTAAATGTACATGCATTGAGTTCTCCAATCAAAAGACACAGAATGGCTGGATGAATTAAAAAACAAGACCCAACAATATACTGCCCCCAGGAAACACATCTCAACTCTATGGACAAATATGGGGTCAGAGTAAAGGGATGGAATATAATCTTCCAAGCAAATGGGAAGCAAAAGAAAGCAGGTGTTGCCATACTTACATCAGACAAAGCAGACTTCAAAATAAAAAAAGACAATGAGAAATGAAAAGGGGCAGTAAATATTGATAAAAGAGATATTCCATCAAGAGGACATAATAATCATGAACATAGATGCATCTAACACAGGAGCATATACAACTTTATATACCGAAGTATATGAAGCAACTACTAACAGACTTAAAGGGAGAAATTGACAGCAACACAATAGCAGTAACAGACCTCAACACCCTACATACATCAGGGGATAGATCATCCAGAAGGAAAGTCAACAAGGAAACAATGGCCTTAAGGGAAATATTGGACTAGATGGACTTAATAGATATCTATAGAACATTCCATCCAAAAAGAGCAGAATACACATTATTCTCAAGAGCATATGGAAAATTCTCAAAGATAGACCACATGTTGTGAAAAAAAAACAAGTCTCAATAATTTAAGAAGATTGAAATCATATCAAGCATCTTTCTTGGCCACAATGCTATGAAACTAGAAATCAAGTACAAGAAAAAAGCTGAGAAAGGCAGAAACATGTAGAGATTAAACAACATGCTACTGAACAACCATTGGATCAATGAAGAAATCAAATGAGAAATAAAAAAATATCTGGAGACAAATGACAATGAAAATATAACATACCAACTCCTATGGGATGCTGCAAAAGTCGTACCAAGAGAGAAATTTATAACACTACAGGCCTTCGTCAACAAAGAAGAAAAATCTCAGATAAGTAATCTTAAGCTGCACCTAACAGAACTACAAAAAGAAGAACAAGCAAAACCCAAAGTCAGCAGAAGGAAGGAAATAATAAAAATTTGAGCAGAAATTAATGAAATAGAGACTAAAAGAGCAATAGAAAAGATCAATTAAACTAAGAGCTGGTTCTTTGAAGAGATAAGCAAAATTGACAAACCCTTATCCAGACTCACTAAGAAAAAAATAGAGAAGGCACAAATAAATAAAATTAAAAATTAAAGAGGAGAAATTACAATGAATACCACAGAAATATAAAAGGACTATAAGAGAATACTATGAAAGACTATATGCCAACAAATGGGATAACCTACAAGACATGGATAAATTCTTAGACTCATACAGCCATCCAAAACTGAATCAAGAAGAAATAGAGAATCTGAATACAGCAATGACAAGTAAAGAGATAGAACAATCAAAACCCTCCCAAAAACAAAAGTCCAGGACCAGATGGCATCTCTGGAGAATTCTACCAAACATTCGAAGAAGAGTTAATACCTATCCTTCTCAAATTATTCCGAAAAATTGAAGAGGACAGAAGCCTTCCTAACACATTATATAAGGTCAACATTACCCTGAAAGCAAAACCAGACAAGGACAACACAAAGAAGGAAAATTATGGGTCAATATCACTGATGAACATAGATGCAAAAATTCTCAACAAAATATTGGCAAATCAAATACAGCAAGACATTAAAAGGATCATACACCATGATCAACTGGGATTTATACCAGGGACGCAGGGATGGTTCAAGATCTGCAAATCAATCAATGTGATATACCACATTAACAAAATGAGGAATAAAAATCATATGATCATCTCAATAGATGCAAAGAAACCATTTGACAAGATCCAAAATCCATTTATGATAAAAAAAAAAAAAAACTCGGGGCCAGCTCCGTGGCCGAGTGGTTAAGTTCACATGCTCCGCTGCGGCGGCCCAGGGTTCAGATCCTGGGCGCGGACATGGCACTGCTCATCAGGCCATGTTGAGGTAGCGTCCCACATCCCACAAGTAGAAGGACATGCGACTAAGATATTCAACTGTGTACAGGGGGGTTTGGGGAGATAAAGCAGAAAAAAAAAAAGATTGGCAACAGTTGTTAGCCCAGGTGCCAATCTTTAAAAAATAAAAATCTCAATAAAATGGGTATAGAAGGAAAGTACCTCAACATAATAAAGGCCAAATAGGACAAACCCATAGCCAACATCACACTCAATGGGGAAAAACTGAAAGCCATCCCTCTGAGAACAGGAACAAGACAAGGATGTCCACTCTCACACTCCTATTCAACATAGTACTAGAGGTTTTGGCCAGAGCAATTAGGCAAGAAGAAGAAATAAAAGGTATCCAAATTGGAAAGGAAAAAGTAAAACTCTCACTGTTTGTAGATGACACGATTCTATATGTACAAAACTCCAAAGCATCTATCAGAAAACTGCTGGAAATAATCAAGAACTACAGCAAATTTGCAGGGTACAAAATCAACCTACAAAAATCAGTTGCACTTCTATGCACTAGTAACGAGCTAGCAGAAAGAGGTCAAGAATATAATCCCACTTACACTCACAACAAAAAGAATGAAGAATCTAGAAATAAATTTAACCAAAGAGGTGAAAGACCTATACAGTGAAAACTGTAAGACATTATTGAAAGAAATTGGACAAGACATAAAGAAATGGAAAGATATTCCATGCTCATGGATTGGAAGAAGAAACATAGTTACAATGTCCATACCACCGAAAGCAATCTACAGGTTCAGTTCAATCCCAATCAGAATCCCATTGACACTTTTCATGGAAATAGAACCAAGAATCTTAAAATTTATGTGGAACAACAAAAGACCCCAAATATCCAAAGCAATCTTGAGAAAAAAGAACAAAGCTGGAGGCAACACAATGCCTGACTTCACAATATACTACAAAGTTATAGTAATCAAAACAGCATGGTACTGGCAGAAAAACAGAAACATAGATCAATGGAACAGAATTGAAAGCCCGGAAATAAAACCACACATCTATGGACAGCTAAATTCTGACAAAGGAGCCAAGAACATACAATGGAGAAAGGAAAGTCTCTTAAATAAATGGTGTTGGGAAAGCTGGACAGCCACATGTAAAAGAAAGAAAGTAGACTGTTATCTTGCACCATACACAAAAATTAACTCAAAATGGACTAAAGACATGAATGTAAGACCTGAAACTATAAAACTCCTAGAAGAAAATATAGGCAGTACACTCTTTTTTTAAAATTTTTAATCTTTTTAATTGCAGTAACATTGGGTTGTAACAATATATAGCTTTCAGACGTACACTGTAATATATTTTTAATTCTGTGTAGATTACATCATGTTCACTACCCAAAAACTAATTATAGTCCATCCCCTCACATGTGAGCCTAATCACCCCTTTTGCCCTCCGCCCTCTTCCCCTATGGTAACCACCAATCCAATCTCCATTGCTATGTGTTTGTTTGTGCTTGTTTTTATCTTCTACTTATGAGTAAGATCATATGGTATTTGACCTCCCTCTGACTTATTTCACTCATCATAATACCCTCAAGGACCATCCACCTTGTCAAAAGTGGCCAGATTTCAACATTTCTTATGGCTGAGTAGTATTTCATTGTGTGTATATACCACATCTTCTTTATCCATTCGACCCTTGATGGGCACCTAGGTTGCTTCCAAGTCTTGGCTATTGTGAATAATGCTGCAATGAACATAGGGATGCAAGTATCTTTATTCTTTTGCGCTTTCAATTTCTTTGAATAAATACCCAGCAGTGGGATAGCTGGATCATATGGTAGATCTATTCTTAATTTTCTGAGGATACTCCATACTGCTTTGCATAGTGGCTGCACCAGTTTATACTCCCACCAGCAGTGAACAAGGGTTACTTTCCCTCCACATCCTCTCTAACACTTGTTGTTTCCTGTCTTGTTAATTATAGCCATTCTGATGAGAGTGAGGTGATACCTCATTGTAGTTTTGATTTGCATTTCCCTGATAGCTAATGATGTTGAGCATCTTTTCATATGCCTATTGGCCATCCGTATATCTTCTTTGGAGAAATCTCTGTTCAGATCTTTTGCCCATTTGTTAATTGGGTTGATGGTTTTTTTGTTGTTGAGATGCATGAGTTCTTTGTACATGTTGGGTATTAACCCCTTATCTGATAAATGGTTTGCAAATATCTTCTCCCAATTGTTAGGTTGTCTTTTCATTTTGTTGATGGTTTCCTTTGCTGTGCAGAAGCCTTTTAATTTGATGTAGTCCCGTTTGTTCATTTTTTCTTTTGTTTCCCTTGCCCAGTCAGACATGGGACTTGAAAATATGCTGCTAAGACCGATGCCAAAGAGCAGGCAGTACACTCATCAGGCCATGCTGAGGTGGCATCCCACATAGCACAACCAGAGGCACTCACAACTGGAATATGCAACTATGTACTGGACACCTGGGGGAGGAGAATGAAAAAAGGAAAAAGAAGAAGATTGGCAACAGTTGTTAGCTCAGGTGCCGATCTTTAAATAAATAAGTAAATAAAATAAAAATAATAAAATAAAAATAAGTAGTTCATAGAAAACAAAATACAAATGACCAATAAATATAAAATATTTGGCATCACTAATGGTTAAAAACGCAAATTAGAGGGCCGGTCCCCTGGTCGAGTGGTTAAGTTCACGAGCTCTGCTGCGGTGGCTCAGGGTTTCGCCAGTTTGGATCCTGGGCGTGGACTTGGCACTGCTCGTCAGGACACATTGAGGCAGCATCCCACATGCCACAACTAGAAGGACATACAACTAAGATATACAACTATGTATGGGGGCGGGGGTTGGGGAGATAAAGCAGAAAAAAAAATGCAAATTAAAACAACACAGCATTTTTTAACTCATCACATTGACCAAGATGAAGAGATTTGAGAATATGCAGTCTAGTATGGGTGTGGGAAAATAGGAGGGTTTTTTAATACAATGTTCTTGTAAATTGAAACATTCTCAGGTGGTAATTTCACAAGATGTATGACATTTTAAATTAAGGGATCCCCTTTACTCAGCAAATCCATTACTAGACCTTTATCCTATAAATATATCCAATCAAGTACACAAAGCTACATAGAGAAGAATGCTCACTACTGAATTATTCAGAAAAATCAAAGAACTGGAAATAACCTAGATACTCATCAGTAGAGTTCTGGTTAAATAAATGATGTGACAACTACCTAATATAATACAACGTAGCTGTTAATAGAATGGAGCAGATTTATACTAACCGAAATGGATAGTTGCTGTGAGAAAATAAAGTTCGAAAGAGCATGTTTAGTATGAGTTCACTTGTGCAAAAAAATATATACATGCATAAAAGATATATTCTGGAAGGATATACACAAAACTTTTTATTTCTTCCATTGTATCTTTCATCTCTAATATTTCTGATTGATTCTTCTTTATAGTTTCAATCTCTTTTGTGAAGTAGCTCCTGAACTCATTGAATTGTTTCTCTATATTCTCTTTTATCTCTTTGAGTTTTTTGGATTTGTTTTGTCTTGTTTTGTTTCTGAGGAAGATTATCCCTTAGCTAACTGCTACAAATCCTCCTCTTTTTGCTGAGGAAGACTGGCCCTGAGCTAACATCCATGCCCGTCTTCCCCTACTTTTATATGTGGGATGCCTACCACAGCATGGCTTGCCAAGCGGTGCCATGTCCGCACCCAGGATCTGAACCAGTGAACCCCGGGCCACTGAAGTGGAAAGTGCACACTTAACTGCTATGCCACTGGGCCAGCCCCACTCATTGAGTTTTTTGATGATAGCTGTTTTGAATTCTTTGTCATTTAGATTACACATTTCTGTGTCCTCAGGACTGATTTCTGGGTACTTGTCATTTTCTCTCTGGTCTGGAGAGCTAATATAATGTTTGATATTGCTATAGGGAGTGGCTCTGTTCTTTATCATCCTGGCATTATTTTGTTGCAGTTACCCCCTATCACCACTGGGTGAGGGTCAAGAGCCACATATTCTGAGTCATCCACTTTCAGCCGAAATCCCAGGGGCTGGAGCCATTTTGAGCAGGTCCGGGTAGGGGTGCCTTTTCCTGTGTGCTCTTGGGTTTTCTCCCTCTGCTCTCACTATCTGCTCACCTGGGGTGTTGGCTTGATAAGGTCACCCTCCACAAAAGCATTTACTCCAGTAGAGAGCTTCCCTCGAGGCTGCAAGGGCCCTTGAGAGTCCTTGATGTTCCCATGAACTAACGTCCCCTCCTCCGTTCCTTCCCTCTTGGAGGCCTCCTGTGGTCCCGGATCCCAGTCTTTAAGGGGAGAGAGCAAAGATTTCTCTTATCTCATTCCACCTCCTCCAAGGGAGGCTCCAGTCTCTCCACCCTCTATCATATGACTGCGTGGGTCTCTCTGACGTTTTTTGTGTTATGTTTGGATGTCCTCTGTTGGATTATGGATAATTTTTTGTTGTATATTGGAGGGGAAAGATTTCTGAGAGACCTCACTCCACCATGTTGCTGATGTCACTCCTACACAAAACTTTTAAGAATCGTTACTTCTGGCAGGTAAAAATGGTTGCTAGACAGGGCCAGCCCTGTCGTTGAGTGATTGAGTTCCTACACTCTGCTTCAGCAGGCCAGGGTTTTGCTGGTTTGGCTCCTAGGTGCAGATGTGGCACCCCTCATCAAGCCATGCTGAGGTGGCATCCCACACAATAGAATTAGAAGGACCTACAACTAGAATATACAACTACATGCCTGGGGGCTTTGAGGGAAGAAGAAAAAGATTGGTAGCCGATGTTAGCTCAGGGCCAATCTTAAAAAAAAAAAGGTTGCTAGAGGTTGGGCTGTAAACTTTTACCTTTTATATTATATTCTTCTTTATGATTTTGTTTTTTCCACAAGCATGGATTTTTAAAAATATTATTAGATTTTTTTTTTTTTTAAGTCTGTAGCTATCTGCTCTTACATGTGTTTGCCTATTTTCACATATCTTCCCAACAACAGAGGATTTTTTTTTTCTTTTGGTGAGGATGGTATTTGTTGCCAATGATAAAATTTGAGCTTTCAAGTAAAATTAAGATTGCAGAAATTTCTTTCTACCATCATGAACTCAAGAGCTTCCCAATACTTAAGGATTTTTATGGTGAAATTGACAATGACTTTAACAAATGTGATTTTTGATCTTGTGTAATAAAATGTGTCAACATTTGGAAGATCTACCTAACTCAGTGAATGAATATTTTCTAAATGAGCAATTCATGTCGTTACAAAACTAGGCATTAGTGAAAGACAAATTCAAGGTGAGAGAGACCAATAGATTCTATTGTAGCAGAGAACAAAAAGTTCACTGATATCATTTCAGATTTCACATTACAACTATCCTTTTGAAAACTATCCCTTGTCAATTTTTGGTATAATAATAAAAAAGAATATCCACAATAATCTGAAAAGGCTATTAACACTCTCCTCCCTTTTACAATTACATGTCTATGTGGTGGGAGTTCTGCCCTTATACACTGCTTGGGCATGGCATGTTGCATTGTACAGTACAGTACTGGTTCTTTCACAGTCTTTCCACACCTACTACTTCTGATGAAGTAATTGACTGTTCCTAAAATCTACTCCTTTCCAAAAGTCTACCCCTTTCCAAAAAAACACGGATTTTGGGGATTGTGCTACACAATGAAGAAAACAGACTCACTTTGTTCATATATGGGAAAATATCTGCCAAATACCCAAATCTGAAAAACCATAGTTTGTGTGCCAGTTATTCTTTCAAGTAAAAATGGAATTAAAAAATGGTTTTCCATGAAAAAAATAAAAGTAGCTTTTTAGCTCCTGACTTGAACAATCGTATAGTGCTTTTACTTAAGGCAATCATACTTAGATTTGAAACAGGGTAGTTTATTCATACATGGCATTTACTCAGATTATTTATTTATTTGATTGGTTATTTATTTATTTAGAATTACATTTTATTTTTCATCCCGTATAATCTCAAAGGACATTATGTGATTGATATATTTTACTTTTCACCTTAATTATTCACTATAGCTTAGGGCATACATCTTCCCCCCACCTCCCCAGCTTTATTGGGATATAATCAACAAAATATATATATATATATTTATATAATATATATATTAAAGTGTACAATGTGATGATTTGCAATACATATACATACCACATTGTGTACCACATTGTACGTTAGATCCTTAGAAGTTATTCATCTTATATCTGAAAGTTTATAACCTTCGACCAACATCTCCTCATTTCTCTCACCCTCCAGCTCCTGGCAACCACCATCCTACCTTCTGTTTCTATGAGTTCAATTTGTTTTTTAGATTCCGCATAAAAGTGATACCATGATACCATACAGTATTTGTATTTTTCTATTTTATTTCACTTAGCATAATGCCCTCAGTTTCATCCATGTTGTCATGAATGGCAGGACTTCTTTCTTTTCTATGGCTGAAAAATATCCCATCATATATACATATATATATATCTGCACATTTGATGTAGCAGTCACCTCTTCCAGACTTTACTGACTGGTTTTGTTGGAGAAAGAGCTTTGTATCAGTGGGTGGGTGCAAGGGTACTAGCTGTATGGAGTTTGGCAGTTCCAGCTCCAGGAAAAGCCCAGCGGCATGGTCACCATGCAGCCCAGGTCACTGTTGGTGAGGATTGCAGGGTCCTCAAGGGCTGAGGAAGCAGGTGTCTGCAGTGGTGGTGAGTTTGGGGTTCTTTGGTGACAAAACCTTCTGAGGACCTCCTGATCTCTTTTTCTCCCGTGATGGATATTGTGGCTGAGAGGATTCCTCTTAGCACCACATCTGGCTTGTACATGCCCTGCACTGATTGCAGCACTGGCATCTGATGTGCGGTACCCATGGAGCAGCCACAGAGCTGATATCTGGGGGCACTGGCGCATATGAAAAGATAGCAGCACTGGGGTTGGGGATGCTGTCTAGTCTGCAGTGGGAGTGGTCCTGTGCCTGAGACTCCAGTGCATAGGGAGCAGCTGTGGAGCCAGGGTCTGGAGCATAAGTGTACCTGGAGGGTCCTAGGAACCTGGCTCTGGAGCTCAGGCATGTGCAGAGTTGCTGCAGCTCTGGGGTGCCAAGTCTACACAGAGTTGAGGGGGATTGGCAGCCCTGGTCCTGGGGCAGCACAACAGCAACTCCTTCTTTCCCCATAGGGTTCCCCAGCAGTAATGGTTGTAGGTTATCTCAGTTGTGAAAGCTGCCTGTGTTCTCTGAAGAGCAGGCTACTGGGGTTGCCTCAGAACGCTATGGGGTCCTCTGCCATGAAAGCTACAGGGAGTTTGCAGCTGTCTCTGGGGCTATTGAGATCATAAGCAGCAAAGGCTGCCAGGGTCCTCCACAGAGCAGGCAGCTGGGACTGCGATCGGAACCCACCACGTTGTTGATACTGATGCTGACAGCCTTGCCGTTCTTCTTTGTTTCTAGCCTGCTCCGTATGTCTCAGCTATGCCCATCTCCCCAGCAGTTCTTTCTGTGCAGTTATTCTCCATTATTTTGCTCCACTGTGTTGCTGCAGGTTCTTAACTAAACTCTTGAGCTCTCCCAGGGCTATTTTCATTCATGGATAGCTGTCTAATTATCATTCTTTAAGGCAAGGTGAAAGCTGGAGTCTGCTACTCTGCCATGTTGCTGAAGTCCTACATCTGTCTCTTTCCAGTCACACAGAATATTTGAGACATGTACTCAAAGGTCAAGATTTGATCAAATTAATTTTTATTGCTCCATTAAGGACATTCGTAACACTGGCTTTTTCTTTCCTTCTCCTGCAAGTGTATGGCAATAAGAAAACAATGACTAGAAATGTAGAAAAATTGGATGCCACTGATAGCATTTGTGCTGAAGCGCCAGCTGCTTTTACGCATCATTATTTCTCCACCTTCTATGCAAATGTCAACAAAGTGGGGGGAAAAAGCAAATAAGGTCTTAGAGTTATTACGAAAAGCGTTTTGACCTCATGGACCTGCTGAATGGGTCTTGGGGACCCCCAAATGTCCCTGAGAACTACTGATCAAATGGAACTCCCTGTTGCTTAATCGTGCTCCCACTAGATTGTAAGCTTCCTGGGGTCAGGGATGCTTCCTGGGGTCATGGGTACTGCCTGTCTTGTTTTTCATTTTACTTTCAAAACCTAGAAAACTATTCAGCATAAGATATTGCAAAATAAAGATGTACAGGCATACCTCATTTATTGCGCATATTGCATTTTTTACAAGACCCTTAACCAGCAAAAAAGATTACGACTCACTGAAGCCTCAGATGGCGGTTAGCATTTTTTAGCAATAAAATATTTTTTAATTAAGGTATGTACATTTTTTAGACATAGTGCCGTTGCACACTTAAGAGACTACAGTATAGTGTAAGCATAAGTTTTATACGCACTGAGAAACTAAAAAATTCGTGGGACTTGCTTGATTGTGATGTTCACTTTATTGCAGTGGTCTGGAACCAAACCCACAATATCCCCAAGTTATGCCTGTTACTGGTGCCCTGGATTCTTGTCATCCCCCAGGATAGAAATTGAGAGAGACAACAAGCAAGAGTGGGATGACAGAAAATTTTTTAGCTTGTGCATAAGGGAGCCAATCATGAAAAAGCAAGAAGGAAGAGAGAGAGAGGCGAGTGGCTCCCCGAATAGCCACACTGTGGGGTTTTATCAGGATGGGGCAGAGGATGTGTCTTCCATCATGGCATGTAGAGGAGGGGTTGTGCTTGTGCCTGCACTGTCTCGAAGCATGCTACTACATGCGATGTATGCATCATTAGCATGTTAGCTCTCCACCACTGGGTGTGATTTTTAGTATGGTAATGAGGCTACGGTCACCTTCAGTGGACTCCTGGGTGTTAGGGCGCATGTGTAAGCCCAGGAAAGTCTGGGGGATGCAGAATGTGGATCTTAGTGGCTTCTATCTGATTCTCTTAGCTTGCGGATTGGTTAAGGGCCTTATCTTATTAGGCCAGAGCCCTTGAAGATGGCCCTGTCTCGTTAGGTTGGTTCCTGTCTCATGTCTATATATAACAAACACATAAATTTAATGTTAGCTATACTTTAAGTTGAACTGCACTTTATGCTCTTAATGTTCTAATAAATGTCTATCAGTTACTTTGACTGATAGGAAAAAACAAAACAAAACACAAAACAGACTCTATAAAGCTGGTCTCTTAAAAGGCTTACCTTACATGTGGAGATGTCCTAGAAATTACATAGTCAAATGAGATGGTCTCTAATTCCATAGGGGAGCTGTCTTGTGCCTGAAAGCCAAAGAAGTTGCTTCTGTGCATGGTCTAGTAACTTCCCCACCTGGAGGGCCAACTTCTCCATGGCAACCTCTGTAACAGAAGAGGCAAAACACACTCTTTCATTTTTTTCTTTCTTTTACAAAAGCTTCCTTTCAAAAGGCAGTGGGGAGGGTAATTATAAAACATTTAATGTCCACTTGCCTTTTCAAGCACTTCTTTTTAACAGAAATACCTGCTTCTTATGTCAATTATGAGTTGCTGTGAATAATATATTATTTCTCACTGCAATTCTAATTTTATTTGTTCAGCAGTGAACTTGCCAGATGGAGTGCATAACACCCACCGTCAAAAGCCATGCTGCAAAGGCAAGTGCTTCCACACCTTTGTACACACTGTTTTCTCTGCAGCAAATGTCATCTCCCCCCTCCTGACAGGTAAAACTTTACCTGTCAATCAAGCCTTAATTCAAGTCTTACCTCTTCTCTATGGTCTTTACTCTTCCCCATATGCAAGTCATGTTTCCATCTGTTTCCCCCTGTTATTTATACATACTTGACTGTAGCACTTATCACAATGAATTTTAGATCTTTACCAGCAGAGACAGTGTAATTTTTTAACTTTTGGTCCCCCACAGCTGGTCCAGTGCCTGGAACAGAGTAGATGATTAACAAGTGGTCTTTGGGGGTTTTTTTTAAAGGCAACATTATTATCCTGTTGAGACAATCACAGCAAAGTTGTTTTATCTTATGATTACCCTACAGATACATGTTGATACATGCCCCAGTACAGTTTTATTGCCTGGGAGAAAGTGTAGATTTCACAAATGTTATATAAATCCCGGCAATGGGTGGCTCAGTCCTGCCTTGAGCAAATGCAAAAAAAAATAAAATAAAATAAAGAAGCAAGAAAAATCATGAAAAGCAGTTTAATTCCTCAGTGTTTTCCAGAAACTTCAAAGAAAGAGTACATTCATAAAGACAACAGTCCAACTCCTTGTCCTGCAGCAAACTGTGGTCCATGGACCAGCAGCAGTAGCATCACTGTGAGCGTGTTAGAAATGCCAAATGTCATGTCCTACCACCAAAGTATGTATTTTAACAAAATCCCCAGGAGATTTGCATGCTTGTTAATGATTGGAAAGCACTGATCTGACGTCTTAAAAATCACTTCATCCACTTCTCCCGTTTTCAGCATCTTCAGAGCAGCTGTTCACATATTTCTGATCCTTCAGTGTTTTGTGATTCTAAAATTCTGTCAATGGGTGATGAAAACATTTCTGGTGTTGGGGCTCAGAGCAGGCTGCCCCAAAATATACCAAAGTCACATATTGATTATTTTGAATTAAAGTTACTCGAGAAACAGCCAGTGCAAGAAGGACACCCTGACC
The DNA here is from genome assembly GCF_021613505.1 of Equus quagga. NCBI lineage: Eukaryota > Metazoa > Chordata > Mammalia > Perissodactyla > Equidae > Equus > Equus quagga. The sequence goes on from NC_060270.1 coordinate 105,891,035, forward strand.
CCCTCGATCCCCCTGAAAGCAGGAAATAAATCTCCCACGTGAAAGGTCCCCTCCTTGCACCAGGAGGTAAAGAGACATGTTTATTGCTGGAGATAGAGAATTCAGGGCCGAGAAGGCTGTGTAAACAAACTCTGCTCACTCTGTCCACTAATTATGTACCCAAACTTAAGCGTCTTTGTCTTCTCAGTTCTTCACAAAATTTATTGTTTCTTTGTCCAAAAAAAAAAAAAAACACCACATAGAAGCTGCCTGCCTTGGTTACTTCTCTAACCCTCTCATGCCTATGCGAGACTCCTATACATATGAAATTAAATTGTTTTTTCTCTCGTTCATCTATCTCATTTCAATTTAATTCTTACACCAGTCAGAAGACCTTAGACAGGTAGAGAAAAAGTTCTTTCCTCCTCTACGCTGGAAAGAAAAACAAAACCCCACTTCATCCCTATCCTCCTACAGAAGAAGGAAGGACAGTGAAGATGAGAAGAAAGGGGTACCGGGAAGGATGAGGAAGAATGAAAGCAGCAGAGGGAAGATGCTTATAGAAGGCACAAGCGGTTTGCTCTGGAACATCCATGGTTTGTTATATTGTCTGAAAAACAAAACAAATTTTATTTTTAATTTTTTAAAAAGTGTACATTCTTGAAGAAAACTACTTACCTATTAGAATCTAGATTACTCTGCTCAGATTCAGCTTTTTGCCAATAATATTAATTAAAGTAAAACTACTAAATCACTGTTGGTGATAAATTCATACGAGTTCAGAAAAACATTTTAAAGCCTCTGATCTTTAAAGAGTAGAAGGATAAACCACTGACTTGCTATAAGTGTTTTATTTCAGCTCACCTGTCTGTGATCTGTGATTTGGCAATGCAGAAGTGTTTTTTATTATGAAATAAAGGTGTTTTTCTCTAAGCTTGTTAAGCTGCTATTTTGTGGTTCTAACTCACTACACTTAGCAAAAATATGAATTTCAATAAAAGTCTGGTACAGATGATCTAAGAAGCCTCAGATGTTCAATTTCACAATGAAAGGAGTCTTTGTTTTTTCATATATTCATAGCTTGTTGTTTCATGTTAAAGGGATCCAGAATAAGCCAATGTGGCGTAAAAATTATTTTGAGCTGAAGGCATTCGAGTTCCTGAAATCCCTTATCTGCTTAAAAACAGAGCCTCCCAAAGAACCCAACTGTCATAAATCACCTCCCCAGGAGCAATTCTAATCCTCTCCTTCGAGACCAGAAGTTGGTACCACACCCCAACAGACATTGCTACAAAACTACCATATCTCCCGTCTAGTGTCGTAAAGGCTCATTTATCTTTCCAAAAGGTCATTTGTTTCTCCGTAAGTGTCCTTTTTACCCGCTTCTATGAAATAATTTGTTCTCCCAAAAGTGCCACTCTGCTCTTCCTCATCCCCTGTTAAGATGCTATATAAGCCCCAAATTCAACTGTCTCATTGAGTCCCATTTCTTTGTGAACTCCCATGTGTACATATATAATTAAATTTGTGTTTTTGTTCTCTTGTTAATTTGCCATTTGACAGTTTAATTAGAGGGCCTAAAATGCTTAACATAGGTAGAGGAAAAGTTTTTTGGCTTGTCTACAATATTTAATCTAATCAAATCTGAGGCAATCTGAATTGGTATTAAAATGGTGGACATATCCAAACCAGAATTAGTATGATTTAACCATTATACATTTATTTACTTAATAAAAATTTTGACAAAATATGAGATGAATTCACTTGGCATAATCAGCAAAGCCATAGGAAGGATGGACTGGTGGCAGGAGCACCAAGAGTGTGTTTACTTGACCCTCATTCTGTAGCTATTCAGGGTTACAAACTAACAGGGGTCATTCCGCATCTGGTGTTTTCCTCGGCTCCATGGTATTAAAAGAAACACAGTAAATTTGAATATCGTTAGGGGAGGCCTGTACTCTCTGGTTTTATATCATTCCCACTACTCCCTCGTGTCCTACATGTTTGTCTTACATTTTGCATATTTTTAACGTCTTCCTGGTCTCTGAAGACAATTGAGTCAGTGTCTCCCAGTTTTAATCAGATTGCTGAAGATAACTGAAAGATATTTGCTAAATTCTGAATAACATCATCCTAAACAGAGCTAAATCTAAATCCATACCATTAAATTTTATTTCAGCAGACCTTTGCTATGTCAACCTTATACAAAAACAGCAATAATTCCCCTTGACAACAAAATAGTGCTCAAATTGACCTTTTGTATTAACAGTTCCAAAACTTTTAGGGGCTGTAGACTAATTGAGAATCTGATAAAAACCACATGCCTTTTTTCCAGCAAAATGTCCATGCTTCCTCCCTCCTCCAAAATATTTTGCAAGCAGTTTCAAGTGGTTTATGGGCTTCCTGAAACTCATTTGTAGATTCCTTTTCCGTAAGTACTTAATATGGCAAAAATTAAACAACTTGCATTTAAAAACTGAGCTTTTGAACCAGCCACTACATTGTGTGTTACTGTAATGGTGAAATTGTTGTGGATCTCAGAACTTTTTTCATATTTTTGTCTTCTTAGATTTAATGTTTTAGTTTACAAATTATTGGAGAAAGGGCTGCATTTATATCTCTCCCAATGCAAAGCATAATTCCACACCTGATATTATTACTAATAATTGTGCATTCCTAATCTTTATTTTTTAATTTTTTTTTTTCGGATGTACATCGTATTTCGACTTCTGTATACATTACATCATGTTCACCACTCGAACACTAATTATGGTGCATCCCCTCACATGTGACCCTAATCACCCCTTTTGCCCTCCCTCCTTCCTGCTTCCCCAATGGTAACCACCAGTCCAATCTCCAATGCTATGTGGTTTTCTTTTTTTTTGCCGTTTTTATCTTCTACTTATGAGTGAGATCATATGGTATTTGACTTTCTTCTTCTGACTTATTTCACTCAGCATAATACCCTCATAATACCCTCAAGGTCCATCCATGTTGTCACAAATGGCCGGATTTCGTCATTTCTTACGGCTGAGTAGTAGTCCATCGTGTATAAATACCACATCTTCTTTATCCATTCGTCCCTTGATGGGCACCTAGGTTGCTTCCAAGTCTTGGCTATTGTGTATAATGCCGCAGTGAACATAGGGGTGCAAGTATCTTTATGCCTTTGTGTTTTCAAGTTCTTTGGATAAATACCCAGCAGTGGAATAGCTGGATCATATGGTAGATCTATCCTTAATTTTCTGAGGATACTCCACACTGCTTTCCATAGTGGCTGCACCTAATCTTTAATATTGACAATTGTATTTGAAAGATGCAGGCAGACTGGGAAGTTGATTTGTTAAGGGATTTGGAAAGCTTTAACAGGTACTGTTGATGGCTGAACAATCCAAAGATGATTATTACAATATATTTTTATAAAAGATGGGACATTCATATTAATTCAATTATCACTATTTTGAATAATTGGGCTTATCGTTTGGCAGTTATGCTATATTATCCTAAGTCTACAGATATTTTATTTTACATGTTTCTACATAATTGCACAGACCATCTCTCTAACCATTATCACACAGGATACTATACCATCTATTTTAGTATTTTTGATGTTGATTAACAAATGAAAGAAAAAGTCTGCAGTTGAAACCTAGGTATATGTTACCTAACAACCACAAAATTGCCATCACATACAAGATATGTCCTGCTCTTACTTGAAGATCTGTGTTGATATTAAATGATTTACATAAGATGTGTATGATTTATAAAACACCCTTTAGGAAGAAGCAATTCTTGCTGTAAATCAAGAATTTTATTTCATTTCTTCTAACAATAAACACTAGCTAGAAGCACCTTTGCTCTTTAAAAAGAACAGATTTAGAATACATAAAAAACCTTTGGATGCCAAGCAAAAGTTAACATAAAAATTCTAATATGCTGGATTATTTTTACTTGTTTGTTTCATTTAACAACTGAATTCAATTGAATTCTGTCTCCCCAACTTAACCACTGCAAAAATTTAGAAAGCTGACTATATATTATGTTACAAAGATTTTTGAAAATTAAATCTAACACATCAACTGGTATATAGTAAGTGTTTATTCAATACTAGTTCCGTTCTTATTCCCTTATCGATGTGACAAAGTAAGGCTTCACATGAAATTTTCAAAGCATTAAATTCTGACAGTCTTTTAGAAATATAGCTCTGTGGCCTTTGTAAATATACAAAATTAACACTGCTCTCTGGAAGTTTTCTGTTCAAATACTTAAGTAAGCATGTAGTTGTTTTCTTTTGTAAAGAAAGTATGACAAAGATTAGATAACATCTATCTGAGATTATTTTGGTTCATTTCTCTCTGAGAAATTAAATAATTGGTTTTCAAACATTTTGGAAAAAATTAACCAGGGACATTTTGTGAAAACAACGCCAAATCTTGGCTTGTCCTCACTTCTCTATCTACAAATCCTTATGCCCACCAACAACTGCGACCTTTAAAGGGGCTCCAAAGAACTCCAAAGACTTTGCAGAAAAGAATCTGAAAATGATTGCAATAGGTGGCATCTCATTTTCTGTATATCAATATGTCTATGCCAAAGGAACAAAAGAATGAAAATAAAATTTCTTTTGCACTATGTTTATGTTTAGTTTTATTTTCATATTACATATCTCAAGTGATATTAAGTAACTCATTTTTTAAACGCTCAATTAACACTGGCTTTTCAGTCATTGAGGCTTATACAGCTCAGTAACTGCAATTAATTGATTATTTTGTGCCAGATTGAGTAGTGTTAGAAGTAATGCTAAGATTTTTCTAAAGAAATGCAGAAGGGTAATTAAGGGGTGAAAATTATCAAGAAATATGTATCAAGTATCTTCCAAGTATAAGTTGCCACAATAGGATCTGTATAACATAGGGTATCCTCACTCACAGAATTTACACAATGTAGTTGAAACCTAAACAGCCTAGATTATAATATAAACAGTGCAATTGCCTTGAGTTACTAGATAGAATAGGAGTTCAGAAGACAGAAGAATGATTAGGGAAGACTTCCAGAATGATTGGCCATTTAAGCAACATAGACCCTGAGAAGTGGCCAGAGCATAGATAAAGAAAAGGTTGAGGGAAAGAACACTACAGAACAAATGAATAGCATGGGCTGAAACACAGAGAGGATGAATCAAAAGGCATGTACAGAAATTGATGAGTAGTAAGAGTGATCTTATAGGACAATGGTTGTCAAACTGTGTTCCAGGAAGCCCTAAGGTTGTGTGGAGGTAAATTAAGTGCCATGATAAATGGAAAGAAATGTTAAGTAATTGGATATTCAGAGAGCCCTTTAACACCTGAAAAACTGGAGCACTTCTATTTTTGTTTCTTTACATATTGGGTTCCATACATAATTCATTTTGGAAAAAGTTTTCCACTGCTGAAACAAACAAATGAAAAATTGTCATTGTAAGGATTGTTGTTGAAAACTAAATTTAGCTAGTTTAAGCAAGGTAAAGATGATTTATTGTAAAGAAAGTGGGCATTTATCAGAAACCAAGGACAAAAATGTGGGCAAAAATTGAGCCTGTTACTCCCATGACGAGAACTTACAAAACCTTAGAAAGGAGCTGAATTCAGGAAATGGAAAAAAGTCAAGAGTTCAGAGAATATTCTTTCTCTATTTCTCAGTCCTATTGCTCTCAGTGAACAGGGTTTGTTTGTTTCTGCAAAGAAGTTTTTTTTTTAAAGATTTTATTTTTTCCTTTTTCTCCCCAAAGCCCCACAGTACATAGGTGTATATTCTTCATTGTGGGTCCTTCTAGTTGTGGCATGTGGGACGCTGCCTCAGCCTGGTTTGATGAGCAGTGCCATGTCTGCGCCCAGGATTCGAACCAACGAAACACAGGGCCGTCTGCAGTGGAGTGTGCCACGGCGCCAGCCCCTTTCTGCAAAGAAGTTTTATCTGCTACTCTGTCAACATGGTTGGCAGAAGCAGCCAAATCAAAGCTACTGAGTGTTGACATGGTGCAAGGACTGGCTAATTGGAGCTGTGATCATAGGTAAAGACAGTATAAAGATTAAAACAACAACAACAACAAAGATAAATAGAGTATAGGTGACCTATGGGACACCTGTTGGCCAAATTTATGTGTAATTGGTGTCCCAGAAGGAGGATGGGAGAAACAGAAAAAATATTTGAAGATATAATGGCTGAAATTTTCCAAGTTTAATGAAACTTATGAATCAATAGTTCAAAGACGCTTAACAACCCCAAGCAGAATAAAAGTAAAAAAAACTATTATATAATAACATATAATAAAATAATAAGTGTATCACATTATGATATACTTGATAGGTATATCATCAAGAAATTTTTCAAATCCAAATCATAAAAAGGAAGTCTTGAAAATAGCCAGAGAAAAAAGATAGACTGAATACAATGGACAAAAGAAAAGAATGATGGCAGATGCTAGTCAGAAGCTCAATAGAGTAATATCTTCAAATACTTAAAAAAAGAAGAAAAAACACCCTTACATCCTAGAATTCTATAACCAGCAAAACTATCCTTCCAAAATAAGGGTGGAATCAGAACCTTTAACTTAATTTTCATTAAAGTCTCTCTGCCAAGAAGTGTACGATTTGCTTTTTGATTGAAAAACTAACTGAAATTGTTATAGACTAAGGTTTTCCTAAACTAGGTTGTTGACTATAAAGAAGAAATAATTTCTTGAAAATAGTGCATAACTGAAAGAACAATACTAAATATAAGCCAAAAAATGTGTGAATAAGTTGCTATTTCTTCCCAAAGACCTGGTGACTAAAGATCGTATCTGTGTCCGCCGGGGAAGGCAGAATTCTAAGATAGTCTCCAATAGTGCTGCCTCCTCATGTACACATCCTACCTACTCCCCTCCCCTTGAGTGTGGACAGGACCAGTGAATATAATGGCACAGCACTCCAGTGAGCAGGTTACTAACCAGTTGACTCTGAGTTAATAAAAATGGAGATTATCTTTCCTGAACCTGATTTAATCAAGGTGAGCCCTTTAAAAAGAGGTGAAGTCTAACAGAACTGTTCTCAAGCTGGCCTTGAAGAAGAAGCCACCATGACTTCTACAGCTGTAAAGAAACGAATTCTGCCAACAGCCACCTGAGCTTGGAGGAGGGAATTCCTGAGCCTCAGATAAGACTCCCATCCTGCCAGACAGCTTGTTTGCAGCTTTGCAGCCTCTAAGCAGAAAATACAGTACCATGGCGCCTGGACTTTGTACCTATAGAAACTGAGATAACAAATGGATGTTATTTTAAGCTGCTAACTCAGTCATAATTTGTTACACAGCAATACAAAACTAATCAGCTGGTTTAGAGGAGGTGCTGAAGTTCCATTCTGCTAATTTTGACATAACCTTTCAGCAAAACATTTCTTTGTTGCCAGTGCTAGTCGTACCTTTGTGGTGGCGAGAACTGAACTCGCTAGTCACAGTGCACACCATCAACTGCAGAGGAAACTGTCAAGAACTAATTATCCTGGATATTTATCTAGACCTCTAGGCTAGCTATTCTTCCCCTTCAAGTGAAAAGATGTACGGGGTACAATTTTATGTCTTATATTTCCAGCTAGATTGCACATTCCATTTAGGGGGAGCACGTGTTGTATATTTTTGTAACCATTTAAGAAGTATTTATAGTGTTTAGTACTCAATGGCTAGTCAGTGTATAATAGAAAATCAAATCACATTTTTTTTATTGATGAATCCTTCACCAATTTCCTAAGATGGTTAATACAATTTAGTTAAAAATATTCATTTTATTTCTATGACTTTCAATTTCAAGATCCTGATTAGCATCCATTCAACTATAATGCCATAACCTTTTCTGACACTAAATGCTACTTACTCACAAAAGGAATAAATGTCAGTTACTTTTAGCCCAATAATTATTTAATAGTTACAAAAGTTTTTAACATCTGTAGCAGGTGGGATTAATACAATGCTTATAATACCACTTAGATAATTAATATTCACATCATTATCATCAATTGGTACCTACCCCTAAATTCACAGATGAGGAAAAAAGGGATTTCTAACTTATTCACTAGATCTCTAAGGAAAAGTATTTTCTCTAATCCAGCTTTTCAAAAGCCAGATCTCCAAACATTTTTATTTGCATACTCAAATCAGTAAGATATTTTCAAGCAAATATCCCCAGTACATGCATATTTATTTCTTTATAAATTATAAAGAAATATATTCCTAAATTCCTTATATTACAAAGAATCCAAAAGAATTTTTTTAAAAGTAAACTAAGGATAGCATAAATATTCTCTTAAAACTATTTTAATTTAAAAAGGAATAAAATGCTTTTTCTTTAAAAATAATAGGGGACAAAATTTATATTTACTATGTCTCATTATTTATAAAATACTTCATAATATAAAGATTTGTAAGGCTGAGTTTAAGTGCAGCTTACTTAGATACTCCGGTTTAGTAGCCCCTCCTAAGTGACAAAAAAAAGATGCAGATTCAAGTGGAAATAAACATGTCTGTTTTTCGATTTTGTTTACCATATTATTCTACTCATTTCTCTGTGTTGTCCACTAACGATTTTTGTTGAAATTCAAGCAAGTTTCAATATTTCCTGAAGTCCATCAGTTTTTCTTGTTAACTAAGCAAGTGTTATAAGATACAATTATCTTTAAATAATGGTTCAAAATCTACTGAAACTCTTTTGAAGATTTTTAATCAAAGTGGAAAATTTTGTGTCCACGTTTTTAAGTGTGCATATTTTTAGCAACAAAATTATATAATGATAGAAACATCCATTTTCAAAATGCTTTTTCCCCAGCCTGCATTTCTTGCAGAAAAGAGTTATTTTCTTTTTATTGATCAACTTCTTGGATCTTAGGAGATTGTTTCTCTTAATTAGGTTGGGAAACAGCTTGCACTAAGAGTAGGAAATGTGTCAGCTGTGTCATTTTCAGGTAGCTCACTTGTGGCTGCATTATTTGTAATGTCTTCAATCAATTGCAATTATTTTTAAGCCACTAATCCATTTTCTGAAGGCTTGGGTCAGTGAAAACTAGGGGAAAAAAAATCCGTAAGTCCACCTAAATAAGCCCCAGTGAACTGCTATGTGTTGTAATAATACTTAAATGAAAATATGGCTGTCAACCCTTCCTCCATGTTAAAGGCCCACCTTTCTTCCCACAGTAGGTGACCCGTGAGTGACCCTGAAGACGGACTCATTATGAAGGCCAAAGTATGAGTAAAGCTTAATGCCTTTCTTAGTTTTCAGACAAAAATTTTAAAAAATAAAAATAAGAGTTCTAGTATTTTCTTCCCCCATCTTCAATAAATGTCTTGAACAACTCACTTTGAAGACGAACGTTTGTCATCACCTTCAACAAGTCCTGGGGGTGCTTGATAAAATTTCAGTTCCTGAGTCCCATCCAGACCTACTGAATCTGAGTAGCTGGGGCAATGATCAGAATTTAAAACAAGCTTTACAGGTCATTACTGAACACCAGAAAGTGACAAGTTGCCTTGAATCAGTGATTTCCAAGCAAAGGAGAGGAACAGGTTTACATCAGAATTAACTTCGGATGCTTGTTAAACATATCCAGACACTGGATTCCATCCAAGACCAGCTAAAACTAAATCTCTAGGGGTAGGACCTGGAATTTTGCATTTTTAAAATGATTTCTCATGCAGGACCAGGTATAGAAACCACTGCAGTCTACATTGTTGAAGTGAGGTTTGTAATAAGAGCTGACATTTTTCCTATTCCTCTCAAGATTCTATTGCTAGCAAGCTTTTAGAGTTCTTTGAGGTTCTTGGTTTAGATCTGTGATCCGCAAAATGCAGCGCCCAGGTTAGCAGCAACAGCATCAGCTGGGAACTTTAGAAATACAAATTCTCAGTCCCCACCCCAAGCTGCTGAATCAGAAACTTTGGGATGGGGCCCAGCAATCTGCGTTTTAACAAGCCCTGAATGTAGTTCTGATGCATGCTTAAGTTTGAGACCACGGATTGAGGTCAAATAGTGAAAATTATTTGTCCTATCTTTTTTGGGTAGAGGAGAGGGGAGTTAGAATAAATAATTTCATATTCAAGAATTAACTTAATTCCTTGAAAAGTTGTATTATTGGCAATGAATAAAACCTCATGTTTTCTCTCTGTATTTCCCTTTATGTTGTGTGCTGCAAATGTTGGCAAGAATAGCACCATCTTAAATATTTGCACTGGGAGAGTCTGAGATCAGAATTGAGGAAATCTTTTAAGGTTAAATTCTCACAAATACTTCCTCCCAAAGACCTTGTGCCCGTTCATGATTTCCCGGCAGATGTTCTCCATTATACTGTTACTGGGTCATGACAGACTCTCCACGGTTTGCAGTTGCCATGGCAACCACATTTTTTGATCTGCAGAGAATAGTATACAGCTCAGAGGTGTACATTTTCTCTTAGTAATGGAAATGTTGATCCATCAAAGGAATTGATTAGGTTGACATCTGTACATTTGATAAATCAGCAGTAAATTTGAAGGATCACATTTATTATATATGCTTTATCCAGTGGACAGTCTGCTGGTTCCACTAAATTTTCCAGACGAATGAAGATCCTATGGTAAGTGTACCAGTCTTTAAGACTATAAAAAGCTGGGGGAAATGTTTTATTATTATTATAAGCTGTATTTTTCATGTAGGAGGAAAAGATTCTAGGGAAAAATAGCCACAAATTTTAGTGATTCATCTCTACGTTTTACATTCATTTTGAGCCTTATTTTCCCTTGGTCACTTACTCCAAAAATGAGAGCACGTATTAATTTGCAAAGCAATGATAATTTACTAACATTGTAGACTTGAAAACAATATATGTAGCATCTAACTTTTTGTAATTTCATTTGGGAACTTGTTATCTAGGGTATCATTAGATTTTACATACACAAAAATGCAATGGCAAAACATTTTCAGAATTAAGGTCCTTTGAAAAATGAACCAATTATCATTTTTAAATTAAATCAAGAGAAAGTTTTTTTTCGCTCTCCCAGTCTATGTCTGGACATGATAATTTTTCTCTCAACTGTTATTCATAACATACTGAAATCCTGTTCTTGTTGGTTTATGACTGTTATGAGAATGAAAACCTTTCAAACAGAGGTATTTTAAATTGTGGTAATTTCTTTCAGTACTAGGTCCCGTGAAGTCTGGGTCAAAGTACAATGTTCATCCAGTAAGCTGTGAAATCTAACTCCATTTCTTCTACTATAACAGTGATTAGGGAAAGGCTCCATTTTCTACTTGTTTTTGCAATGCTTTAATATATTTTGTCTGGGAATAATTTTGACTAAGCATAATCATATATATGCATCACAGTGGTAGGCGATTGTTCTATTTTAACCAATTCTTTATTTTTTGAATTGCAGTATTTGTTATAACAATGAAAACTTGAACATATTTTATTTTTTGCTTGTCTTGGAAAATATAAAATTCTTTATATTCTTTCATAGGCAAGCTTCTCTGAATTATAGACCTTGAGATTATTGTATTTGGTATTTTTCTTTCACCAGTTGTACCTTTTCGCCTTGTATCAGTGGTATGCGTAAGTGTATGTGTATCATTTCCTCCTTGTAGATTACGTGCTTCCTGAAGGTCAATATTGTTTCTTTGGTTTCTCTTTATATCCCTATAGTAACTAACACACACACATGGGTGCTCAATAAATGCTTGTTATAATCAATTGAAATAAAATGTTTTTTCCCCTTGTAGATTTGAATTGAATTGAATTACCCGGTACTGCTTTATACCTTTCTGAATTTTCCAAGTATTCTACAATTAATATACATGGTTTTTACAATCTGTAAGGAAACTAATCTAAATTTTAAAATAGCAGAAATGAAATTCAGTCCGTACTTTTCTGCCTTGGTGTTCCTCTCAGTTCCACATTACCTGATAAATATGACTGTGGTGTTTATATGTTTTTCTCACCCTCCACTCCCTCTGAAATTATGGATCAAATTTTTGAAGGGATTAAGCCTGTTTATCCAAGAGAAATTACACATCCACACTCAGTTAGAAGGGAAGCAAAAAGGCCCCCTCTCGCCTCATCCTGTTCTATCCCTTTCTACCCACCTTTCATCTTTTGCTGTTCTATGTGTTGGCCTTTTAGGAAAAGGAGAATCATAGGGTTTCAGAACTGGAAGGGACCTAAGAGACTATTAGACCACAGACTCCAGTTTCTACTGCTGCTGAAGCCAGGCAGTGCTGCAGTTAGTGAAGTGGGCTTGTTGGGGGCTGTGATGTCTTACAGAACACAAGCCCAGACCAAAGAGAGCAGTGCAGACTCAACTCTAGTCATTATTACCAAATGAGAATGCAGGCCAGCTCTACCAATTTTTTCAAGAAAATCCAAAAGTAAACTTTTATGTAAATGTCCCAATTTTTAAATCTTGGTAACTGATGCACACAAAGAAAGTACTGCCTGTCAAATAAAACATTTCTTCAAGCCAAAATTAGTACATGAGCTGCTAATTTTCAAAATGCAGTCAGATCAAACTCTTCATTTCACAGATGAGGAAACCAAGGTTCAGATTGATACAAACACTTTCCTAAGATCATCATGGATCTTAGACAAAAAATTCCAGGGCTCTTCAACCATAGATGTTAGTGACTTGATGCAGATATTTCCTTAACAAGTCAAGAAGGAAGCTTGCAAGCATGTCCTCTGTGGGATGGAGTCTCTGGGAACTGTTTTATATCTTTGATCATGGAAGCAAAAATACATTTGTGCTTGTGGATGGGGAAGTGACCACAAGCCTTTGTTAGAGTAGGTGATGTGGTCCAACATCTGAGAGTCAGGTGAGATAGTAACGTCTAATTTGTGTTCATTGAATTTTTTATTTTACAACTCCGACCTCTTTTGTGCAGAAAAACAAAGCAATCTCTGAATTTCAGTTAGGGTTTTGCTAAGACAAGGGAATTGCTATATTCTATGTTGCTTCTACTAGATTATTATTTTGATGGATCCCTTAGGGATTAGTTGTAATTTAGAGAATGAGAAAATGATCTACCAGAATTGCAAGAATAATCTCTTTCCCTGCATTTATTGCATTTTGTTTTCTGCATTTAAAAGTGCCTTTTATCTAAAGGTTCAAGAAACTTCCAATAGATCTTTGATAGTATCAAGCATACCATTTTTATAAGAAGTAAGATTTCCATTTCCTTAGATAAAATTTTGGCCACTGATGACATTTTTATATTCAGATGGCCCAAAATGCCTTGCTCCTTGTTTCGCAAACTACACAATATTGGAAACAGGATCAACCAGTCCAGAAATGGCTAAAATCTGAAGAGAGTATGGCTGCAAAGATTAAGGAAAGTCCACATTACAAAAAAAAAAATCACAAGGCACATTCTAATGTTTAATAAAGATGACTTTCTACATCAGTGACTCAGCCCAGATCATCTGGGAAAGTTAAAAAAATACCAATGCCCAACCAGAAATTCTGATTTAATTGATGTGGGAATGGGCACATAGATATCTTATCCCAGTCTGTCTCCATGTAGTGGTACCATCAAATGGTGGAAATAGCAATGGGTCCAGAAGTAGGGTAAATCCTCCTCTGAATCCTCACATGCATCTGTCATGCATCGGGATATCCAGCATCAGTATCTAGAGAGGAGTGCCAAATCCATCTCAGTCCCATATTGATGTGCTGACTACTGAAAAGGAAACCTAGAGCCTTGGTTAGTTTCATCCTAAGTGCCAAAGCCGATTGAGTTCATGACTGCCATTCAGTTGTCAATTTTCCCTGTCCAGTAGAAGGGCACCCAGATAAAATGGCCTGTGTCTGTAAGACTAAAGAACTTTCAATTATCTGGAGACTCAGAGGTAAGCAGCAGAGGAGATTAGGGCATTGATAGAACCAAGCACCACTTACAGGACATGCTCAGATACATGGTCTCAGTAGAGTTTTCCTAACAGAAGATGTAAGAGCATTCCAGAGGTAGCATCAACATTTCTATGTAGGAGGCTGACCTCTGGCTGGCAGGGATGAGCACAGCCATCTGAAAACTGTCTTAAAGTTACATTAACAAAACAAAAACACTGGTTTTACCTAGGTGATATGTTTATTTGCAATACAAGAAGTAGTGGAGCCAAGAGAGGCTGATGAAGATTGTGGGATTAACCACATACCCCAGCCATCTATTTGTGCTTCCTGTGATGACTTTAGAATGACTAGACGTTAAAACAATTCTTGAACACAAAGTTTAGGCCCAGAGAAGGAGGCTGAATCCTCTAGTATGGCCACTGCCACAGACCTTAAAGTGATGCTTTTGGGAAAAACATCAGTCCTCTGAATCGCACTCAGTGATGAGGCCTTCATTCCTGGTTAGACTTGACCCCAGCGGGTTGCAGTTCCTAGTGTTCATTTCTTTAAATTCACCGACACCTGCCAGGGTGCTGGGTCAATATTGTTTCCAGTACACCACCTCGCGGACTCAGAATTCTCATCTTCTACTTCGTCCTCAATGTCCACTCTGATAGCTAATTTTTTGCCCTCAAAACATCAAAATTCTTATTATCCTTATCTATAGGATAACTAGGACAATTTGCCACAAACTTGTTCCTCCAAGAGAAACTAACCTCAGGGATTCCATGGTAATTTTCTGTGCCAGTATTTAAAGAGTTGCCACTTATCACTTTAAGGAAGAGAGAAAATATGGGTGTATACATTTATTTACCTTTAAGCTCTGAGCAATTCCCTAATTTGCATTTAATCCTCTGAGTGCTTTCAGATAGAGGTTTATACAGTACAGGTAACTACCTTTCATAAATTTTAATACTTTAATACCTGTAAGTTTTAATTTTAAAACTTTAAGTTGTAATACTTATCCTCAAAAAAGTATGTTTACTGAGTGCAAAACTTTAAATCAGTATTTCCCAAACTGTGTTCTGCAGATCTTGAGTTTTATGGTTTGTTACAGTTGCCGCACATACACTCACGTATGGGTGTAAACACACACACACGCAGGCATGAGTTACTAGATTGGGAAATTCTGTCTTAAACAAATGTAAACTGGCTTATTTATTCTAAAACTTCAAAAGTTCATGCCAATTAACATTAGGAGGATGTATTTTAACACGTTTTCAAAATTATTCAACCAATCAATCAATTCTGGAGGATCATGTGATGAGATCAATGTTTCTAAAAAAGAACTTCAGAAAATGTGTTCAAGACGATAAACCAGAAAATATGGATTTTGGAATCCCACACAGGGTTTGAATTCCATTTCTTTCACTGGTCCAGCTGTGTGGCCTTGTGCAAACTATTCAATTTCTTAAGTAGAAATTGAATAAATAATATCTGTCCCACAAGATTGATCTGAGATCAAGAGAGATGAGTTATGTACAGACCTCAGGACACAGAGGTCCTCAGTATATCAATAAATCAATTCTCTCCCTCTCCTCATTTCAGAGTTCTTCTGATGGTCCTTCATGCAAGGCATATGTATTTATATGACTCTACTCAGGTTTCACATATAGATCTTGTTCTTACAGCATGTAATGATTTACTATAAATATGGGCTTGTACTAACATAGTCCATACAACTTAACAGGCCAGCTAGTATTCCATGGTATTAAACACTAGTTTCCTTGAACAATTGCTTATTATTGGACATTTGAGTTATTATCAAATTTTCCCTTTCATAAACATCTTCGTATGAACAGCTTAGAACAAATTACTTGCTTGCTTTTAGATTATTTTCTAGGAGCATATTCCCCAAAGTGAAATTACTAGGCCAAAGGAAAAAAATCACTATATACCTTTTGTCACAAACAGCTCCACAGAAAATTCGAACCAATTTACAATGTCACTTAAAATATACAAGTGTACCTTTTCACCCTAACCTGCCACCAATGGATCTTTATTACTTTTGCTAGTTAAATGGGTACACACAGGTACTTTAAAATTGCCTGGGCAATTTTACTTAATCTCCAGAATGCTGTGGATTTTTGAGTATTGGGTTTACTCTGTTTATTTTTATGCAATTGTGCAAGCCGTTTATTCTACTCTTTGATATTTGTTGACTAGAATTTGAATTTCCAGGTTATAGGATCTCCAGTCAACCTTATGTTTTAAAACACATTGATAATATATAATAACTGCTTCTTTAGGATGACTAGCAAACTTTGTCATATGACTCTAACCCTTTGCTTTCTCACCACTTCCCTTCCCCGCTCCTACCCTCTGAACTTTATAGAGCTTAGTGAATCTCAAATTTTTTTAGTATAAAAATGATACCACAAAATATCCAGTGCTCAAATATCTGTTTATGGTTGGTTGAGAGCTTTGCAATGTCAAACTTTGTCTTAAAACCCAGAAGAGTCATGATGCCAAACCTATATCAATAATTTACACCCATGGGCAAGTCTTTAAATGGGATCTGATAATTTTTAAATTAATAAGGAGAAGGTCAAACAGGAGTGATGTCAGCATCATGGCCAAATGAGCTCTCCCCATAAACTCTCCTCTCAAAGATACAGCAAAAAGGACATTCATATTCCAACAGAGCACATCCACAAAACATAAAAGACGTCTGAGAGATACATGCAGCCTTACAAAGGAAGGTGGAGGTGCTGGAGCCCCCAGCCCTCTGAGAAAGTGGAATGAGGTAAGAGAACACTTCTCTTCTTTCCTGAAGGACAGCAACCCAGTGAGTGCCTGCAGCCTCTAGGAGGAAAGTGGGGAGGGAGCGGCAGCCCTTCATGGGAACACCATAGATCTCTGAGGTCCCTCACAGCCACAGGGAAAACCCTCCACAGAAGGGACTAGCTATTGTGAGGATGTCTTCATCAAGCCAACACTGCAAGAGAGTAGATAGCAGGGGCAGAGCATGAAGCCCACAAAATCATGTAGGAGAAGAAAGCACCCCTCTTCCCACCTGGCACCCCAGCCCAGCACCTTGGAGCTGTCCCTGTGGATCCCAGTGGGCTCAGAATATGCAGTTCTTAACCCCTACAGAGTGGCGAAAGGTGGAAGTGGCAATCAAATACTAGCACAATGCGGAAGCACAAATACATGCTGTTAGTGGTATGAAAAAATATATTAAATCTCTGGACCAGAAGGAAAATGGCAAGTACCCATAAATCAATCCTGAAGACAGATAAATCTATAATCTAAATAACAGAGAATTCAAAATAGCTATCATTAAAAAACTCAATTAGTTAAAAGAGAATGTAGATAGACAATACAATAAGTTCAGGAGCTACTTCACAAGAGATTGAAACTATAAAGAAGAAAGAATCAGAAATATTGGAGATGAAAAACACAATGGCTGAGATGAAGCAGAATATAGATTCCCTGAACAGTAGAGCTAACAACATTGAGGAACAAATCAGCATCATTCAGGATAGAAACATGCAAATGCTTCAGAAGGAGGAAGAGAGAGAGCTAAGACTAAAAAGAAAAGAAGAAAATCTCCCAGAAATATCAGATTCAATTAGGAAATGCAACATAAGAATTATAGGTATTCCAGAGGAAGAAGAGAAAGAGAATGGAACAGAAAGCGTGTTCAAAGAAATAATAGCAGAGAACTTTCCAAACCTGGGGAAGGAGATGGAAATCCACATGAATGAAGCCACCAGATCTCCTAACTACGTCAATGTAAAAAGACCTACTGCAAGATATATAGTAGTGAAGCTGGCAAAAGTCAATGACAAAGAAAAAATACTAAGGGCAGCAAGGCAGAAGAAAGTAACTTACAAAGGAACCCCTACCAGGCTTTCAGCAGATTTCTCAGTAGAAACTTTACAGGCTAGAAGAGAGTAGAATGATATATTCAAATCTTTGAAAGCCAAAAACTTTCAGCCGAGAATACTCTATCTGGTGAAAGTATCTTTCACAAGTGATGGAGAAAAACAAAACTACCTCAAAAAAAAAAGAAGAAGAAAGAAGATGAGTAGGTAAATAAAATCAGAAAATTGGAGCTATCCAGTAGAAGAGGTTAGCAAATACTCAGGGAAAACATTAAAGATAAAGGGAAGGAAAACAACACAATCAAAGATAATTTTGTCATTTTAACCACAAATTCATGGCACAAGATGGAATAAGATGTCACAAAAACAACTTAGAATGGGGAGAAGAAAGGGAGTGAATCGGCTCAGTCTAAGGAAATAAGAGGTCATCAGAAAATGGAATATCTTGTCTATGAGATTTTGCATACAAACCTCAGGGTAACCACAGAACAAAAAGTAGATCAGAGTCACAAATAATGAGAAGAAAAAAACTAAGAAATTCAGCAGAAAAAACTATCTAACTAAATTGGCAGTATGAAATACCTGGGATGAGAAACAAAGAAAACGCAGAACTAGAAAACAAGTGATAAAATGGCAGCATTAAGCCCTCATATAGCAATAACCACTCTAAATGTAAATGGATTGAATTCTCCAATAAAAAGACACAGAGTGGCAAGATGGATTAAAGAACAAGACCCAAGAATATGCTGCCTCTGGGAAACACATCTCAGCTCCAATGAAAAACACAGGCTCAGAGTGAAGGGATGGAAGATGATACTCCAAGCTAATGGCAAACAAAAGGCAGCAGGTGTTGCAACATTTATATCAGACAAAGTAGACTTTAACATAAGACAGGTAAATAGAGACAAAGAGGGGTAGTGTATAATGACCAAAGGGACACTACACAAAGAAGACATAAAACTTATAATTATCTATGCACTCAACTCAGGAGCACCAAAGTACATAAAGCAACTATTAACAAACCTAAAAGGAGATATTAACAACAATGCAATAATAGTAGGGGACCTCAAAACTCCACTCACATCAATGGATAGATCATCCAGACAGAAAGTCAACAAGGAAACAGTGGAATTAAATGAAAAACTAGACCAGATGGACTGAATAGATATATACAGAACACTCCATCCAAAAACAGCAGAATAC
The DNA here is from genome assembly GCF_021613505.1 of Equus quagga. Classification (NCBI taxonomy): domain Eukaryota; kingdom Metazoa; phylum Chordata; class Mammalia; order Perissodactyla; family Equidae; genus Equus; species Equus quagga. The sequence goes on from NC_060270.1 coordinate 105,909,964, forward strand.
ATACTCTTCTCAAGTGTACATTGAATGTTCTCAAGGATAGACCATATGTTGGGAAATAAGGCAAACCTCAATAAATTTATGAAGATTGAAATAATAACAAGCATCTTTTTTTACCACAATGCTATGAAACTAGAAATCAACTACAATAAAAAAGCTGAGTAAAGGACAAAGATGTGGAGACTAAACAACATGCTACTGAACAACCAATGGATTATTGAAGAAATCAAAGGAAAAATCAAAAAACATCTGGAGGCAAATGAAAATGAAAACATACCATATCAACTCATATAGGATGCAGCAAAAACAGTCCTAAGAGGGAAATTCATCACAATATAGGCTTACCTTAATAAACAAAAAAAAATTCCAAATAGGCAATCTCAAACTACAGCTAACTGAATTAGAAAAAGAAGAATGAACAAAGCCCAAAATAAGCATAAGGAGAGAAATAATAAACATCAGAGCAGAAATAAATGCAATTGAAACAAAAAAGAGAGTAGACAGGATCAATGAAACAAAAAGCTGTTTCTTTGAGAAGATAAGCAAAATTGACAAACCTCTAGCCAGACTTACAAAGAAAACAAGAAAGAAAGCTCAGATAAATAAAATTAGAGGTGAAAGAGGAGAGGGCCTGTACCCGTGGCTGTGTGGTTAAGTTTGCATGCTCCACTACAGTGGCCCAGGGTTTCGCCAGTTCAGATCCTAGGCACAGACATGGTACTGCTCATCAAGCCATGTCAAGACAGTGTCCCACATAGCACAACTAGAAGGACCTACAACTAGAATATACAACTATATACTGGAGGGCTTTGGGGAGAAGAAGAAGAAGAAGAAAAAAGAAGATTGGCAATAGATGTTAGCTCAAGTACCAATCTTTAAAAGAAAAAAATGAAAGAGGAGAAATTACAACAGATACCACAGAAATACAAATGATTATAGGAGAATACCATGAAAAGCTATATGTCAACAAATTGGACAATCTAAAAGAAATGGACAAATTTGTAGACTCTTACAACCTCCCAAAGCTGAATCAAGAATAAATAGACAATCTGAATAGACCAATCACAAGTAAAGGGACTGAAACATTAATCAAAAACATCCCAGAATATAAAAGTCCAGGACCAGACAGTTTCTCTGGTGAATTCTACCAAACATTCACAGAGGATTTAATAACTATCCTCCTCAAACTATTCCAAAAAATTAGGGAAGACAGAATACTTCCTGAGTCATTCTATGAGGCCAACATCACCCTGATCCCAAAGCCAGACAAGGACAATGCAAAAAAGGAAAACTACAGGCCAATATTGCTGATGAGCATAGACACAAAAATCCTCAACAAAATATTGGTAACCCAAATATAGGAATACTTCAAAAAGATCATACACTATGATCAAGTGGGATTTATACCAGGGACAAAGGGCTGGTTCAAGATCTGCAAATCAATCAATGTGATACACCACATTAACAAAATGGGGAATAAAAAACACATGATCCTCTTAATAGATTCAGAGAAAGCATTTGACAAGATCCAACAGCCCCATTCATGATAAAAACACTTAACAAAATGGGGATGGGAGGAAATTACCTCAACATGATAAAGGCCATATATGACAAGCCCATAGCCAACATCATACTCAATGGGGAAAAACTGAAAGCCATCCCTCTGAGAACAGGAACAAGACAAGGGTGCCCATTCTCAACACTCTTATTCAACACAGCACTGGAGGTTTTGGCCAGAGCAATTAGGCAAGAAGAAGGAATAAAAGGAATCCAAATAGGAAATGAAGAAGTGAAGCTCTCACTGTTTACAGACGACGTCATCTTATATATAGAAAGCCCTAAAGAACCCATTGGAAAACTATTAGAAATAATCAACAACTACAGTAAAGTTGCAGGGTATAAAACCAACTTACAAAAATCAGTTTAATTTCTGTACTCTAATAACAAACTAACAGAAAGAGAACTCAAGAATCCAATCCCATTTACAACTGCAACAAAAAGAATAAAATATCTAGGAATAAATTTAATCAAGGAGGTGAAAGACCTATACTATGAAAACTATAAGACATTATTGAAAGAAATCAGTGATGACATAAAGAAATGGAAAGATATTCCATGCACATGGATTGGAGGAATTAACATAGTTAAAATTTCCATACTACCTAAAACAATCTACAGGTTCAATGCAATCCCAATCAGAATCCCAATGACATTATTCACAGAAACAGAACAAAAAATTCATATGGGGCAACAAAAGACCCAGAATAGCTAAAGCAATCCTGAGAAAAAAGAACAAAGCTGGAGGCATCACAATCCCTGACTTCAAAATTTGTTACAAAGCTATAGTAATCAAAGCAGCACGGTACTGGTACAAAAACGGACATACAGATCAGTGGAACAGAATTGAAAGCCCAGAAATAAAACTACACATGCATGGACAACTAACCTTTGACAAAGGTGATAAGAACATACAATGGAGAAAAGAGTCTCTTCAATAAAGGGTGTTGGGAAAACTGGGCAGCCACATGCAAAAGAATGACCACTGTCTTACAGCATATACAAAAATAGACTCAAAATGGATCAAAGACTTCAAGGTAAGACGTGAAACCATAAAACTTCTACAAGAAAATAGGTAGTACTTTCCTTGACCTCTATCTTTAAAAGGATCTTCTCGAATACCATATGTCTTCTCAGACAAGTAAAAGAAAAGAACAAATAAACAAGTGGGACTTCATCAGACTAAAGAGCTTCCGCAAGGCAAAGGAAACCAGGATGAAAATTTTAAAAACCCACCAAAAGGGAGAAAATATTTGAAAATCACCTATCTGACAAGAGGTTAATCGACAACAAAAAAACAAACCACCTGATCAAAAAAGAGGCAGAGGATATGAACAGACATTTCTCCAAAAAAGATATACAGATGCCCAATAGGCCCATGAAAAGATATTCCACATCACCAATCATCAGGGAAATACAAATCAAAACTACACTGAGATATCACCTTATACCCGTTAAAATGACTATAATCACTAAGACAAAAAATAACAGATTGGAGAGGTTGTGGAGAAAAGGGAACCCTCATACACTGCTGGTGGGAATGCAAACAGGTGCAGCCACTATGGAAAAGTATGGAGATTTCTCAAGAAAATGAAAATAGAAATACCATATGACTCAGCTATTCCATTACTGGGTATCTCTCCAGAAAACTTGAAATCAACAATTCAAAGTGACGTATGCACCTCTATGTTCATTGCAGCATTATTCACAACAGCCAAGACATGGAAGCAACCCAAGTGCACATTGATCAATGACTGGATAAAGAAGATGTGCTGTATAAATACAAGGGAATACTACTCAGCCATAAAAAAGATAAAAACTATCCCATTTGCAACAACATGGATGGACCTGGAGGGTATTATGTTAAGTGAAATAAGCCAGAGAAAGACAAACATCAGATGATTTCACTCATATGTGGGAGATAAACACACGGACAGAGAGAACAGTTCAGTGGTTACCAGTGGAAGGGACTAGGGGGTGGGCACTGGGGGTGTAGAGGGGCACTTATATGGTGGCAGACAAATAATAATGTACAAGTGAAATCTCACAATGTTGTAAACTATAATGAACTCAATAAAACAAAATCAATACTGAGAGGGACTAGACTAAATTGTGTGAGATCATTACAGAGGACTGTTTCATATAACAACAAACTCTGCATACAGTATTTTTCCCCATTGCCAAAGCCACTTGACCATTATCTACTCTGTTCTTTAGGACCAATCCTGACTTTAGAGATCAGGTTCCATTTCAGTAATCTATAACTTGGCATTAAGTTGTAGGTCCTGGTAGTCCAGTCTCGGTCTTGAACTTCAGTACTGATAACTAATTTATCTGTCTTGAACCCAGTGATTATGGAATTGCCTTGGTTTTGCCTCTATTGGCACCCCACAGGCATAGTTGTCTGCTTGTTGGTAAATTCAAGCTTGTTGGTAGGTGGAGTGTTGGTCTGTGACCTATTGACTGACTGTAGACACTGTCTTGCTGCCTGTCCCAAGCCTCAGCAAAAATGAAGTCGTCTTATTAACTACTAACAAATACTCGTAGTTAATAACAAGCTAGATGAGTCATAATCCAAAGTCTGAAGCTCTACCATTGTTTTCCAGAGAAAAAGGTGTGTATTATTTACACAGCAAACTGAACAGTTCTCTCTTCCCAAGGTGCACAAAATGAAGACTCTTCTTATCTGTATGCATGACTCAAATATTTCCTTCTCTACATTGGGGAAACATGCATGCTTTATAAGAGAACAGATATAGAGGACTGTGTACTGAAAGGAAAGAGGCAGGAGAGGGAGCCATAGAGGAGACAACCCGGTAATTGTCTGCAGAAACAGTTCACTAGATGTCACTCCACTCTCGAGTCAGGATGAATGTTTTTCTAACAGAATACATGAGCAGGAAAAGTGCCTTCTCCTTCCTGGCAGGGAACTCTCATTTTCCCCCCAACCTAAATTGGTGGAATATCTGTGTGTTGAAAATGATTCCAAGTTATAAAAGTAATTTTGGGCTTTAACCAAAGGGTTTTTAATGTTCCTGAAGTTTTGACATTTGAGCAATGATGTACTACACTAACCTATTAGGTAACTGAATGTAGCACATATTTACTATAAAGAAGTTTGAAAATGTCTATATAGGCTAACCTATTAAGTAATTGTGTATAGTGCGTATTTACTATAAAGAAATTTAAAAATGCAAATAAGCAAAAGAAAAGAGAAAAAACCCTACATCACATGACCCTGCTTCCACAAATAAAATTATGAACATTTTGATATATTTTTCTAGAATTCTTTCTACACACATACACACACATATACACACAACACTAAAAGGCTGGTTCATAAGGTACATATTATGAATTCTTTCCATGTCCTTAAATACATTTCTTACTGTGAATATGCAGTCACTTAAATGGCAGAACAGTATTCTATTATTTATTAACCAGTTCCATTTCATCAATATGCTTGATACTATATGCTTGAGATCCTAATATGTTCAAAAAGATATGAGCCTTAATGTATTTTTCTCATGTTTTATATTAACGTATATGACATCACCAAATCTTAAACCATTTTAACATTTCTCTTTGAATTGTTTATATTAAAAAAAATATATATGTAATAGTAAGCCACTTTTATCTAAGTACTCAATACAAAAATTTGTGTTTACCTCTAAGTTTTCAATTCTGAGCAAGAAAAATGATGACTTGTTTGATGTGGAAGGCTGATATTGCACAGGTTTCTTATCTGACTTTGGATGGGGCTGGGAGCATCCATGGACAGGCATTGTGTGCAAAATATTGCATGTATGTCTTTTATTGGCAAGAGACTATAGATTTCAAGGTTTTTCAAAGATGTTAGTGATATATTCTTGAAAGCCAGGTGTTTCTGTCTTCAGATTCCTTACTGAGTTAGTTCAGGCAATTTATTTAACTTCTCTGATCTCATTTTCCCACCTGTAAATTGGAAGTCATGATATCTACCTTGAAGCATCATTGGAATTAAACGAGATCATGCTTTTACACCTCGTGGTTTGTAAAAGCACCAGGAGTTTGTTTTCTATTTATTGAAATGATCTTTCCCTTTTCCAGAAGTGTAATCCATGATTCCTTACATCAATAAAGTAGATGAGTAAATAATACATCTTTGACTGTGTAAAATACTTAAACATACTTTATTGAACTGCACATTTATGGGTAAACCATGTTTGATCCATTGACTTTAAGCACCAGACATCCTTACAATTTTTGTCTTCCTCTGATGCTTGTTTCTTTTTTTCTCTCTCTTTTATCCTTTTCTACCTGGCAAACTAATGATGTCATGAAATAAGTCTTGCTGGGTTATGAATATGCCATTTCAGTTTCTGTTGATATTCACCATGTGCTCATGGTATACACTGTTCTGATTTTGCAAGAAAATAATGAGATGATACTCTGATAGCTCACCCTCCATACGCTTTCCACATGAGCTTGAGTAATAATAGGAAGAGGTTGTTTTTCTTTGACAAAGCATTTTTTTTTTTTTTGCAGAGAAAGTTTTGCCCTGGACTAACATCCATTGCCAATCTTCCTCTTTTTTTTTTTTCTCAAGCCTAGTACATGGTTTTATATCCTAGTTGTAAGTCATTCTAATTCTTCTATGTGAGCCACTGCCACAGCATGGCAACTGACAGACGGGTGGTGTGGTTCCATGACCAGGAAGCAAACCCAGGCCGCCAAAGCAGTGAGTTCTGAACTTTAATCACTAGGCCATCAGGGCTGGCTCGGACAAAGCTTTTTATTGTCTAGACTGGTCAAGCCTCACAGCTTTGTTTGCGCCTATCCAGAAAGTGAAGGAACAAAGCAAGAAATCTCCTATCCCTTCTCACTAGTAAACACACACACACACACCCATCTTTTTAAGTTTCCCCAGGAGGATATTGTATGCAAGGAATGCTATATTGATTCACTGTATTACCTTTATCAGAAGTGGTTTCTTTATCAGTCATATTACTAAACAGAAAACACCACTGATCTTGACTTAGCATAGAAGCAAATGTGTGTGCTTGGTGTATGCGTATAAACATACACGATTTTATATACACAAAATTCAGTTCTTGGGGCTGGCCCCGTGGCCGAGTGGTTTAGTCCGCGCGCTCCGCTGCAGGCAGCCCAGTGCTTCGTTGGTTCGGATCCTGGGCACCGACATGGCACTGCTCATCAAACCACGCTGAGGCAGCGTCCCACATGCCACAACTAGAAGGACCCACAACGAAGAATATACAACTATGTACTGTGGAACTTTGGGGAGAAAAAGGAAAAAAATAAAATCTTTTAAAAAAAATCCAGTTCTTTATTTCTCAAAATTTCTCTGCCCTTTAAAAATAATAAGAAAAAAAAAATCCCAGCTAGGTGGGAATTGGTTAATCTCTATTTGCCAGGCTTGCTCTTCTAATACCAGACATATTCTTTCTTTTTTTTTTTCTTTCTTCCTTTTTTCCCCTAGGTGGGCTTGTCTAAATGTCTCCAGAAGAAGTTAGTAGGTGGCAACTTTCATCTCTGCTTTCTGTGCTAAACACGTCTGCTTTTACCTTGGGTACTGTGCAAATTGTAGTGCTCAAGCTGTTTTACTATTTAAGGCTGTACTTGCTCAAGCTGTTTTACTGTTCACTACTGCTGTAACATCAAGACCCAAGCACTTAAAAGAGAGGTCAAAAGAAATACATTCTGTTCCTCTCCTCAATGAGTATTTATGGAGCTCTTAATATTCACCAGATACTACTTGGTTATTAAGTGTTCATTTCTGTTATTAAATTCTTTCTATTAAGTGTATTTATTCTCACTTCTGGAAAAAGAAAATTTCATTCAGACTACAGTATTATATTTAATATATACCTTAAATTCAGTTTGCTGCTTATTGTATCTGGTTCATGAAGTTTACTAGGTTCTGCCTTTCTGTGAACTTTGACAGAAAAAAAATGTAAGCATTTAGACTCTGTTCCATGATTTCAAAGCCTAGCAAGGATTTGTGTTACTTTATTGAAGTAGTCAATATAATAACCCCTTTCACCTACCTACCCTCATTGAACAAATTCCCTGTTTCCTATAAATTGAGATAAACTGATAGGAATAAAACTATATATTTGGTCTTAGACCCCCATGTAAATTGACATAGAGTAGTGTTGTTTATTTAATTATATTTTGGAACACCTTTTCACACATCTGGCACAACGCTACACAATGGGGACCTGATGATGAACAAAAGTCCCTGCCCTCCAGGAGCTTCCAGGGCTAAGTGACGCTAAACTGTTTCCTCCCATCTGATGGGAGAATGACAGAAACTTCCATGGGCTTTCCCTTTCACATACACCCAAGGGTCAGATTACAAACTCAAAACTGAGTTGCTAAGGGTTCCTAAAATTAAATATTTATAAATTAAAATCAGCGGGCTACTGATATGTACTGAAAAATCTCTATCAATATTTTCTTATCTATTCTTTCAGCCAATATTTATTTTTGAAATATCTAGAGTTTATTTATAATTGTTATGTGCATTGTACCACATAGACACATGTACAAATGTTATAAATATAAATATTGTCTCTTTAAACACAAAAACTACCCTACAATAAGGTATTATTACTAATTCCATTAAACAAAAGAAGAAACTAAGGTTTAGAGAGATTTACATGATACAGCCAGGACAGGAATCAAAGCTCGGTATGTGGGGCCCATGCTTTTAATTACTTTGTACTAGATATTGAGGATTGAATGAGGAGCAAATCGAGCACTTCCCTTGACCTCACAGAGCTTTCAGTCTAGTTGGGGAGAGAGATATTAACTGAGTCAGCACACAAATATATAAACACAAATATTAATACATACTTGGAAGTGCAAATACATGATGTTAGAATGAACAAAACTATAATGAGGAACATGACATAATCTCACAGGGTAAGAGGAAACATCCCTGAAAAAGTTAGATTTGAGCTGCTTTCTAAAGTATAAGCAAGAATTGAATCAATGAATGAAATGGAAAAGGGGTTGGAGTTCAAAGAAAGCAGTCATAGACAGAGAGCAAAGCCATGAGGCCGAGGGAGTTTGGAGGAATTAAAGGAAATTCTAAGTGACTGAGACACTCTAGTAACGGAGAGACTGGCGTGAAAACCGTGACGTGTTAAAGCCAGATTGTGCTGGACCACTCAGGCAGTGTTAGGAATGTTTGTCCTTTTCCTAAGAGCTTTAGAAATCCATTCAATGATTTTTAGCTTCAAAAATTTCTATTTACCTCAAAACCCTTGACAATTTTGCAGACCTACTGCACATAAACACAAAGACATACTTGAAGTTTTTTCAATTTTTGTGAAGAACATTTTGTTATAAGTATGTCTTGAGTTATCTGAGGTTTTTATCTGAAGCTATTTATTACTTTCAAATTTTAATTACTTTTAGCTTATTTTCATTACCTGTTTAGTTGGTCGTAGAATTTTTGGCTAACCCTATCCATTTGGAATATCCAGTGTTTGCATCAATAATATTTTTGATCTATAATTTTTGAAATATTACCTCAAGATTAGTATATGTTATAGTATAGATATTGTCTTAGTCCATTTGGGCTGCTAATGACAGAATACCATAGACCAAGTGGCCTATAAACAAAAGAAATTTATTTCTCATAGTTCTGGAGGCTGGGAAGTCAAGATCAAGGCACAAGAAGATTCAGTGTCTGGTGAGGGCCTGCTTCTTGGTTTATAGAAGGCCATTTTCTTGCTGTGTCCTCACATGGTGAAAGGAATGGGCGAGATCTCTGGGGTCTCTAGTATAAGGGAATTTAGATCATTCATGAGGTCTCCACTCTCATGACCTAATCACCTCCCAAAGGCCCCACCTCCTAAAACCACCACATTGGGGATCAGGATGACAACATATGAATTTGGGAGGGAACCCAAACTTTCAGTCCGTAACAAATATGATGATGCCTATCCATATTTCTGTAGAAAATGTGTACATAATTCCAACCCCTAATTTCCTTATAAGGAGGCACTTTATTTTTATGATTAGGTTTGTTTTTTTCTGCATTGGGAGGTGGGTATAAGCAGAATAAGCCATATATACCCATATTGCATGAGTAAGGCATGAGACAAACAATTGCCAGACAATAACATCATTTCTATAACGGAGAGTAGTATAAAAGACAGTAGGGGCAGAGGGAAAAGAGACCTCCCAAATACCGCTGAAAGAAACAGGAAAAGCTTCAGACCAGGCAATGTCTTGTCTGAGGCTCTACAGCCAAGTGGAACTTTGCCAGGTTTTTTAATGGAAGAGAACAGAGGAAATAAAATGCATGAATGCAGAGAAATCAGAGTTTTGCATAATTACAAAGTTATGATGAACTTAGAATTTAAGAAAACAAACAAAGCCACGGCAAGTGATAAGACAGGACAGGTATGCAGCCGTGGGACATTGAGATGGAAGTGTCTAGTTTGTTGACTTTTGAAGAGAAATCTACTTTTCACAGAGGTAGATATCATGAGCTATAACAACAGAGGACCTATGACCAACACAGAAACCAGTCTGGGTTAAATCATGAGACTATTTCTTAAGGATGGCAAGCTATTTGACATTCATGTGAGAAATTATGTAAAAATATTGTGATGGATATTGTTAAAAGGGAATGCTCATTTCAATTCCCCAAACTTTCTATTTCTATGGAAATTAATAGTCAGGGAAAACACACAAAAAGATGATCAATATGTATGTACAGAGATTTGGCTCTTGATAAACACCCATATGATAACATCGGGTCTACTCAGCACATTAATGAAATTTGGCAAGATCTATGAATTGTCTTAGCAACATCCCAGGAAATGAAGTTTGGCTGATGCAATGCCATCTTAGGAAAGGCCAGATCTGCATATCATTAACATTTGTATTGGTGGGTTCCCAAAAATGGTTGTAGTCTGACCCAAAACGAGTGTTATAATAAAAGCCCCCGCTTGCTACAGGAGTGTGAAACCATCTGAGGGAAGCAAAAAATTAGACATTTCTTCAAGCACAAACGGCTGGTGTCAAAACTAGTTGCAATAGCGCTATGTTCAGCAGCTGCACCTGTGTGGTAACTAGGGAGATATCTGGCTATGAATGTTTGTTTCACACATCAGAATTTAAAGTAGAGGATGGAACACACTGGGCAACATCTCATGAAAATGGAGTGGGGTTTTCTTTCTCTCTCCTTAAAAAAAGAGTAAACCATGACATAACAGTGTTTTCATCTGTGGACAAATGCATATTTTTCTATACTAGTAATGGCGTTTAAAGGGAAACATGCCTATTTGGTTACTGACCACTCCCACTTTATAACTATTTTGGAATTTCCTTTTTAAGCAATCTTTCCTGGAGATTCAGTATTGGCCAAAGACCAACTTACTCTATGCCAAAAAGTTATTTCTCAGGCCCAATTATCTAGGAAGCTCATGAAATGTGCGCCTTGGCAGGCTGAAGAAAAAAAATTTTAATCAGGTTTTCCAGAGGAACTCTCAGAATTTCCAATCCAAGATCCCACTTTGGTTGGAAGAGGAGGCACAGACAGAATGATTAGGAAAGAAAAATGAGAAGTGTTGTCTGTTATACAACTGTGAGTAGGTTCGTTGGATCAGATCCGTCGCGGTAGAAGTGAAGGGCATGGTCAAAGGAAGGGATGTAGAACTAAGGATCTCTTAAAATGCCCATATACAACATGACCACTGATATTTGGGTAACCCTAAGGAAAGGCCTAGAAGTTAGAGGCAAGATAAAGGTTTCTCTTTGCAGCTATTTGAGCCAAATGAGTAGGTCAGAAGCAAAGAGGACCAACAGGTTAGTCTGGGATCCATGTCAGGTAGAGGTCCCGGAGACTGACAATGACCTAGGACTTAACTTATTTATACCCTGTTGCCCAGTTGCAACAGCAACCATGGCCTGAGTCCAAAGAGGCTCCAACCACACCTTCAGCTGTTCAGAAACCGCCCTGGCTCCCTTTGCCTCTGCTCCCTTATTCCTACAGCCCGGGAGAAATTCCCCTTCATCTGCAAGCCAAGATCCACGCCTCTCCATTTCTTCTCTTTAATGAGAGTAATATTCCTTTAAGGAGAAAACCCCATTTTTAAAAGGAAATAGATTTTGATCTTTAGATTTTGCTAAGCTTATCTCTTACCATTTCTTACAATTAGCTTCTTTCAATTTCTGCCTTTGAACATATCTCCCAAACTCTATCACAGAAACCAAAGGCATCTTCCATCCCATTCTACTTAAATTTCCAGCACATATCTCAACTCTTTCAGGAAAATATCTAAGATATGCTAGATCTAATCATGTATTATTAATTCTATATTCAAAAATTCTGTATTTCAGGGGCCAGCCTGGTGGTGCAGCAGTTAAGTGCACACGTTCCGCTTTGGCGGCCCAGGGCTTGCCGGTTCAGATCCCAGGTGCAGACATGGCACTGCTTGGCACGCCATGCTGTGGCAGGCATCCCACATACAAAGTAGAGGAAGATGGGCACACATGTTGGCTTAGGGCCAGTCTTCCTCAGCAAAAAGAGGAGGATTGGCAGCAGATGTTAGCTCAGGGCTAATCTTCCTCACCAAAAAAAAAAAAATCTGTATTTCATTTATCACCTGTCTGATTGACAAAAATTCAAAAGTTTGACAAAATACTCTGTTGGCAAGGATATGGCAAAACAAACACTCTAAACATGGCTTCTGGTGGTGGTACAAAACGGCAGAAGCTTCTAAGTAATTTGTTAAATTCTGGCAAAATTGCACACATATAATCTTTAACCTATTATATCTCATTATTTTGAAAAGTGGTCAATAAAGTGAAAAATAAGATTTATCCTGCCTTTCCTATATGAACTGTTAACTCAGAGTAAAAACTCAAGAAAGTAAGTCTCTCGATTCTAATTAATAAATGTACAAGGAATGATAGGATTAGATTGTCACTAATTTTCTGTTTCTAATAAAGCAATGAATTAAGTTGTTAAAAAACAAAATTCAACTGAGTAAATTTTAAAGATCTTATTGGCTTTATTTAACAATTCGGGAATCAGCCAGCATCCAAGTTAGCAGATAGAAGGGAGCAGTACAAAATGAAAGACTTTTATAGGGAGAAGGGAACAGGAACAAGAAAGTTATACTAGACAAAAAATCAGACGGGTTATGGCAAAGTCACATTCCTTCAGGGGATGGCAGGGGTCTATTAGGCAGATTACCTAACTAGTGCTAATTAGGAGATTCCTAATTGACTGGTTTAAGATTCCATTTCTGAAAGAGCTGAACTGTAAGTTAAGCCTTGGTTTCGTGACATGAGGCTTAGCATAAGTGACTCCATTTTGGGCCTGTTGTCTTGTTTTTAACAAAGTTATGACTATGAACACCTAATATCACATAGAAAAAGCCAACCTAACCTTATACTGATAGAAGTACATACATAACCTAGGAAGTAAAAGCCTGAAGGTTATCAAACCTCTAGATCCAAGTAACAGAGACACATGTTAAATAACACTATATAGTTGGGGCTGGCCCTGTGGCCAAGTGGTTAAGTTCGCACGCTCCGCTGCAGGTGGCCCAGTGTTTCGTTGGTTCGAATCCTGGGCGCGGACATGGCACTGCTCATCAAACCACACTGAGGCAGCGTCCCACATGCCACAACTAGAAGGACCCGTAACGAAGAATATACAACCATGTACTGGGGGGCTTTGGGGAGAAAAAGGAAAAAAATAAAATCTTAAAAAAAAAAATAATAACACTATATAGTTATTTGCATTAGTTCAATAAGAATCTGTTCTCCTTGTAACAGCACACAATTGGAAGTGTTGGTTATATTACCAAGGTTTTGACTGGAACGTCATATTTGAGAGTGATGCATGTGGAATAAGATATGACCAGACAGTTTTAAGGAACTAGGTTGAGTCAATAAATCCCCCTTCAAAAAAACTACCTAGTCTCTTGCTGTCCAAGTTTCTGGCACCCTTAGAGGTGAGTAAGAAAGATCACTTCTTGGCAGGCCCAGGAACCTCAGGATATTTTGGGGATCTTGAAAAGAGAAATTCGCTCAAATCTATAGGTATTATAGGCGAAGTCTGATGGTGAGTCCTTGGCTTGGCTTCCTACCCTCAAGAGGCTCTTAAAAGTCCAATCTGAGATTACTTATAAAAAACTCCAGCAAAGCAGACACTAAAAAATCCTATATGGTCATCACTATTTTCGTTGCACTTGTGTAATTAGTCACGCCAAGTTTAATGAGACTATTTTGCAAAAAAATTAGTCTTATTGTGGTTATGTTTGATAGAAATGGGGATGACTGTAGACAGAAAAAATATATTTCATTGGAAAACTATTGTACACTTTTGTGGATATCAGATTCTAGTGCTGTGCATTTTCTTTGAGGTTTTGTTACTTACTAGTAAGCCAGACTGGATCCCGAATTCTCTTAGTTTCCTCAAATATCTGGTTGTGACTCTCCAAACTAACATTTCCAATTTTCTCCCACCCTTCTGTGTTGGAATAACTAAGAACAAAAATTTCTCTTTTCTCAAAGCCCTGCAAGCTGAAATTAGACAACTTGATATAAATAAAGGGAAATCACAAGAGTTCATGTATAGGTAATCTTCATGCCTGTTGCTGTGTGGCCCACTCAGAAAGTTCACCAGAATACCTGATGACATCACAGAGGCATTCAAACAGCAAAAGAAGATTTGAACCCAACATCTAGAAGTCTCGACTGCGTGCCCTCTGGACTCAAACTGGGTTTATAGTTGGCTACAATTATTAACTTTTGTTTTTCTTTTGTTTCCATAGAAATGTCTCCTATTAAATACCTGATTGCTCATACCGTATAAACCCAACTTTGGGAGCCCACCTGCATCACCACCTTCTGAAATGAGACACAACTGCTTAACTGAACTGACCTACTCTCAGGACAAAGAGACTGGCTCGGTGAGCTATGGGGCGATCCACCAATTCAACTTCTAGACTATGAAACTTTTTGGGGAAGTTTCAAAGGCTGAGAATGAAGGGTAGCAGAATACGCCGCTCAAAATATGCCTCTTTGGCATAGGGATTATTTTGGGCTGATTATTTTGAGAAACAGCAGACACAGGAGAAGCTCTAAAAACAGTAGAAGTTACCCTTTCATAAAGGAAATTTACATTTAAAAAGGAAATTTCCGTTTATTAGAATGTCTCCCCCTCCATACCAGGAAGAGAGGATGATTAAATCACAAGAAACTCTTGTCAATGGAGAAGGCACCAACAAATCTGCACACAAAGACTTACCCTTGTTTACCGTGCTTTTCTGGAAACCTTCCCAGAACCGCCTCCTCACACCTTTCTTTCCCTGGGTATCTCTCAGGTATACATGAGCGATACTTGTTAATAAACTTCTGTTTGTTCTTCTTTTGTTAATCTGTCTTTTTTTACAAGGGTCTCAGCCAAGAACTCAGAAGGGTAGAGGGAAAATTATTTTTCCTCCCCTACACTATTCTATTGTGAGAGGATTTCACTCTAATATGGAACCGGAGGAGATGAAATGGAGAATCTCATGCACATGCCCGAAGAATGGAACATGAGAACTGAGAGAATGATTTCCCATGAATGCCTGACACATAGAAGACCAAGAATCATCTCCTGATCAATGAACATTTGCCAAGAATCTCTCCTCATCCTCAAGCCAATAAACTTGCTGCTTGCACTCTGACTGGACTTCTCCCTGTTTGCACTTCTTGTCCATAACATCCCACTCCAAAGCCTCAATGCACCAGCCTGTAGCTTGCTAAAGCATGCATTTCCTGAATTATAACTCCTCTGCTATTCCCAAATAAACTCAATTTCTGGTAATTTGAGCTTGCCACAGTTTACCTCCTTATTTACATTGACAGTATGCTTTAGTATGAGAAGTGGATGGGCGTATGAATGAAACAATAACAGTTATGACTTGATCATTGTTGAAGCTGGGTAATGAGGACATTGGAGTTATTTTATATATTCTCTTAAATTTGTATCTGTTTGAAATTATCTTTAATAAGAAGTTAAAGAATGTACCGTAATTTACCTTATGAGAATATAGATCTTGGGCCAAAGGCTCCATGATTTTCATTCTGCAAACCTGAGATGAGAGACAGGAATTTGTTTTTAGTTTGGGTGTCAAACGCTTCTCATGTAGGTTACCAAAAATATACACTTTTGTGTCTCCTCAGAACTTGAAGTATGAAATAGTACTTGGCATGTAGATTTGCTGCGATTTTAAGCTGTGTTTTCATCTTCACAACTAGACAACAATTAACATTTATTCCTGTTTTTCTCACTATTTCTCTAGTACAAGTGCTTTATTTGACAGATCTTCAAACATAGTAACTTCTTTTATTCCTCCTGAAGAGAGTGTATATGCCTTAATCCAAAAGAATTTTTCCTGAAATCCACAAAACCAAGGTATAATGCAGAGACATTTTAAGGCTGATTATATACGCCTCTCATCAATCAATTGCGACTTGCTTCAAACACTTAGATGAGAAAAATATCATAAAACATACCCTATTCATTTTTACCCTTTTGTAAGTGTAAGAGTTTATTTTTAATCCTTTGCTTTAAATAAGTTCACAACTGCAAATTGATCTTTATCAGAAAACGATGATAATAAAGCACCCCACAGCATCTGCCTTGGCAAGATCAGAACTTAAAATCTTGATGCTGTTTTTGTTCCCACAAATGGAGATAGGGAGAAAAACTGAAAGGACTATACATGTGTGTGTGAGCGGTAAGCAAACGTAGCCATTTAAACTGGACCGGCTTAAACTGAACGAAAAATTTAAACTGGATGAAAAAATTGGCCCGGGCTTCCCATTGTCCCCTGTGGACTTCTTTACAGAGTCAGCGTGGAGTCTGCTGAGAATGAGAGCTGCACCGGAAACCAGCCACTGCTTTCTTTTACTTTCGGAAAGAGAAAAACCAAAAGCCATTCTTTGAAATTCAAGGAAACGTAGAACTACCTTTGAATTAATCAAGAACACTTCTAAAAATTACATTAGAATTCTTAGTTTTTAAGGCCATTTCGAGACCCAGAAAATTCACATGAAAAATTTTTACTGCCCAAGTCTGTCTGAACTCCTGCTGTTGTTTCAAATATTTGAATTCCATGGAAAACTTCAGCCAAACCTCACATTATTGTATAACCATAGCAAGGTTTTCCTTGTTCTTTTTCTGTTGTGCAAATAAAACTCTTCTGTTTGCAATGCACAGCTGTAGATACATTTATTTTCTTCCGGTATGAGTAGGACAAAACAAATGAACTTAAATATTTCATTTATAAAACATTATTAATTATTTTGCTACTTGTTTTCTTTTACTTCCTGAAAATTCACATTTAAATAATATTTTTCAGAAATTCTGAAAAGTAATGTGTTTGCCCTCAATTTTGTCTTTAATATAAATAGCCCTAAATTGCTATGATTTCTTGCTATTATTTGTAATAAATATCTATTTACTGATAAGGAAGAAGTGCCTACCCACAATACTGTCTGGGAGAAATGTCTCCCTGGGGGTTATGGCTGAGATCAACTTTGAGGTAATGAAATGACAAAGCATCTTTCATTTCTATCATTCCCTCTGAAATGACTGCAGAAGAACAGGATGTATAGTTCTGTAGTACCCATCGTAGAGATTTACACAAATTGTTCCTTTCTTTCAGATTGCTGTTACTTTCCTCCACGTTACATACTGTCATTAAATTCTCCACCCTCACTATTACAGCTTCCATTACCACCCACATGGCACTACGGCTTTATCCATGGGTGGCAGATGTTATCACCATATGTCATCCGATCAATTTTCCATTCAAGGGTAATGTAATGTTTGGGGGAAAGCCAACTCACACTTTAGTAAAGGCTTTCTCTGTAGTCTTCACCAGCCGTAAATGCAAGCATCCTTTCAAATTCTTGGCTCAGATACCTAACCAAAAAATCAGCAGGGATCTTAGAGATGCTTTGCATGTTTCCGTGTTAGTTGGGCTCTCTCTCACTATCACCTGCCAAATTGTTTCCTATTAAGGAGTTTGGCATAATTTTGCTTTTCCTCTACTTCTATTCATCTCAGAATATTCCGGACAGAGAATCATTAGATAGATGAATACCAAAGGAGAGTAGCAGTTTCAGGTCTGGTTCACGAGCCTGTTACTGCTTGTTTATTTCTAAGATCTCTATCTCACCTCCTTGTTCCACAAGTTGGCATTACTGATAGAGTTTGAAATGTTTATTCTATATAATTCTAAAGGGTAGGCAAATTTAAGACAAGATCCATTTATCTGTATAGTGCTGATTTGCACATGCTCCTTCTCTCTCTCTTTTTCTCAATCTTTTTTGTTTTCTCCTTTTTCCTCCACATTTTCTCCTGACTCCACTCCCATTCTTCCTGTGGATTTGTATCTCCCACATTTATTGAACACATTACTTGCCAGTCACTGTGCTATGCTTTGCATATTTAAATATTAATTAAAATACAGTTCTTCCAGGATCTCCAAATCTTAAAGGTAAACCTTAAATTATTTTGAAACCAGTCCAGTCTAAATCATCGCATTTCCCATCCATGTTGGATAATTAAGATGTAGAATGTTTGGGAGGAGAGGAAGTGGAAACAATTCCTTATTTTTATTGATCATAAAATGATTTCTTCTCAGATGCTCAAGCTGCCTACCATTTGGTGAAGAAATTTTTGTTTACATTATCCATAATCATTACTATTTTAAAGGTTTGGATCATGTCCTTTTTCCATTTTCGTCTTACCAGTTTCAAGATATCCAACTCTCAGGGTCAAACTCATCTGAAACCCCTTAATTCCAATGATCACTTGACTTGTCTTTCTCCAGATATTTTTTAGTTATTTTATGTTTTTCTTGATATGTGACAACCATGTTTCAATCTGCACTTTTATATAAAATAAATGCACACTTCTTTTTCAATTTCTCATTTACTATATTTCCGGAAGGCAAGCAGGTTTGTGAGCACTTTTCGGCAACATAAAATAATGTGTTTAAAAACCAGTCTAAAGTGATATCAATCTTTTCCCAATTTACAACTGATGTTCAAACATCATCATATTTTAAAGTTTGAATTACTCGTTCTTAACTTATAACTTTGTATCTACCCCTAATGAAAATTGCCTACTACTTTACTGTCCATTCATGCTGACCTGTAGAGTTTTCTGTAGTTGATTCTCATTTATTTATTGTGGTCCTCCCCAGGATATGTGAGTGGAATCAGAACACTTACCAGTTTACTGTTCCTCAAGAACATTTTATCAATACTGCTTAATTTTTATAAAATTAACAGTCTTAATCACAGCTGTTTTTGGCAAGAATCTCCGAGAAAACCACTGTTATCATTCTTATTTTTATCGAGAGCATCTCATTACTAGGCAAATTCTTTATTTTCTTTAAATTTTTTTTTTAAAGATTGGCACCTGAGCTAACAACTGTTGCCAATCTCTTTTTTTTTCCTTTTCTTCTTCTTCTCCTGAATGCCCCCCAAACATAGTTGTATACCGTAGTTGTGGTCCTTCTGGTTGTGCTATGTGGGACGCCACCTCAGCATGGCCTGACAAGTGGTGCCATGTCCACGCCCAGGATCCGTGAACTGGTGAAACCCTGGGATGCCGAACTTAACCTGTGAACTTAACCACTCGAGCATGGGGCAGCCCAGCAAATTCTTTATTTTTGATACGTCAATTTTCAGAGCCTCTTCTAACTGAAATGTCATACTTTTTGATGGTTTTGTAAGCAATCTTTTAAAGGATCACTTACCCACATAAAACCTTATACTCTTAAAGTTCTTTAACAGGGGCTGGCCTGTGGCCGAGTGGTTAAGTTCACGTGCTTGGCTTCCGCGGCCCAGGGTTTCCTTGGTTGGGATCCCAGGTGCGGACATGGCTCCGCATCAGGCCGTGCTGAGAGAGTATCCCACATAGCACAACCAGAGGCACTCACGACTACAATATACAACTATGTACTCAAGGGAAAAAAAAGATTGGCAACAATTGTTAGCTCAGGTGTCAATCTTAAAAAAGAAAGAAAAAAGCTCTTTAACAAAGAGATCATAAAGCACATTTTTTTCTCACAAAAATACTTTGTTACATTTGCTCCCCTACTTTTTGCTATAGTTCATGATCCTCCTCTTTGTTATGCAGTCTGCTGGGATGCATCACGGGCAGGAATTACATCTGTGGTTTAATTTGGGGCTCTACACATGGACTAGTTCAGCACTCCAGTTCTGTAGTGTAGACCATGAATGTATATATAGAGAATATAATTTGCTTCATTGGAATGGAAGGTTCACAAAGTCAGAGACTTCGTTTTGTACCGCAGTGTTAAAATAACTTTTGAGGCCCAAGATGAAGCCACTTCTGCCCAGGGTGCTACACCAGAAAACCGAAACTTAGATAACTTTTGCATCCCTGGAAATTCTTCACTTGACCAGAAACAGAGTATATCCAGTCAGTCAGTCCAGAAACATCAAGCCAACTGTGGGCTCTATCCTTATTTCTTTGCGCCTTCTCACCCTAACAAGGTATGTGGGCTAGGCCAATCATATATTTTCTATTTTTCTCTTCCTTGCTCTTTATTCTTTTTTGTTTTCTTTTTGTGGTGAGGAAGATTGGCCCTGAGCTAACATCCGTTGCCAATCTTCCTCTTTTTACTTGAGGAAGATTGTCACTAAGCTAACATCTGTGTCAATCTTCCTCTATTTTATACGTGGGATGCTGCCACAGCATGGCTTGATGAGCAGTGTGTAGGTCCACACCCAGGATCTGAACCAGCAAATCCAAGGCCCCTGAGCAGAGCATGAGAATTTAACCACTCCACAACTGGGTTGGCCCCTGTTCTTGGTTCTTTGTCTTGTAAAATCTTCCTGTCTTCTGCCCCATTTGGCAGTTCTTCAAACTGAAATTGTCCACTTCATGAAGTGGTAAATAAAGTTTGTTTATATCAACTAAATTGTCTTCTTTATTTTTGAGGAAGATTAGCCCTGAGCTAACATCTGCTGCCAATCTTCCTCTTTTTGCTGAGGAAGACTGGCCCTGAGCTAACATCCATGCCCATCTTCCTCTACTTTATATGTGGGATGCTTACCACAGCATGGCTTGACAAGTGGTGCCATGTCTGCACCTGGGATCCGAACTGGCGAGGCCCTGGACACTGACGCAGAACGTGAGCAATTAACTGCTGTGCTACCTGGCTGGCCCCCTAAATGGTCTTCTTTAATCATTTTTTATCACAGTATTTTAATACCAAGAACAGTGTCTTTCACATAAAAATGCTCAATAAATATTTGTGAATTCATACTTGTAGAAGTACATTGTTAATCTCTTACAGGCAACTAATGAATAGATTTTTATGACGTTGCGTTGGTACCTAAGTGATTTTATTGTGTCTTTGAGCATCCCTTGCTGTCTGATGATTATTCTGGCTTTCCTCTCACATGGGCAGAGGCCACAATGATGGTCTAATAGCCTCCTGGCACCCAGACAATTTATAGCAACTTGCATAATACTTTGGCCACTTACACCAAATTTTTTCCTTGAGTTCTTAAACCTTTGGGGGCTTGCCAATAAGTCTTGCTGACATGTGTGGCTCAGTTAGCTCAAGGGTTGTCTTAGTACTCTTTATCACCTTTTGATTTGATACTTCTGAATCTCATTTTCAAAAGGCAGTTTAGGAATTCTTTAATGGTTTCCTCAGTGAAGACTGGAATGAAAAAATGACTTTCTATATTTTTTCTATTCCTTGATATTTTTATGAGACCACAGACATGAAATAGTTCCACTGATCCTTCAGCTTATGTTAATATATTTGAAGGTCTTTTATCTTTGACAACTTGATTCCTTGCAAGGGTTTTCTTGCTCCTGAACGACATAATTTTGGACACATGTGTACTACCTCTCCCCAAGATCATCTCGATTCCATTCACTTGGCAAGATCTTGACTCTCAAAAATACTGGTTTTATAAGATGTCTATTTAGCCAGATAAGCACGAGAAATTTTTGTTTAAGCATTTGGTCTGTGCCAAGCCTCATCTATTTCCTTAGTGGTCATTTGTAGTATCCTAGAACCTGACCTCTACAGCTCAACTGGAGGAATCTTCACTCATTTAATACAGAAAATATTGAAGTCTCTTCCTTTTACAACCTGCTGGCAATTCTTTTACTCCTTCAGGTTATCTTCATTTTCCAGCTTTTAAGAATTGTTCAATTATTTAATAATGGTATTTAACCTTAGAGATTTTACAAGATTTCTTTGTCATAAAAGATTTTTAAAGTTACTGAGACTACTCCCAGAAGGTGTGTTCCCTTTGCTTTTGGTAACATGCAGCTGAGTTCCCGTGGTCAAGGCTCCCACTGTCACTGGTCCTTAGGAAAGCATCTTTCTCTCTCACCATCATCCTCTGTTATCCCCATCACTTCTGTCAGAAGAGCGGTCAAGGTAGAGACCTGCCACAGCACACAAGGCCACTTTATGCCTCTGTTCATATTCAGATTCTTCAGACTGAAGAAACAGCCTGGTGAGCAATGTGCTAGAAAATCCTTGTTCTGGGTGTTTGTGAAGCACTGAACTTGTCTTCATTTCTTTATTTCTCATTCATTCTTAAAACCACTTCAGTATGCCTCCTGCCTCAACTACTCCCCTGAAACTGTTTTCTTTCAGTTCACCAAGAACGAAAAGTCAAATTCAATAGACAACAACAGGGCTCTAAAAATTAAGTCAGCAGAGAAAGACAAGCACTGTATGATATCACTTATATGTGGACTCTTAAAAAGCATACTTGTAAAAACAGAGAATAAAATGGTGGCTACCAAGGCATGGGAGTTAGGGGGACAGGACAGCTGTTGTTCAATTTCACTGTAGGGGAAGAAGAAATTTTCCTCTACCCTTCTAGGTTCTTCTGGCTGGTCTAAGAATTAAATTGACGTGAGACAGATTAACAGGAGAAAATCAAACAAAGTTTAATAACATGTATACACAGGAGAAACCCAAGAAAATTGAGTAACTGTCCAAAATGGCTGAAGCCACAACCTAAATACCTTCTTCAGCTAAAGATAAAAGAGGATGTTGGGGGTAGTGGTTTGGGACTTCAGCGGGAAGGAAGACAATTCACCTGGAGATGGAAAAGCAAATGTTTGGTAAACAAATGTTTTCCACGCCATGCAGAGACAATGGGACACATGGAGGACTTTGATCAAATGGGCCTTGCTGGATTCCTCCCCATCTACCCTTCCTGGTTCATATTACACCATAGTGGTCTACGGTGATACCTCCTTCCTGGAACAGGCCTTCTATCTTAAATTCCTTAAGGCAGTTAAGGGAAAGGTGACAGTTTCTTTCTGAGTCTTTTAAAACCAAAGAGACCACATTTTGGGGTGGTAAATTCTGCTCCCCTACAGTACAAACTTACAACAAATAGTAAATAAGCCTTAGAGATGTAATGCACAGTACAGTGAATATAGACAACAATATTGCATTATAATCATCAGACTTGCTAAAAGACTAGGAGCCAATTATTCCAACTAGTAAAAAGAAAGGATAATTGTGCAGCATGATAAAGATGTTAATTATTGCTACAATGGCAATCATATTACAATATATAAATGTATCAAATTAACATGTTATATGCCTTAAATTTATACAATGTGATACGTCAAATACGTTTCGATGAAAAAAATAAATTAAAAAAATAAAACTTAAATGTGCGTATGACTTACCTGGGGATTTTGTTAAAATGCTGACTGTGATTCAGTTTACTGGGGTGGGGCCTGAGATTCTGCATCATAACAAGCTCCAGGGGCTACCTTAGCTGACTTCCGTGAACTGCACTTTGCATAGCAAGGCACTAGGACTTGCCATAGCCTTTGATCCTGCATCTTCCTGGATTTGCTACACCACTCTCTTGGCTTCCCTCCTGTCTAACTGCCCCTCCTAAGCCTCTTTACTTCATTGCACTTCTTCTGTTTGTTCTTTAAATGTACATAATCCCCAGAGTTTCATTCTCAGTCTGCTTCTGTTTCTAGAGCGATGGTTCTCAAACGTTAGCGTATGAGAAAGTTAGCTGGGAAACGTATTGAAAGTGGAGATTTCTAGTGGTTTGGCATGCTCCACTTTGGCAGCCCGGGTTCACAGGTTCAGGTCCGGGGTGTAGACCTACCTCACTCATCAGCCAATCTGTGATGGCCACCCACATACAAAATAGAGGAAGATTGGCACAGGTGTTAACTCAGGGCTAATCTTCCTCAAGCAAAAAAAAAGAGGAAGACTGGCAATGAACGTTAGCTCAGGGCAAATCATCTCCAGTTGAAAAAAAGAAAAAGGAGCTTTCTAAGTCCAGTCGAGAGATACTGATTAAGCAGGTATGGGGTGGAGTCTATTAATCTGATTTTGTTTTTCTTTTTGAGGAAGATTGGCCCTGAGCTAACATCTGTGTCCATCTTCCTCTATTTTATATGTGGGATGACTACCACATCATGACTTTATAAGCAGTGCGTAGATCCACGCCTGGGATCTGAACCAACGAACCTCAGGCCACTTCAGCAGAGCAGAGAAACTTAACCACTATGCCACCAGGCTGGCCCCTAGTCTGCTTTTTTAATTCAGATAAAGGACTTCCTTGGCTCACAATTTTGAGAAGCCCTACCCTAAGGGCACTCATCCGCTTTCATTGCTTTAACCACATCCTAGATGATTTCCAGATTATGCTTACACCCCAGATCTATCCCTGATTTCAGCTGACTACCTAATATTTCAATCTGAATCTTCAAAAAATTCAAAACTTCCAAATTAAATATTATTTTCCCCTCCAAACCTCTTTTTCTTCCTCTAGCTGAGATAATGGTGCCGCAATCTAACCAGAAGCAATGTAGTTAGAGTTTGTGCCCAAGGAACACTTGTCTGCTGAGTTGCTGACCTACAGCACACTTCGCATAAGAACTTGGGAGAGCTTGCTAAGATGCCAAGTCACAAATCCTCAAATGCTGATTCCTTAAGTCTGCAGGGCAGCCCACAGATCCGCATTTTTTAACAAGTCTCCTCGCAGTGATTCTAATGTAGATGGCCCCCAACCCCCACTTTAAGAACTGCTGTCCTAGGGATTCCTCCAGCTGTTCCCAGCAGTAAGGTGGGAATAAAGGGTAGTTTAACCTTCGCTTTATCTCTAGCAGAGTCTCCCAGAAGCTACTCCAAAACACCGTGCAAGCCAAGTAAAATCAGTGCGCATTCATCTAAAGTTGGTTTCAGGTCAAGTCACCAGCCACTCCCCTCCGAACAAGATTGACACCCCTAAGCCCCTTCTGTACAGTTATTGCTGGACTACCAATGATTTGCCCTTATGCCAGTTACTTTGGGAGCTAAAGAATACTTTCTTGGTGCTTCTCACTTTTTTTCTCCCTTTGGTGTTATTTCCATGAGGACTCATTACTGATTTAAGAAATTTAATAGCAAAGCCTATAAATGTCTCAGGTAGAGAGCACACACCTCTAAGGTGGAAATAAAATCATTGTTTAGTCTATATCTCCCAAGGAAACTTTTTGGACCACTTCCACTAGCAGAAGCTCAGTTAATAGCACTCTTTATCATAAAGAACCATGATTTGTATTATATATTTTGAATTAAGAATACAATCTGTACATAGTTTGAATTCTTTTTTAGTCCCAGCCTACCCTCCTTTAAGCTGTGAACAAATTTGCTTTGTTGCTTTGGAGAACTCTAACCTGATGTTTTCCTCAATTGTCTTCTTGTACATATTATGCTTCTTAGTTCAGGAGTGAAATGATTTTGCCCAAGGTTATTAGAATAAAATTGAAGTTCAATTAGTCACTTTGAGACATGGCAACCAAGATCTCTTTTTAATCTTTAACAAGCTCCATTATTCACACAGGCAAATCGATTGTCGACATTTAAGGAACCTGAAGTAACACAAACCACATAACTTTGAAATATTTGAATATTCTAATACTCAGAATAAAATGTCTTTTTCATAATAATTAGGCTCTGAAACTGGTTTAAAACGGAAACAGTGCCAAACAGAGGTTGAAATGCAAATAGTAGGATACCTCAATGTAAAGGGTCTTGATCCATTTTAATTTTATCTCTTTGCAAACTGAATATGCAAACTGAATATGAATTATCTTGATGTTCAGTCTCAACTTCTTCCATCTACATATCAAAATGTACAATGAGAAGATAAATTTTTTTCACTGAGGAAGATCAGTGGGAGCTGCAAAAATAGACAATTTACGTAGGTTTTACCATGAGCGGTTTGCTTTGATTTCAAGTTGGAGAGGCATTGATTAGCCCTATTTTCCTAAATCCAAAGCAGCACATTTTGCTTCGGGTGAGTTCGTCTGAAGATATTTTCCATGGTTTGCAGCTATTCTTTGAAAGATCTTTCATCTCTTTCTTCCCTCTCCATATTCCATTTCTTGCCTCTTTTCCTCTCTCCCAACTGCGAGGATTTGTCCTCTAAAAGAATGAGGGTGGGAGGGAACAAGGGATGGAAACAGAGCAGGGAGCATGAGCCAGAGAATGCCAGGATCTGGCTTTTGTGATTGGTTGGCTGCTGCCTGATGGATAGGACGAGGGAGGAGTGAACTCTTCAGTCTGCTCTGACCGAGCCGAAGTACAGAAACCATATTTACAGGTAAGAGCAAAAGAGAAGAAAAAAATTCTTTTTCCTCAAAAGAGAATGCTTCTCAATTCTTATTGAGACAATTTTATGGTATGATAATTATTCTGAAGTCATTTCCCGAAAGCGTGTCACTTTCATTATTGAGGAAGATTTGCAATGAGCTGTCCTTTCTGCAAAATCCTTAGCTCATAAAAACACCAGAGGCATGTCTTATTCTGGATAACTTTCTAAGCAAGTGTTATTGAAGCAAAATTAATAGGTAAAATGAGTCATCATCTGTCCTTTTTTGTTTTTGTTCGATCTTATGTTATTGGGAATCAAAGGATGAGGAGAGCTGGGTAAATTCCACAGGTCCTGAGAAAATGGGGCTTTCTCTGAATATACAGTATTTAATTTCCTGTGATGTCTTTTAATGTTTACAATATAATAAATGGTTCAGGAAAATAATTTTTGGAGGTTGTAGACTCTTTGCGCTAATTTAGAATGAATGATTCATGTGCATTTAAGCCCTTCTGTTTAACTTACTGCTCTTGATAAATCTCATGCTATTGAGTAGTTGTATCATTTTATTTAGTAAATTGTAAGCTTATATGATAATTAAACAACTGTCTATATTTGCCAACATGCATGGGGCCGTTCTCATTTTAAAAGCTCAGAAACCTGTTTGTGAAGGATTTAACATTGCTATAAAAAATAGCATCTTAATAGGCAAGTTTCAATGGTAGTTTTATGTATCAATCAAATATATCTAGACAAGAATTCCATCACAGCATTTATATTGTTGGTAATATCCTGAGGGCAATATATATATATATATTTTAACAGCTCAAAAGTTGAGATTTTACTTTACCAGTTGCTTATGTCTCTTAATATTATCTTTTATTTTCCGTGAGGGAAAATAGGGGAGAGTTCTAAATATGTAGGCTAAACAACACACTTACAGTAAAGACATATAAAAAAATAATTTTACTCCAAGTCATTTAATTATTTTAATTCATAAATATAGGTCAACTAAGGATGGGGGAACTTCATTAAAATCTAGCTTCTTTTTAAAAAGGTTGTTAATGACTTGGGCACATTGGCAATCAATGAATACTTGTTGATTATGATAGTAAAATAAAAGCCTTTCAATGATTAAATGATTTGTTCATCTATTTTTAAAATGGTTCCTTTGAATGAATCACAAACTAATAGGAATGTGTATGCATCATTTCTAAGGATTTTTTTGGACTTGTCTTTGCTTTTTGTTTTTGTTGGAGAGATGGATTTTGTCTTTGAATAGCAGACAAAAACCTAAAAGGTCTTGCAAAATTTAAAAAAGGGGACGATAAACCTCTGAATATTGGGTAAAGATTATCTAAGTGAATGGAGAGCTATCTTAAATTTCCTAAATGTTCTAAATATAGTTAATAGTATGTTTACACACGTAAGTGTCACATTGACCCAAGCAAATACTCTTTCATGGTTTATTTTGTACTATTTCTAGATTTCAAAAATCATTATATTTTACTGAAATGTTGCCATGCTTCTAATTATTGATGAATTTCTTCTGATCTTGGTTTTTAACACAAAATGATAGTAGAAACGAATCCACCCCCTAGACTGGAATTTAAGGTGATACAGATATCACCTCCTGAAATGTGTTGGAGAAAATAAGTCCCAGCCGTTATATTTTTTGGAAATTATAAATTCCAAGTAAAGCTACCTCCAAGAATGAAGAGGAATTGATGAAAATTAGAGAGCAGAGTTCCACATGGTTTTAAATTATTCTGTTTCCTTGGCAACCAGCTGCTGCAGATGCATTTTGCTTTCTTTGGCTAAAAATATCATCCTTTTAATAATCGCTAAGGGAAAGGTTCTGAATAAAACCAGAGTATATTGTTGCTGCTTTTTATAGTTTCCTTAGTGATTCATATATTTTGGATGAAAAGTAGACAAACCCTTTCTCAATCAGCATTTCCTCTCATCCACTGGCACATGTCTGCATGAGACAGCTCCGGGAGATAACTGTGGTAGCTTTTACTGCAGAGACTACAGGAGAGAGAGAGAGGGAGAAAGAGAGAGAGAGAGTGTGTATGTGTGTGTGTGTGTGTGCTGGAGTGAAGGCAAGAGAGACGAAAAAAGCATGAAAGAAAACAGTTAAGAGGTTCCTGTCCAAGTGAAGGATGAAACAAGGCAAATGAAAACCATGTAAGGCTGCTCTGTGAGAGATGGCCAAGCAAGACCATTTGTTTTTCCTTTAGTGCAAACATTAAGATTCAAATGTAGGTTTTAACAGAGACCACTATATACAACTTTGTCTCCTTTTGCACACTACTTTCTTTCCTCTTTCTCTTTATATTTGTAGTGATTAGTAGTTTATTGAATAAGAGAATAAATTAAGAAACATTTTTTTTAAGATTTTCTTTTTCCTTCTTCTCCCCAAAGCCCCCCAGTACATAGCTGTATATATTTTTCAGTTGTGGGTCCTTCTAGTTGTGGCATGTGGGACACTGCCTCAGCATGGCTTGATGAGTGGTGCTAGGTCCACACCCAGGATCTGAACTGGTGAAACCCTGGGCTGCTGAAGTGGAGTGCTCAAACTTAACCACTTGGCCACAGGGCTGGCCCCAAGAAATATTTTTTAAAGTATCAGTCATTTTAATCATTAAAAAAAGCTTGAAATTTATGTTCAGGCTATGGACAGCGAGGAAGATTAAATACATGTTTTGACATATTAGATTAAGAATTTTTTTAACTTAATGTCCAGAGCATGCTTCATTAATGCAGCCATGTCCTTACCTTTGTAATCTATCTCATATATAAAAAATTACACATTGCTGCAACCTAAAAGCTGTTTGTTTTAAGGTTATATTTGAAATTTAATACAGATTATTGTAAAGATACATATATACTTTTTTTTAAAATTTAAAACCTTTTGCTTTTTTTTGGAAATAAAAAATTCATTTTATGTGGCTTTGAAATAAAAATCACAGCTATCATCATATTTTACCCTAGGCACTTTCTTAAATTAAAACATTTCCATTATAACATTTTTTTTCTCCTGTATTTGGCAAGGGGGAAAATCATCATAAAGCTGTTACACTTTTCCTACTTTATTATTATTCAGATGAGATTCCTAACTCTATTTTCTCTTTTACCATTCATTTAAACATTCTGATGTATACTTTATTTTCATAATGTTAACTTAGTCTATTAGATTTAGTGTTAGCAATGTAGCAAATAAGGTACTACATGCTTAAACCATGTTTTAATATATTTAATATTTATCCAATACATTATTTAAAGTTAAATTGATTTGATATGTCAGTATGTTATTTTTCAATAAGAGTCAGGATAATGGGAAGTGTTTAGTTTTTATCAATTAACATGAGCAAAGCACTTCAGGGGCAGCACTTTCAGCATTAACACAGGTGACATTAAAGAGCAGGCTAACAAATCAGATAGACTAGTAAATGGATTATACAGCCTGTGCAAAAACCTTTACGTCAGGCAAAATCAAAATTATCAAGTATATTTTTAAATAGAGTTTTTTAGTAGTGTCTCTTTACTGCTTCATACTTCTTTATTTGCTAAAAGTCACTTGCTAGATTCATAGGTGAGTTTACTTGGATCTCTTATGTCTCACAAAAATGGATTCAGCAAAATGAATTATTAATAGCTTCCCCTATAACATAGGTAGACAACTCTATGTCTGTAATGGAAATATGCTAGTTTGGCGAATAACCCCTCATTGCTGGAATTAGAAGGGTGAGATTTTAGAGAAATGGACATTACACCAGGGTAAGAAAGCTTGGGACAGCTTTCACAATGCTGAAATTGTGCTATGGGTAATTCGAGCAAATGAGAAATCGAATTAACTTTTGTACTATGGTAGGCCATAACTCAAAATATTATTGATCAGAGTTATTTTTTACTTCATATAAATTTAATACCTGATAATAGAAGACTTTTATAGGTATAGAAAGGGTGTTGGTCCGAAGCAGCATTATTACTCTTTAATTACCATTTTGTGAATCAAGGAGCAAGGACTAGATTTGATTTTCAAGCTAATGATCACATTTGGCTGTTTCACATATCTCAATGAATCAGTTGGGATCCTTCAATTGCTCAGTGAGTTGTTTAGGTCTGTTATAATAGACTAAAGTGTTGGACCTGGAAATTGTTGAATGTGCATGCTCTGAGAATACAGACTCAACATAACTTTTCAAGAATTTAATTCAAGATTATGATGACCTTAATAAATGTCAGTGCTAATTCAGAGGCTCACCCTTTAACAAGAAAACCACTTGATGCAAGATCAACTTTGCCGTTCATTTTAGTCTCATGGCCAAAAAGGTAAATAGTAGTCATGTGATTTATTTCCAGAGTCTTTGCACTTCAATTGGATAAGAGCTGAACACATTATTTTCCAATTCAACAACAAAGGGTGGTGCACAAACACATTTCTATATTTTTCCTGACTCACATGCACATTTGAAACAATATTATTTATTTATTTATTTTTAAAAGATTGGCACCTGAGCTAACAACTGTTGAGAATCTTTTTTTTTTTTTTTCCCTGCTTTATCTTCCCAAATCCCCCCGGTACATAGTTGTATATCTTAGTTGCAGGTCCTTCTAGTTGTGGCATGTGGGACACCGTTTTAATGTGGCCTGACGAGCAGTGGTATGTCCGCACCTGGGATTCGAACCGGTGAAACCCTGGGCCACCACAGTGGAACATGCGAACTTAACCACTCGGCCATGGGGCCAGCCCCATGAAACAATATTATTTTAAACAAAAACCACCAACTACCAGATGAAAGTAGTTCTTATACAAATTATATCTTTAAACTGTATTGACTATAAAGTCCTTTGGCAAATACTCATTTGATTCTCATGTATCCCCTTTGAATATTTTAGTCTTCCCTTCCCCTTGAAGCATAGGACTGGCTTGTAGAACTAATTCCTTCCTGGATTGTTCATTTTACCTATGACAGAGGTAAGTCTCAGAGAGGGATTCCCACAATGATTCTTTAGTGGGAAACGGAGCGTTTGTTTCTGCAAAATAACAACAGCCATACACTATGTATTGGATGTAATGCAGTAAATACTGGATGAAAGAAAGGCAGAGATTAGGAAGCCTTTGGAAGAAGGTGAAAAAGCATGGTGTGATCAGATGGTCCCGAGACCACAACACAGGAATTTTAGAGTTGCAGAGAACTCTCCACTTAAGTCCTGCCCTTAGCATCCTGTGAGCCTGATTATTTAGACTTACTGTCTCAGTCTCCTTGACTTTTTGTGTTTGCTGTCAGGGTCAAAAACGCATTTTGGTTTTGTTTTCTAAGTGTGTGTTGATACAGCTAGTTGTTGTCATGTTATGGATATATCACAGGATATTTAATAAATGAAGCAAATACTTTCCTAAACAGGACTCCTGAGTGTATTTACAAAAATTTCATTTCCTTTTCTATCCCAGCTTAGGCTAGCCATGGAAAATCAATATTTGTCATCAGTCATTACCCAGGTAATACTGGTTGTAATGCTATCAGCATATTGAGGCAGAAAGGGTCTGGGAAAGATTTCCAAAAGTTATTTAAAAAAATTATCGCTTTACTTTCTCAAAATTTCTCCTTTGTAGCTCCTAAAACCTATACTTAAAATTTTCTATTATTTGGCCACTGTGCTATCTGAGTTGGTGAGGGGCCTCAAGTAGACTCTCCCATGATGCCCACCGAAGTCCCCTTGGGTTGATTGTCAGAAGAGAAACCGAGCTTGGGGACTCCATTATCACCTTCCACATTCCGAGATCGTCACACAACTTATGGTCAGGGCCAACGGGAGCAGCCTCAGGGCTACCTCAGGCCTGTCCTGTGCTCCCTGCTCTGGCTTCTTGGTGTGGTCATTGCAGTCACTTCTTTGACCTCTCTATAATCTTTTATTTAACTATCTCAATTATAATTCTGGGTGGCAGAGGGTTTCCTTTATTTCTGTATCAACAACACTGAATATGATGCCTGATACATATTATATGCTCCAAAATTGTTTTGATGACTGGATAAATAAGTGAATAATCTTGTTAGATAGTCATCGTACCCTTTTCTTGTTCCCTCCCAATGACAGACACTCATTACCTCCTAAGATGGTCCCTTCCTTTCATGTGCTTCTCTGTTAATGCTCTTCAATGTGACAACATCCACATAACATAAATGTCATTAAGCCGGGTAAATTTTATACTGTAGACTTTTATTGTACAAACTCCATTTGAGCCCCCCTAGTTTAACAGGGGATTTCATCTGAATACATTCCCCATTCCATGACTCCCTGCACTATGCTGTTTCATTATCCTACTGTTCTCTTTCTGATACACACACAGAGATCATCATAAATTGAATCTATGGATTAATTGTAAATTAAATGTAATTAATTATAATTTTTAGATTAATATGGAATATAAGCAATTAAATAATGTTTGTGTAAGAAAATATAGTAATATGTATTTTGCCAATCTCTAAGTGTTCTCACACATATACTATTATTCGATGAATCCCCACTCTCGAGTTAAAGTTCTTCAGTAACGTTTGATAAAAGTTAAAATTTCTCAGCAATGTTTTTCTTCTGCTCTGGCCTCACTTGCTGCCATTTATATTGTGTTCTGGTGGACAAATCTAAGCAATAATCCTTGGCAAGTGATAATGCTGAATCAGCTACCAAGAAACCAAAGTTGCGTGCTGAGAGTTAATATACTCATTTTCCTGGGATTTAATGTGTCTCAAGGTAAAGGGAAGCAGATAATATGAACCTGGTGGAAGTTTCAGAGTCTACCAGAGCCAAGTAGAAAAAGGGAATGTCATGCCCTAATGTAATATCTGAGAATCTGAAGAGAAAGAGTGATTGCTAATTTACAAAAAATGTGCTCATTTATATTGGGACTGCACTGTGGTATATATATATACATCCCTCAAATGGACGATTTAGCCAGCTAGTAGCATACCTGCTTCTAGAAATGCATACCCTGAGCTAATAGAATATTGTAACTTTGGGTTCCCTAACAGTTCTTTAGGCAGTACAGCATAATAATCAGTGGAAAGCATAATGGACTTTGCAGTCAGACAGTATGTAGTTCAGCTCCCAGACACGCTATCTTACTGCCTCTATAAATTTGGGCAGGTTACTTCAGCTATATGAGCCTCTGTTTCCCTTTCTGTAAAATTCAGTTATCAACCTGAGTGATATTGTAGATTGACAGGTCTGGATAGAACACTTTTCACCACAGAATTTGGGACATAATAAGAAATTGTGTGCAATTTTAGTTGTTATTGCTAGTTATCCTTTTCTGTTTATAAGCCAAGAATGGAAGGAGCAAAATAATACTCAGGGTTTTCAGTGGCTTCCTAAGTATTATCACTTATTGAGGGATTTTAAAAAGCCATGATTGGCTAGCTTCTTGATTGGAGAGTTTTTCTATTTTTCCATATTAACTGCAATTAAATCATTGGACTTTAGCTGGTGAAGTTAGCATTGTATGAGATAGTGTTTTTCTATCTATCTTATGTTTTTATAATTGTGAAAACAAATCCTAAAATCATTAATGAATAGCAATGGTAGGACCTTCAAAATGTCAAACTGGTGAAGCTTTTTCCAAATTGAGACATAAGTTCTGAGAAAGGTTATTGAATAGTCCATGAAAAAAGTATTCTGTGGTTAAATAACCGGAAGAATCTGGACAAAATTTAAACAATACCCATTCCTGTAGAGCCTTTATTATGCTAATGAGCAGTGAGGTTCTCCACAAAGGGTAGATAGTATTCAGAATTTTCCAGACTTATTTGGTCATAGACCTCCTTTCCAGTGCAAAGCATCAACTGAAATCTTGTGGATCAAGTTTGGTGTATACTACTGTAATCATTTTTTTTTTTTAAAGATTTTATTATTTCCTTTTTCTCCCCAACCGGCCGCCCGGTACATAGTTGTATATTCTTCGTTGTGGATTCTTCTAGTTGTGGTATGTGGGACGCTGCCTCAGCGTGGTTTGATGAGCAGTGCCATGTCCGCGCCCAGGATTCGAACCAACGAAACACTGGGCCGCCTGCAGCGGAGCGCGCGAACTTAACCACTCGGCCACGGGGCCAGCCCCCTACTGTAATCATTTTTAAGACATATGCATACCTATTACCTCTTGAAGAATCTCTAACTCAAAGGCTAAAACACAGTCTATGTTTTTATAATTTTTTAAACATAAAAGTAATTCCAATGTTTCCAATATAAAAACATTTCCAAGATTATTCAGTTAATTACGTGTTCATTCTTCATAAGAGTAATATATTCATGGGGCGGACCCCGTGGTCAAGTGGTTAAGTTCACGTCCTCTGCTTGAGCTGCCCAGGGTTTTGCCGGTTTGGATCCTGGGCGCAGACATGACGCCAATCATCAGGCTATGCTGAGGTGGCATCCCCCATGCCACAAGTAGAAGGACCCACAACTAAAAATATACAACTATGTACTGGGGGGCTTTGGGGAGAAAAAGGAAAAATAAAATCTTAAAAGATTTATTTAAAAAAAGTAATGTATTCAAATTTTATTTCCTCTCTTTTTCCATGTTTTGTTTTTAAACTTTTACAAATCAGAATGTATACTTAGGTTTCAAAATATTTGCTGCCAAAAGAGCCTTACACCCAAAATACATAAGTTACATTCTAAGCTTCACGTTGCTCAATGATAAAGAGGTAATACTATTTATTCAGAGTCATTGTAAGTACAGATGAGATAATATAGTCACAAAATTTAGTTTCTAACACCAAATAAGGACTCAGCAACATTATTATGATCTATTTATTTAAAAGAAAAGCGATTTATTAATGGAGAAAAAAACATAGAACATAATGGACAATATGAAGAAATCCCAAAGAATTCTCATTTAAACTCTTTGAAGGCACCTAGATATAAAGAGGATTCATGACCTATTTCTTCTGCAAAGGTAATGTAAAAATACTAAGAATCACAAACCAAAGTGTCCTCTTTATAGCTATAATAAAATGTCTCTAAACACAATATTTATGTATACTTTACTGAGAAAAAGAATGTTAAGTAACTTAGAAAAACACACACGTACACACTAAAAAGGAAACTCATTAAGAATAAAAAGAGAGCACCTGGGGAAAAAAGTTCTGCTTAACAAGTATTCAAAAAAAACCCTTTTCAAGCAGTAAGATACCTTAAGAGTCAAGGAAGAGAGTGATGATGAAAAGTCTGATTTCAGGTGCCAAAACACCTGGATTCGAACGCTGCCCCAGAGACTAATTAGCTTTATGATCTTGGCCTCTTCAACTCACTTTCTGTGCTCTAGTTTTTAAATTGAAAGTGGTATTAACAATAATGCCTACCTCATGTATGTGATGAGGATTACGTGAGATGATATATGTTGTATTAGTTTTCTATTGCTGTGTAACAAATTACCACAAATTTAGCAACTTAAAATAATGCACTTTATTAGCTTATAGTAATGCAGGTCAGAAGTCCTGCATGGTGTAGCTAAGTTCCTTCTCAGGATCTCACAAGGCTGAAACCAAGGTGTTAGCTCAGCTGAGTTCTTGTCTGGTAATCCTGGAGGAAGATCTACTTCCAAGTTCATTCTTGTTGGCAGAATTCAGTTCCTTGTGGTTATAGGACTGAGGTCCCTGTTTCTTTCTTGCTGCAGCTGGGGCTGCTGTGAGGTTCTGGAGGCTGCACAAGTTCCTTGTTACAGGAAGCTTTCCATCTTCAAAGCCAGCCATGGAGAATCTCTCTTGTATTGAATCCTTCTCACCCTTAATTTCTGACCTCTAGATTTAAAGGGTTCACGTAATTAGGTCAGACCCACCTGGATAGTCTCTGTGTCAGGTCACTGATTTCGGACTTTAATTACACATGCAAAAATCCCTTTGCTACATAATGTGAACACAATCATGGGAGTGATATCTCACCACATTTGCAATCCTGGGGTTATGTAAGTAATGCACACTAGGATGTGGGGGATCTTGTATGCCACCTTAGAACCAGCCTAATACATGTGTAAGATACTAGGACAGTGCCTAGCACAAAGTAGCCACTATATGCACGTTAGCTATTATTCTTTTTGAGTATCTGAAAACCTCACATAAATTTAAAAAGAAAATAGCAATGCCACAGTAATGGCAAGGATGTGGTGAAATGATAACCCAATGCACCATTAACGAAACATAAATTTGTAGAAACATTCTTCCAGGTAATTTGGCAACGTGTACTGAAACCTCAGGACTTCCATTTCTAGGAATTCATCCTAAAGATATAATCAGAGATATACACAAAGATATATGAAAGAAAATGTTAATTATACCTGATTTATAATAATAAATACTTAAAAAGCAACTAACCCTCTCCCTTTAGAGTTTTAGTTAAATATCATGGAATAGCTTTTCAATGAAATGCTGTGTAGCCTTAAACACAAAATATAAAAATCGAATGAAACAAAAACATGTGGTTTTGAAAAATATTGAATGAAAAGGAACATTCTCATGTTGTAAGTGGAGAAATTATATTTTACAAAATTGCACATATGGTATCTGTGTGGTCATGCCAATCTATCAAAACAACAAGGGCATCCTAAAAAAAAGACTTTGTATCGTCTACCCTCATTTTTTGTGCTGTTGCCATTCATTCAATTCCTCAAAATGCAAATAGTGTATCTGGTCCGTCACTCCTAATTTATAGCCCACCTTTCTACTAAACTGGCTAAATTACACTCTCAGCCAAGATTTTAAGAGTATGGCTTTTGCTTTGTTTTAGCTATAATGTAAGGCATCTGGAACACATAATACATACAAATGAAGGATGTAGAAGTTAACACTTAGTAGGAAAGCACGTACAGTGCACATTCTAACACTATAAAATAGCTATTATTCACTCCAGTTTACAGGTGAGAAAACCTTGGCTCAAGAGAAATTAAGTAAATTGTTGAAGAACTGCTATTTAGGAAATGATGAAATCCGGTTTTGAAGCAACTGGCATCACTCTTTTCATCATACCATAATCCTGATGGTTCCTAGGACTTTCTCTATTTTTTAAAATCTCCCCAGGATTTTAATGATTAGCCTCATCTAATCCCGCTGCGGTGCGCATCACTCCGTCCCTATACCGGAAGGCAAATTAGTGGCAACAGTGCAGATTGCTTTTGTCTCCTAAACTTTTTCCAGCTCCAGCCTCTCAGATCTTCAGTTTCAAATTAACAGATGTGTTTTAATTGGAGGATCCAGATGTCACCATAGTTCAGCGTAAAGCAATTCTTCCCATTTCTCTTTCAACCCAAAGGGAGATGTCCCAAACTCCATAATTTTTGGAGCTAGCATTTCTCCATAGACCCTAGAACTCGGCTAATTTCTTCTATCTCTTGCTCTTCTGCAACTAAATTCTCAATAAAACTTGATGCCCCGATCTCTCAAGTCACTAAATTGTTCATTTCTCCTTTGGGAATTTCCCTCCATCTGTCTCAGACTTTCATGTTCTACTTTCCCTCCACATTCCCAGGACCGTTCAACTTACTTTTACTTTTATTCACCTTTATTCTTCATCCATCGCTAGCTCCAACAATCTGTTCTCACTCTTCTTTTAATTTTTGCCAGTGGACCTCTGGTGTCAACCCAAGCCCATGGTCGTACCCCAGCTCTATAGGAAGTATCCTGGCAGGGGGGGAATGAAAGGAACACCAAAATACATACATGGTTGTGCAGGTTTACTAGTTAGTATATCTGGGCTCCCTGGCATCATAGTTACATTATCATAAAATCAACCATTGGATATTTTATTCTGTAAAACTTGCCAAATAATAACAAATATTTAAGTTCTTGGAGGAGATCCATAAAAGCTCTAAACTATTATTTTTAGAAAAACAATTGCCATTTGTAGAAAGGTCAATTTACCTAAGATTCATGGTAGTTCTGACGTCAAAATGGAAAATTATATTTTTGCCTTTACATTTTTTCAGTGATCTGTCTCGATTTGATTTCTCATTACATCATAAATTAACATAAAAATTAATAGCTTATTTTCTTCTCTTACTGTTAAATACTAATAATCTCTTTTATCTTTTGAGTCTCTGGGTTGGTATAAAAGTATTAAACTGTAATTTTGAACATTTTAATTCAAAATCTGACTATTTGACTAACATACAAATTGTAACTATTTTCATATTAGGAGCAGTATTAAGAAAATTATACTAGGGACCAGCCCTGTGGTTGAGTGGTTAAGTTCACCTTCCGCTTCAGCAGCCTGGGGTTTTGCTGGTTCGGATCCTGGGCGCAGACATGGCACCACTAGTCAGGCCATGCTGAGGTGGCGTCCCACATAGCACAACCAGAAGGACCTACAACTAGAATGTGCAACTATGTACTGGGGGAGCTTTGGGAAGAAGAAGAAGAAGAAAAAAAAAAAAACAATTGGTAACAGATGTTAGCTCAGGTGCCAATTTTAAAAAAAAGAAAATTATATTATTTTACGTACTTCTCAAAATAAATTAGTGGATATAGGATCCATAATCATAAAATATTCCCATTAGAGAGATTAAAAAAACCTAAGAAGTCTCTATTTTCTTGGACCTAGGAAACACAGGACCTTATTAGTGGACCCTGAACTAGAATTCTAAAACTTTTGACCTCTAACAAACACAAAACAAATATCACATTTTTTTCGGTGCTTAAAAATATGAATCAAGTCATCTGTACTTTCCTCCGTCTGCTAACAGTTTCTTCCAGCCAAGTACTCTCAAAACAGCATTTGGTGTTATAGGGTGGGCAATATTGTTTAGGATTGCTTTCACTTGACTATGTGGATGGAACAAACTCAGTCAAGGACATGCATAATAACTCTGTTCTCCCTCAGTCATTCTTCCTTTCCACCTATAACCCCAGACATCTGAATGGCGATAGCATCTTAATCTGTCTCACCACTGACCTTCCCCTGCATGACTTCACTGTCTGTTGCTGTGGCAATGATTGCAACATCACAATTTAGTACTACAACCAGAGCACACTATCATGTAGGATGAATCTCTCTCTCTTTCTGACCAACACAAAGTAGAATGAATCTCTCTCTCTTTCTCTCTCTCAAGTGTCTGCTGTGCTTTGGGCCATTTTTTCCCATCCTTTTGTTGTGTATGATATTTAATCATACAGTTCAATCTCCCTTTAATGACTTTGTGCAAGATTCTTTAAGGCCACCAGGAACTAAAAGTATAAATGTGAACAAATCCACACAAATTATTCACATCAATTTCATGTCAGCTAAGGGAATATTTCCAAACAATTTCCTACAACTGACAAGCTTAAGGTATATCAACATTTAAAAAAATCTGTCAACAGCTCTCGGTCCTTAGGAGCTTTCTAAAATCTCCATAAGTCAGTTGAAGATAAGAGTCTCTTCAACCAAATAATGGTTACATTAGGTCACCAAGTGACTTTTTAAGATGGAGACTGCCTTGCTTTCAAACAAGGTCAACCCAGAACCAGAGTCCTATAATCCTTTCAGTAGCAGGCAGTGGTTGTATATTTGACGTTTTAAAAATCTTGAGTAAGTAACTTTAGGGAGGATGGTGGGTAAAGTGGTTATTAACTCTTTGCCTCCATTTTCCCACAAATAAGTAAATCCTTGATAGCGGTCACCATCTCTATTTTCCCTCTTGTTTACCAAACTAAAAGATTTATTCCTTTAGTGTGACAAAGGAAAGTTTCATTTTTTATTGTTAATTTTATTCGCCAAAGAAATACCATAAACTGGCACAATGTATCTGAATTGGTCCTATTTGAAACCTAGCAGGTAAGATGGCCTCTAGGATCATAAAATAATTGGTAAATCTAGAGACAATGGTTCTAGGTAAAATTAAGTACTCACATTATCTTGGGAAGCACTTGACTTGCCCTTCCCTTCTAACTTCTTTCTAAATTCTTTCCCCTCAAAAGAAACTAGTGACCTCTCCAGCCCTCTGATTGGTCAGGTTTTCTGACTTTAACTGTTCGTTTGAGCTGCTAAATCCTCTTTAGGTATCTTCCTTAATTCTAGACCTTTCCCTTCTCCCATCAAATGGACATTTCCTTTACTGTAGGCATTCTGTTTTCTTATGAAATAGCAGGCTAATCAGTGCCACTTTTAAAATATGTCAGATCTTGTCACTCCACAGCTTAAGCCCTGAAGTGGCCTCCATCTCACATGGAGTAATAGCCAGAGTCCTCATAGACTCCACACAATCGAGCCCCCGTATCTGTCTAACCTCCTTGCCTACTGTGCTCAGCCCCTCTATTCCTTTAGCGCGGGCTGCTCTTCACCCACATGTCAAAATCTTTGGCTCCCTCACCTCCTCCACGTCTTTATGCCACTTTCTCACTGTGACAACAGCTCACCAATCGATTAAAAATGGAGTGTTCTCTATTGGCCAAACTTATAGCTGCTACACCACTTAACTCTTTATTTTTCTCCATATCACTGATCTCCATATGACATACTAGATTTTTAATTGACTTATCTGGTTATTATTTGTCTACCCTTTTCCCCAACAACACCCAGTAAGTGACCACCATCAGAGGAAGGAATTCTAGTTTTTCTGTGTTGTTACTTTATCCTTCTCCAGCATCTACACTAGTCGTTGGTATATGATAGAAGCTCAGTAGATGTCTACTGAATAAGTAGTAAATGGCCCCTAAACAGAGGGCAGAAGACAAACAAATTCTTTTCCATAGGATGGTGTGAATGCTGAATGAGGATACTCAGACTCCCTTTCTCAACAATCTGAACAAAGATCTACTGAAAGAATGAGCCCGTTGGTGTTGTCAATTGGTGTTCAGCATTGTGACTTTCACAATGCAGTGAGGTAGAGGCAGGTCTATCAGACGCCAAAGCCATGTGTTAGCTGGGGACATGAGGAAGCAGAAAATACAGAAACAGAGAAGCCAGTCACCAGAAAGACCTGGAACAAATATATCCTAAGGAAATGTAGCCACCAAAACCAAGGGAAACTATGAGATGAATGAGGGGCACAAGCAGGTGGTCAGTCCCATGGTTGCCACGTTTTTAGAAAGTCTCTCTAGTTATACTTGTTCCTTGCTACCAAAGGGAGTAGATAGGACTGCTATGCTGAGATTTGATGGCTTAAGATGTCACTTCTCCTTGGGAGAAAATATCATGCAGGTTTCTTTTGTAAAATAAGTTTGTTCTCCCTGATGTATCTCTAGCAAAGGCATTTCAGGTGTTTTGTTGGGCTGATGGGGAAGAGAATGTTTTGATTGCTTAGTCTAATCTTTCCAAGTCACAGATATGAACCATTCTTTGTCTATTTTGTAGAGCCAGTCCAAGTTGGGTTTTAAATTACAATGTAATCCAAAAATCACTCTTTTAATTTTACAAAAAAACTATTAAGGGAAAGGAGGATGGAGCATGTGAAATCTAAGGATGTAAAGGACTGCTTCTGAATGTGGATGGGGCGTTGGCCAGATTTGGAGTGGATGAAGTTTGGAAAGCATGGAGCCAAAATGGCCTGGACCTGAGGAGCAGCTTCCCACTTTGGCCTAGGAATGCATGTCTGGTTCAATTACAGTTCATGCTACTTACTACCTACTGTCTCCCTGGTTGTGAGACCACTTATCATTGTTCCTATGTTATCATTTTCCTTAGGGTGGAGAAGTATTTCTTGATACTTTCATTACAAATAACCGTAGACAAAAGAGAAGACTAAGATGACTTCATGATTTTATTAAATCTCATCTTTTTTACTCATTGAAGTTGCCTGCCATTATAGGAATTTGTGTTTGCAACCACTGAGCACCTCACAAGTTACTCTATAGCTATGAAGAAATTATTACTCTCAGAGGTTTAATGACTCCTCTAAATTGACATTATCAAATTATTAAAAATGCATCAGCTACCTCCGACTGGCTTTCATTGACCATGTTGATACAGAGACTGAAGAGACTTAAATTAATATTTTGTCCAGTAAAAGATTTAGGGAGTGTGGTTTACCTTGTATAAAATCTATTCAGCCAGCCTCCTTGGCGTAGGACTCAAGTATTCCCTGTGGTTCTGCTGAATTGACTGGAAACATGATAAGGCATCTAAATTCTGTAGGTATAGCCATTCCTAGCAACCAATTTGATATTTGACGGACAAAGAGCCCCAGGAAAGTAGATGCCTTTGTACGTGAGAAAAAAGAAATCCCAAGCAAGATAGACATGCCCTAATCAGTATGCTCGGAGTATGATAGCATGCAAGTGAGTGATCTATTTCATTCTGAACTCTGGCTCTGTCAATGACAGTACACGCTTTACTAGAACAAATCAAATAAATGTATTTGACTCCTGTGTTGACGTTTCAAAGCACTGAACCATATTTCCTTATTCGGCACTCTGATTCCACATTCTTAATTTTGACTTTTTCTCATAAAATACTGTTGTCAGGATGAGAAAGCAAATAACAATGAATCAAGGTAGAATTGTTGTCAATGCTTTAGAACATTATGGAAAGAATAATTTCTGCATGGATGGGATAATGTGGTAGATGCGGTTCAAAAAATTACAGCCCTCAAAAAATGATTTGGAGACCTTGACTATGCAATCAGTGGTCAATGTTTTATTGCTCTGTTGTCCCCATTCCTGTTACAGGTACATGTGACAGCGCTGCAGCTATGAGTGGAATTTTAAAGGGGAAGTTTGAAGAAATTGACAGCTCCTCGTCTTGCTCCTCTGTGCAGGAATCAGATGATGAAGTTTTTAGCTGTGACAGTGCTGACAGTGTTGATAGTGTCAATCCGTCCGCTGCTAATCATTTCACTGGTGAGTACCTGAAGCTGTATTTCAGGTTGTACTCCAAATAATTTTGTGTGATCGATTCTTGGAGTTTCCATCTTTATCCATTGGCTTATATCTGCTCCCAAGTTTCTCGTCATACCAGACTTATTTGCAAAACACGAAATCATTTTGGTTAATTAAGTCCCAGTTGTACACTCCTGTTCATTTCAATGGCGTCTGAAAGGCAGAAAGGAGGCCAATCAAAAGTAAGCAAATAACAATTGAAAATGATTTCATATGTGCCCTCAGCTGTCTGAAAGATCCACCATTTCGAGATCTAATCGACTGAGCTCTTTAGCATTTCTAATACTGGTCAATGAGTTGTGGAATACTCACAGCGCTGAGTACAACACATTCACTTCTAGGTGAGAAAAGGATGTTCGCTTTTAAAAGAATCCTGCTCTGAAGTCGAAGATTTGAAAGCCCTGAGATTCTATAGCTATTTGGACACCAATAAACCTCAGACTCAAGGCCAGGTTAATGCACTACAGTAAGTGCAGCTTTCTGCACGCGTGTACTTCTCCAAGCAGTTGATGTGAACAACGTGTAGCTTAGTGAGATATGTTCTAACTTAAAATTCTAGCCATTTCAAGTTGCATTCTTTGTAACAGATGCACATAAGAAGATTTTGAAATAGGTGAATCTTTTCCAATGTCTCTGTGTCCATTCAATCTCAGTCATTAGGGGAAGAGGGATTTCCAAATTATTTTTTAGAAGAGTTAACATCATGCAAAACAAAACTAAACAAGGTCAATTAAAGCCCCACAACTTTACCCTCCTCTTGTAGGGTGAAGAGTATAAACTTCCTATTAAAACAGCATTCCATAGGTAGAGGTAAAAATTATCAAGCACAAAATAGAGGTTTGTGTTTTTCCACACAATAGTTTTTTCCAGCATTATTTTTCTGGGGCATTTGTGTTTGGGGATTTTTAACTCACCAAAATAGCCTTTTAAAATTCACACTAAAGTTCATACAGTGTGGCTCTGTGATCTCCTAAAATTTCATTTTTAACCCTCTTCTCCTCACCTCCAATAATTCAAAACTTTGTTTGGTATTCATGAATTCTCCCTCATCATTTAGAATAAAAATAGGTATAATTTTATAAGAATGTTTAACCTCTGTATTATTCATCTCTTGCCTAAAATAGAATTTATTTTTCCTGAACTTGTAGGAAGTATAAAAAAGTAAGGAGAAAATGGGGAACACTTGGGAGAGGGAGAAAGCCATAGGTGTTTTGAGAACAAGATTCTCTAGTTACATAGAGGGATTATTGTCAGTCAGTGGATTTGGGGGAATCTGTTTTGTTGGGATCTGTCTATAGTCTTTTAATCCCTTCTTCTAAGTGACCGAAGCCTGTGGAAGGCACACATTTGTTGTCACCCGTGGTGCCTATAAGAGCGCTAAGCATTGAATGATGCTTAGACTTCTTTATTGAGTGAATGGATTAATTTTAGACAATTCTTTTTTTCCACACTTTTTTTGACAAATAAAAATTGTATATATTTAAGGCACACAAAATGATATGTTGATATACATATGCATTGTAAAATGATTACCACAATCAAGCTAATTAACATTTGCTTCACCTTGCATAGGACCTTTTTCTTTTTTGGTGGCAGTGAGAACACTTGAGATCTACTCTCTTGGCAAATTTCAAGTGTGGAATACATTATTTTTATAATTTCAGACAATTTTCAAAAACTAAAGAGAATGAGTCCACTGGATATCCTTATCCTTAGAAAAGCAGCAGTACACATTTCAATTCAAGATCCTCAGGAGGGGCCTATCAAATACCTTTTCTGTGTACCTTGGAGAGCTCTCCTCCAAGC
Organism: Equus quagga; assembly: GCF_021613505.1. Classification (NCBI taxonomy): domain Eukaryota; kingdom Metazoa; phylum Chordata; class Mammalia; order Perissodactyla; family Equidae; genus Equus; species Equus quagga. Next base: position 105,954,840 of record NC_060270.1, read on the forward strand.
CTCAGAGCACTGCAAGAGCTGTCCAGGATTTCTCTACTTTTTTCCCTTAGCCACTACTGAAAAACATCATTCTAGACCTTATCTCTTTGTGACACTACCTCACTAGGGCAGCACAGCACTTTCCACACTCCTGTGATTTTGTTGTTAAACCTCCAGCATACTTACAACCTCCCTGGTGTCTATGCTGCTCCTAAAGTTACAAATTGAGCCTCTCCTGGAAAAATCAATTGCAGGACTTCTCTATGCAAGATGCCTATTGATTTCTATGGCTTATGAGTTCACAAAGTACCTATAATGTTCATTTAAACACCATCAGGTCTTATAGTTGTGGCTCAGGATGCTTTCCAGATGAAAGTGATGTTCCGGAGGTTTAGAGGGGTTTTAAAAGTTGCAGGTCAGGTACTTAGCATGAGCATCTGCACAGTTGCCTGGAAGTGTCGAAGTGAGTGGAGAGTGGTTTTATTTTGATAAAATAAACTATTTGATAACTATTTTTATATTTGGTCATAACTTTTCTGTTTCATTACCATTTTAAGAGTCTGTGGAGGAGGAGACAGCCACTGTTTACAGAAGTCAGGCTAGTACAGAGAGCAGCTGCCAAGTCTGATTAGCTTTTTCCAGCACTGCTGTTAATGTACTTTTCTTTGTGAATTTTCAAGGGTTTTGAGGGAAATATTTACTGATACTGCTCTATAAGGAAATGGTTGATATGCATCGTTGAACAACTTGTAATTGAATGTGTGATCACAACCATGATTTGGGATGCGCAGTGGGGAGGAGGGGTAAGGAAGAAAAGATGGAAAATGCGATCTATGGGATACTTCCTGTTACTGTGAGCCTGATCTCAAATATAAAACCTTATTGGTTATTTTGTAAAGTTGGGCAAATTGAAGAAGAAAACCCATTTTAATTCTTTTTTGTTTGTTTGTTTGAGGAAGGTTAGCCCTGAGCTAACTACTGCCAGTCCTGATCTTTTTGCTGAGGAAGACTGGCCCTGAGCTAACATCCGTGCCCATCTTCCTCTATTTTATATGTGGGACGCCTACCACAGCATGGCGTGCCAAGCGGTGCCATGTCCGCATCCGGGGTCCGAACCGGCGAAACCCGGGCTGCCGAGAAGCGGAACATGCAAACTTAACTGCTGCACCACCGGCTGGCCCCCCATTTTAATTATTTTTGAAAGGATCCAATGCTCTGTATATGACAGGGTAAGGCAAAAACAATCGTAAGAGTCAACCCTCATTTCAAATTTAAAGAATATTAGACCTAGCAGGGCTTTTGAGAACATCGAGGCTGACTCCTTATTTTGCTGAGGTGGAGACCGAGACCCAGGGAGGGTGACTTGACAAGAATCCAAAAGTGAGCTAGTGACGGAGGACGTTAGCGTAGATCCCTGGGGTCTGCCTTTCCACTAGACTGTGCTGCTCCGTGATGGGGCTGCTGCGTCACTGGCACTAAGTAGAAGGACCCAGATCATCAAGTGAAGGACATGGCTATATCTTTTGTGCCAGCTCTTCTTAGAACTAGAATGAGTTCTTCTTTGGGTAAAGGTAATTGACATCTTACCTCCTGTTGTCTTTTATTTTTTTTCCATTGGTTTCTGGTGAAAGTGCTAATATCTCCTCGCTGTAATACAGTGCCAGTGATGAGGTTATGAATAAATTCAATAAGCTAAAGAAATAGTGGACAGAGAATTCAATTTGAGTGTGAATGAACAGTTTCTCTTGCCCTTTCTGTAAGTAAGTGACAGGGCAGGCTGTTGAGACTTTCCCTGTATGTCACTGACTTTGATGGAAATATCTTACAGCTAACATGTTGTTTTACATTTACATGAAGGAAATTGGTTTGTCTTGGTGACATAATGCTACTTGTGATAATGTGAAAATGTTACAATGAGAAGAAGGTGAGATGAAGGATGTAGTATGCATCTTTAATGGCAGCTGACAAATAGAGGGTTATTTCATTTACTTTAAAAGTAAAACCTTTGTACGTTCCTCTTTTACCAGAGGGGTGAATGGGCATCCTGGACTCCCTGAAAAAAAGATAATGATATCTTTCCATGCCTTGAACTGCAGGACCCTACATTACTTGTTCAATAATTCAAGACTTCAGAAACCCACTTACCTTGCATTTCGATTAAACTCATTTAGTCACAGCTTCTGACTGAATGGAGTAATTATATTCCATTTTGCTGGCTAGGTACAAAATTGGCTTTTACATTTGCTTGTTTGTTTTAAGCCCTGGAAAATGTAACTTAAATTTGGCTTTAAACTTAAAAGCACAATTGGGCTAAATTTCAAATACAATTTTATATATCGATATCGTAGTGAATCTAGAAAAACATTTATCATTTGTGGTTTTAACTCTGAGTTAGCTACCATAAAAGATTAAATAGAAAGGCAGTCCTGGTGGTGTTAATGGGACTGTTTCTTCCCTCTTTCAAGGGCTATGGCCCTGTGAACATGAGATCCGAAATACGTCATAGAAATTCTTCTGATTTCCCACATCTATTATTTACTCAGGATGTCTATAGGTGGAATAGATACTGTAGCTATATTTCATAAAGAGTACGAGAATTAGAGTTGCTATTAAATACTAAAGACTCCTTCACATTAGTGATCAGAATATTTTCATCTGGCAGTGTAATTTGTTTACAAATATTTTTTAGAACATTTGGCTTTTATAAGTCCCTTGATAAGAATCACATCCTTATTTTGGGGTCACCTAGTTGTGCGCAGGGGCAATAAATAGGTGATTGCTCCACTGCAAAATATCGTGAGTTAAAAATGGATTCCAATGAATTTAGGTGATTAAAATTCTAATAACCATTTTCAGAGTACCATGATCTTTCGGCTTTAGTTTGAATACCAGAGGTTGACTGGCTTTGTACTTGTTGTTTGTGATGGTAATGATGAAATTATAGTGCCTGAAGCAAATGTCCTTGTATTTCTCAAAAGATTTTAAAATTCACCATGCAGATCAGGCAAGCTGATGCTTTCTGACAGCTTGAGGGAAGTATATTTGTGTGCATGTGAATGCAGAAAAGAATTAACCTGTGCCTGCTAAAAAAAAAAAAAAAAAAGCCAGTTGGTGCTATTTCTGAATTGGCTGCAATATTTAACCATTTCACTCTGGAAAGTACATGTTTGCACTCTGAAAATGTTGCTTTTTTGTCTGAGGAATTTGGGAATAAACTGGGAATGTTTCAGAGCCACTGAATTGATGTGCCATATGTTTTATTTGTTCAGCTACTCGATCAGGCATGAACTAGAAAAGTTAAATATCTCAGATTTACTGAATTCTTTTGAGGGTCGGATTAAGGGTAAAAGTATAGTTTTTAAATGTAATGAAGAAAGAGCATTCATAATAAATATAATAAAAGATAAATGTTTGATTTTCAACCAAAGGCCAACACATGAAAACTAGAAAGGCGTTTTCTTTCAATGATGTTTAATTTTCAAGTAGAAAGGTATTTGTAGTGAGTTAAAATTGAAATGGATGCTCAGTTTGTCGCATTTGTTTTATCTTATCTCACAAATATTATAATAATGGAACAGTACTAAAGACTGATTTATGTAATTTACAATTCTAGGAATTTGAATGAAATGTATGAAACCTGATTTGTATAATGAACTATTAAATCACCTTAAGATCTTTAATAGATATCTGCAATGGTCTTAATTAGCACGACAAAAAATAACCCCCCAAAACCAAACTATTAAAATAATTTCCAGAGCACTGTGAAAGCTGGTGAAGATTCTAGACAGAGTGCTAAAAGCACTAAATAGTCCTCACTGAAAATGAGTAGTGGGTCTTAGTAATTGTGACATCGTGGAGACCTGAAGTGCTTGCAATGCTGTATATTTTCATGCTATGATTGGATGATGATGTTAGTGGATATACTGTAAGATGAAAAATGCACATATTTTAGTTTTATATTAATAAAATTACTTTTAAATATTCACAGTTTAAAAAATACTTAAATATTTCAACTTAAAGTTTGCGCTAATGCTTACAACTTCCATGTTTTAAAAAATGTATATACAGGCGCCGGCCCGGTGGCATAGTGGTTAAGTTCACATGCTCTGCCTTGGTGGCCTGGGGTTTGCGGATTCAGATCCCGGGCATGGACCTACATACCACTTGTTGAGCCACACTGTGGCAGTATTAGACATATAAAATAGAGGAAAATTGGCACAGATGTTAGCTCAGGGCCAATCTTCCTCACCAAAAAAAAATTTTAAAGTCTACACTTTAAATCCTAACAATGCCATTGTTTGGAGTATTTAATTCCATCTTTGAGGAACTTGGCTTGGAAGAAATAATGACTATTAATTTTAAACACAGTTAATTTTTCTAATAAAGCTTGTTCTATTTCATAATTTCCCCAAAGATGCTGTCCATTATCTTCTTGCTATATCAAATCTGACTTCTGCTGTTTGCTGTTTCTATGACAACTATCGTTTTAGCTTGGAGAAAGTGGTACATATTTCAGATTTATATACATTTTCAGATACACACACACTTTAAGAAACTTTTACTCAGCAAAAGAATTGATGATTAGGCTGACAATTATAGTAGTCATTAATCAGTACTAATATTAAATGTTATGCTAAGATCATGTCTACACAAAACATATATCATACATTTGACCTAGATTTTTAAAAAATATGCATAAAGCTAGAGAGACTACAAAAAAAACACCAAGAGGGTAAACGTGACTAAGTAATTCGTGGACACTAATAAAGGAGCACATGTATTTAAAACTTCTCAATATGAAATAAACAAGTGTTTTGATGAAAAATTTTAAAATGAACGGAATCCAAAAAGGATAAACACAGCCTAAATAAACATTGCTATTTTCAACAAAATAGCTCTTCCTTTTTTAGCATTCACTAGCTTTACAGCTAGAATATGGAAATGGTTGAAATTTATAATTGCTATTGTTTTAAGCTCGTTGATGACAAGGGCTGCATCCTATATTTCCCCCATGCATTGCTTAATGGCAATAACCATAATAGCAAGCTTTATGGAACATTTTATTATTCGCCAGTCATTGTGCTAGATGCTTTAAATAAATTATTTCATTTGATTCTCATAATGTTAGGTCCTAAATAAGTTTATTTTTGCTTGGCATGTTCATGACTTTTCTAAAAAGATATGACTTAATTGATCAAATGATTTCTGTTATCTTAAACATGTTATGAACGAATTGAAATAGGCTAATTGTATAGAAATTAATTAAGATTGTTGGATACAATTAGTCTTCTTCAATAGGTACAGATCCATAGAAAAAAATGTTTCCATGTCAGACGTTTGTGAAGTTTCCAATTTATGCATACAATATTGCCAGTATAAATGAAATCACTCTCCAAACTCCCTACATAGTTTTACCGACCTTTAAATTTGTTAGTAAGGCAGAATTCAATATTCTAAGATTAAAACATCGAAACATTTTGAATCAATGTATTTAACATTTATTTATTTAAAAAGCTAAATGTATAAGAAATTTAGCTTTAAGAATCCTTTTTGCAATATTTTTTCTTAGGATGAAAAATTGTATAGAACCTGTACAGTATGCAATTGGTTAAATAATCTATGGAAAACCACACAATGCATTACTGTGTGGCCAATAAAAACAGTTGAACAAATATATCTATTGACATAAAATATACTTACATAAATAAAGAAGTTTGTAAAACTATATTAGTTTCATCCCGTTTGCAAAATCTTGTGTATGAGGTATGAATGTAATAAAATTCAGAAGTAGAAAGAAAACACATATTTTCTATAGAAATATAGAAAACCTTAAGAGAAGTTCTCTCTGGACAGTGGAATTATGGGTAATCTTTTAATCTATATATTTCTCATTTCACAATATCTATATATTTTCTCAATTTATTTTCATGTATTTTAGCCTAATAAGACTTATTGTGTTCATTCATTATAATAGCTTTCTAGAATTTTCAGGAATATCATTACTGCTATTGTGACATGCTTGTAGATAAACCTTAGAATGAATTCCTAAAGATGGAAATCATAGTTCAAAGCGTATTGCTTTAATTGCCCTCTAGAAAGCCTTACCAATTTATATGCCCACTTCTGATAATTGAGAGCCTATTTCCCCAACATCTTGCCAAACTAACTTGGTATTCTGTGTGTGTGTTTGTGTGTGTGTGTGTGTGTGTATGTGTGTGTATGCATATTATGTACATACATACATAGATATCTTGGCCAATTTGGTAGGTAAAAACTGATATCTCATTGATGTTCTAACTTGAAATTCTCTGAATACTAGGAAGCATAATTATTTATGTGTTTGTTTATTTGCCTTTGTGTGTGTGAATTATCTGTTTTGCTTCTTTTTTATTATGATAATTTTTTCTTTTATTGTTTTATAATGTTAAGGATTATTTAGTCAACACATATGCAATAATATCTTTCCTATTTTGACATTTGTCTTTTAACCCTGTTTATGGTTTCCATAGGAATTTGTTTATGCAGTCAAATGTATCATGAATTTGGCCTTTAGGAAATGCTTAGCAGACCTTAGCTGCTCCCAAGATTAATTGCACGCAAACAATCTCTTCTAGAATTTCCATAAATTTCTATCATATATTTAAATCTTTAGACCATTTGAAAATTATTTTGTCATGTTGTGTGAAATAAGAAGATAATTTTCCAGTTTTCCTAAAATAATATACTGAATAATATAATGTTTCCTATTGATTTGAAATTCTGTTCTTATCTTGAACTAAATTCTTACATATAGTAGGATCAGTGTCTGTGGTTTCCTTTCTCTTTCATGATCTGGATGGTTATTCCTAAACCAACAATAGTCTTACTTTACGACTCTATAGCGAGTTTTATTATCTCATGTAGGAGTTCCCAATTTTTCCTAATCCATTTCTATGAATGGAAACACAACACACTACCATACTCTTTAAAGACTCTGTAAGTTGCTCTCACATGGTTATTATTTGAATTTTAGAAGAATATTGTCAAGTTACCAAACAAACCACTGCTATGCCATTGGAATTACATTAAATTTATGGGTTAATTTGGGCCACAAGGCAGATTGACATCGTTATGATATTGCCTTTCCATTCCAGGAATGCCAGATATCTTTCCATATTGAACTATTATTTTACCCACAGTACAGTTTTGTGCTTTTCTTCCTGCAGTGTATTTTCCTTGCTGAGTTCTTAAGTTTTAAAAATATTTTTGCACTTATTATGAATAAGAATTTTTAATACATGTTCTAACATATTATTTTTGGTATTAGGAAAGGCATAGGTTTTTTTTCTTTAAATGGAAATACTTATAGGATTTCACCTTTAACTTGGCTACAGCATGACTTTTATCCTATATTAGAGGGTATCTTTCCATTAAGAGTTTTTAATTAGTAATGAGTATAAAGTTATATCAAACTCCTCATTAGTATATATCAGGATAATCCCTTTTTTCTTGAACCTGTTAATAGGATAAACTGAAAATATTTTTCCTAATATAAAAGTATTATTGCCTTTGACTCTATTTCATCATAAAATAATTTCTTTAATCTCACATGAGGATCTAATTTAGTCTGGCAATGCATTAAGGGAACCTTAAAAAAACTTCAAGATTATTTTAAAATCCATTTAAAAATATATTTCATTGAGAAAGACCAAAGCTGGAGGCATTACTCTTCCTGATTTCAAACTATATTACAAGGCTTTAGTAATTAAAACAGTATGATATTGACATAAAAACAGAGATGTAAATCAATGGAACAGAATAGAGACTCCCAAAATAAACCCATGCGCCTATGGTCAACTAATACCTTACGAGGGAGCCAAAAATGTTCAATGGAGAAAGGATAGTCTCTTCAATAAGCGGTGTTGGAAGAACTGGATATTCACAAACAAAAGAATGAAACTGGACCCTTGTCTTATATCATTCCCAAAAATTAACTTGAAATATATTAAGAACTCAAATGTAAGACCTTAAACCGTAAAACACCTAGAGATAAAGAAAGGAGAAAAACTGCTTGACATCAGTCTTGGCAATGAGTTTTTGGATATTACACTAAAAGCATAAATAACAAAAGCAAAAATAAACAAGTGGGACTACATCGAACTAGAAAGCTTCTGCACAGCAAATGAAACAATCAACAAAATGAAGAGGCAACTTAATGGAATAGAGAAAATGTTTGCAAACCATGTATGATAGGGAGTTAATATTCAAAATATATAAGGGATTTGTGCAACTTAATAACCAACAATCCAATAAAAATAAAATGCACAAAGGACTTGAACAGACTTTTTCCAAAGAAAACACACACGTGGTCAACAAGTGTATGAAAAGGTGCTCAACATCACTAATCATGAAGGAAATGCAAATCAAGACAACAGTGAGACATCATCTCACTTGTTAGAATGGCTATTGTCAAAAATACAAGAGGTAAATGCTGGCAAGGATGTGGAGAAAAGGGTACCTTTGTGCACTGTTGGTGGAAATGTAAAGTGGGCAGCCACTATGGAAAACAGTATGGAGGTTCCTTGAAAAAATTAAAAATAGAATTACCATAAGATCCAGCAATCCCACTTCTGGGTAAGTATCCAAAGGAAATGAAATCACTATCTCAGAGATATCTTCACTCCCACATTTGTTGCAGCATTATTTACAATACCCAAGACATGGAAACAACCTAAGTGTCCATCAGTGGATGAACGGATAAAGAAAATATGGTATGCATTCATAGAATAATACTATTCAGCCTTAAAAAATAGGAAATCCTGCCATTTGCCACAACATGGATGGAACATGATTGGAACACTACGCTAAATGAAATAAGTCAGACAAAGACAGACAAATACCATATAATCTCACTTATAAGTGAAATCTCAAAAAACAAAAAAGAAACTCATAGAAACAGTAGATTGTTGGTCATCAGAGATTGGAGTGTGTGGGAAATGGGGAGACATTGGTCAAAGGCTACCAAAAATAAAGTGAAATAAAGTATGTATCAAAATATGTTTCAAATTCACACAAATTCACAAAAATGATAATAAGAGAATGGTGCCAAAAAGCACTACCAATCACCTTTGCAGGTTTGATCCTTCATTTTATTTTTGAATGCTTTTGAAGTATTATCTCATTTAATGCCCACAAGACAAACTACAAGGTGAGTAAGCGGGATGGTCTTGGTGGGATTATTCCCATGTTACACATGAGGAAACTGAGAAGCAGAAAAGATAATTAAAGTGCCTAAATTCAAACAGCTTGTAAATGCTGGAGCTGGAATAAAAACCTACTCAAACTCCAGAGACAGCATACTTCACCAGTACACTGTGGTATATGATTTAAAATCCACAAGAAAATAAAAATAATCATTCTATTTCCATGCCATGTGACAGATATTGTGTGTTCAAAATCCTTAATTTTCAAAAAACTCTATACATTAAATACACACAGTTCTTGTATTTAATGTCCTCATCTATATTAATACTTGTTAGAATAAGATGAAATACCACTGAAAGTGACAGAGATTGAGATTCTGGTCAAGTTTAACCCATCTATACTGCTTGCCACTAAAATTTGTTTTGTGGAATGCTGAAACCTTTGTGTTCCTGCCCTTAACACCTCCCATGACTGAAGGGATATAAATTCTTCACAGATATAGAGTCAATTAAGATTCTATCGTAAGAGAATGAATGGAGCACACCGTGTGTTGAAGACTCCATTGAAGATGTATCGCAGAGTACGGGCAGAGTAGAAACACGCCCCTGTCCCAGGGAACATGCGCACTAGATGAGAAGTCCAAACTAATAGACATGAAACATGCTGAGAAATACCATTTTCAATTGATACATTGTGTAGAATGGAGAAAAATTAGCTCTGATTTTAAAAACTGCTAGGCGCCTTTAGGATTCCAAAGATTTCTATCCTATAATGCAAAGCCCATTGGTTTGTATTTTCCACCTAATTGGAGAGTAGTAAAAAGATAACGTGTAGATATTGCTTGATATGAAAGAAGGAAAAGCTAGAATCATTAATGTTGATTACAAATAAATTCATGCAACTTCATTGCAAATGAGTTAAAGGATAAATCACCAACTTTATTAAAAAAAAAATTGCAATTGCAGAGGTAGGATAAAAGAGGACAAAACTGCTCTGTTTGGCATCCTGGATATTGTAGCTGCAGATTAACTTTAAGTACATTTTTGTTTCTTTGTGACCCATTTTGTTTTGATAGCCTCCATCTGGCATTGATCTGCATTCCTTTTGTAGTCTGATTACCAGGCATGAATCAAAGGAATCAGCTGGTTCCTCTATCTTAAAAGGCTGGGAGAAATTACCTTTTTAGATTTCTTCCTCTTCTTCTTCTTTTTTTTTTTTTTTTTTTGGTATTTAAATTCCCTACTTAAGATAAAAGAGAGAGAGAATTCATTCAGCATTATGGTCAACCGAGACCTGTCAACATAGCTACATTCACTTAATTTCTCTTACCGGTAATATATAACTATATCCATTCTTTAATTTCATTTGTTTTACTGGTAATACTTGGCATTTGTCCTAGCACCTCTTTAAAATGTTTAGTTAACAGTCATGGTTACAGTAGGCAAGACTTTTTACTGCACATGAAATAAAGCCCTATACAATCTAGCTTAAACAAAAAAGAGATATCTTAGTTCATGTAACTGAGAAAGACAGGGCTGAGGTCATGAGGTCAAATCAGGCAAGAATGGATCTGGGGCTCAAACGACAACCTCAGTGCTCTCCCCACCCCTGTGACTTGCCTCTTTTCTCACAATGGGAGCGCCTCATTTTCTCCTACTGCATATGGGATTATGGGTTTACCTAATGATCTGTGGAAGATATCTGCCGGCACACAGACACACACTATGTTCTTGAAGGCAAGGAGTAGTTAGTCTCTTTCACTCCTGGCTCCAACAGTTTAGATGGTGAAATATCAAGTGCCTTCGTGAGGATTGTCTTAGTGTGTCAACTGTATGCCCATTTGTGTTCAGATCCAGTCTCTGCACTTCTGAAAATTTCATTTCCGGAGTGCCTTGCCTACTGACTTCCAGATGGATTCAGCAAATAAGAGGCACTGGTGGGACAAGCGAGGACAGGATGAAGAGATAAACCAGAGTATTCCTACCCACTCATTCATGCCTCAGGTGGTATTTCCAGCGGCCACTGTATCTCCTCCACGGTCCCAGCACCTGCTGCAATGGCCCTGCTTTTGTGATCCCAGCCCCCATACTACAGCCTCGCCACAGGTCCAGCTCCTACCAGGCAGCACCAGGTCTTGAGCTCTGGTGACATCACTCCTTCCTTTGTGCCTCCAGCTGGAGGGGTGTCAGCTTCTTCCTGTTGTTGCTAATCTCTGAGTTCCTTTGTTTTCTCTGTTTTGTTTGGCATCTCATCTCTTAAAAAACCTTTACAACTAGTTCATCTTATGAAATTCCTTCCATTGGACCACTTAGCATTGACTTCACTGAATCAATCACTGTGGCCAAGGGATGAGGTCCTTTGATTGGCTAGATCTTGTTCATTTACCCATCCTTATGATAATAAGGAAGGAGATGTGGAGTATGTTATCAGAAAAAAAATGGGAGGAAGAAAAACCTGTTGGGCCACCAATAATAATGGCTATCATGTTAGTAATTCATTTTGATCCTATAGTTAATAAACATGAAGGACTAAATTAAATATTTTTTTTTATAAACAGCACTGCATAATAAAATTCTTCATAAATGAAGAGTGGAAATATCTCATGTCAATTGTTTTCTAAATTTATGAACATCCTATCATATTCTGTCCTTTCTTTGTTTTTCTGGTTAATAAAGAAAATTAATATAGTAAAAATCTGGTATGAGGCACATGTTATTTTAAGTACCTTACTTATTTTCCCTACAAAATACAAAATCGGAGCTCATATGCCAATTTAACAGATGAAGAAACTGATGTTACGTATAATTTGCCCAAAGTCACAGGGGTAAGAAAGATGAAAACGTCAGGAAGATATCAACCTCTGTTTTTTGTTACTTCAGAGCCTAAGTATTTTTCATTCCATTATCACACCACTAATATTTCTCTCTGGAACTGCATTGAATCTGCATGCCTGTACTGAAATTTTTGAAAATTTTCCCCAGGGTTCATTCAGTATTTACCCTGTGGTGAAATCCCTTTACTGTAAAGTCATCTATCACGAAGCCTATCTGCAGATAGACTTCTGTACTGAAATTCCCTCCTATAACGTCCAGAATGGACCCCTCTTTCCTTTATCCACACTTTTTACTTGACATTGGCACGATGTGCTCCATGGTACTACAAGCAGACCAATTTGAGGCTCGATTAATTACACTGTAGGGGAGGAGGACATTTCCTCTCCCCAGATGTGGGTTCGTCTGGCTGGAGAACGAATTAAATTCACATGAGACAGAATAGCAAGAGAAAATTAAACAAAGCTTTATGAGGAACCATGGCCCGGGGCCTTTCTTCCCGAAGGAAGAAAGGGCACCGAAGAAGTGGGGTGCACAGAGTGGTTATATAGCCCCCAAACAGGGTGTTTCACATGTGATTGAAATGTCCCTCCCACAATAGTCACAAGATTGCCCTGTTGGCACAGTGCTTGATGGACACAGCAGGTAATGGTCTGCTATCTCGGTGGGCGTAGCAGGAGGCAAGTCTATGTCTGGAGCTGGGCGGTCACAGGTGAGCGCAGCAGCAATCGGTTCCTAGCCTAAGGAAAGATGCTTAATCCTTAAGGAATGCCAAAGTTGGGAGGGGGAGGGAAGTCAGTTACAGGAGGTTACCAGACTAGCACAATAAAATGCAGATTTTAAGTCCTTGCCTTTGGTATTGATTAAGAGTTTTTGGAGAGTAGGTCATCGCCTTTCTTCTTCCTGGTACAGAGAGGGAGGCACCTTTTACAGATAGAGATTTACCTTACAAATGTAAATGTGTCCTAGCAAAGGGCAAGTTCCATTCCTCAGAGCCTCCTTCCCTGTCCCAGTTTATCAAAAGCAGTGAACCTCAAATAATCCTGATGCCAAAGAGACATATCTTGGCGTGGCCAATTCCAGGTCCCCACAACACCATTATATATACTTCACTTCTGTCACATCACGCAATGTTTCTGAAATGTGGAGAAAGTACGTGAACACTGATTAAATACTTACTAGTTGCTGGGCACTTTCTACAGGGAAATATTTGTGAGACTCCTTACATCTTTTGTGGCAGAAAAGATAAGGACATATTCTTATGTAACAGAAAGTCTGGGATTTGTTCCTCATTTTTTTTTTAAAAAGAATGAAAGTTGTCAGGGCAGCCCAGCAACCATTCAAGACTTTATTCAGGAGTTCCTACACTGCAGGACAGTAACTATGTGGTTTCCATGAGGGAAAATGCCCATGATAACAACTAAAGTAGATCCCATAGGCTGTTGCTTTAACTAAAATTTGAGTGAACCAAGGCTGTAGAGATCTTTTTCTTGTATTCCTGTCAGTGGATATTGTTTTTTCTTTTTTAGGTTTGATTTCTATTTTCTGCAGCTGAGCATAAAAGTACACTGACTAACATAGTCTGCAATTTAGCTGTGTTCCCAGGACCATCTGTAAGAATTTATGCATTTCCTGGGAATCTGATCAACTTTAGCAGCAATTCTCTATTTTCTCTGTGAGATTAAGGAGCCCTGCAATCAATTTTATGTTTAAAAGTTGATTTCTGCTTGAAGAAAATGGTAGGTCCAATGTCCAAAAACCATTCTGTGCTTCAAAATTGATTTCCCTGAATAATTTTTCATACAGACACACATGATTTTTCATATGAAGTCATAAATATATTACAGAATTTGTTTAATTTCTTTTCTTTCTTTCTCTGTCTCTCTCTCTCTCTCTGTTTCTCTTTTCTCTCACACACTCTCTCTCCCTCTCACTCCTTTCCTCCCTTATTTTCCTTTCTTTTTATTTTAGTTGGCTTTTCTCTCTTCTTCCCCTTTGTCCTTCATCCACATCTCTTGGTCTTGGAGGTAACTCTTGTTGACTGTATTTATGTCATTTCATATTTTTTCAATGTCACATAATGATAGATAAACACATATTCATGTTCTCACAAAAGGTTTTTGTCAAAAATGGATCATATTGTACACATTTTTCTTCATCTTAATTTTTTCCATTGAACAATATGTTATGGAAATTCCCCAAGCTTTTTGTCATAGCTCTATTTTATTCTTTTTAATGGCTGCAAAATATTCCAAGGTTTGAATATATTACATTTTAGTCAGTCATTCTCCTATACGTGTTCATTTTTTTCAGCTTGCTTTTTATGTTACTATGAGCAAAGCTATAATACATGTTCTTTTAAAAATGTCCTCACAAACTGGTGCTTTACTTTTTATGGGATAGATTCCTAAGAGTGGGAGCATTGACTTAATAGATATTGGCATATTGCTTTTTCAAAAAGGCAGCAAAGCACATACTTCTACCAGCTTTGGATGCAATTAGTCTTTTTCTCATAAGCCCCAAGCAATAGGTGTTTATTTACTCATTCAACAGGATAAAGTCCCTGCTCTCATGATGTTTACATTAGTAGTCAAGAAGGACAGTAAACAAATAAATGAATAGTATGATGATGTCACAAATGCACTGTGAAGAAAAATAAAGCAGGGTTGGGGAAAGGAATAGGGGTGGCTATTTTATATAAGATGGTCATAGAAGTCCTCTCCAAGGAGATGCTACTTTGATAGAGCCTTGATGAAATGAGGAAGTGGGCCATGCGCTTTCTGGAGTGGGAGTAGGCTTCTAGAGGGAAACAAGACCAAATTTAAGATGTCAGCAAAAATCTTGACCCTTGTGTGAATAGGCAATGGGGGAGTCAACGGAGGAGTCTGAGAGCGGGGGAGGTGATTGCAGGGTAGTGGAAGTGAGAGATGTGGGGACTTGTGAGGAGCTGTCAGAGTCAGGATACATCTTAAGAGTAGAGCTGACAGGAGATGCTGGTTGTTTTTTATGTGGGGTATAAGAGAAAGAAAGAAGCATGAATAATTCCTAGGATTTTTTAACTAAAGTTTTTATTTTGGAATGATTTTAGATTTGTGGGAAAGTTGCAAAAATAGCACAGGGTTAGTTCCCATAAATCGTTTGCCCAGCTTCTTCCAATGTTAACATCTTACATAACCACGGTACACTCGTCCAAGCGAAGAAATTAACATTGGTATAGTACTATTAACGAAACTACAGTCTCTTCCAGATTTCGGTTTATCCACAGATGCCCTTTTTCTATTCTAAGATCTACTCAAGGATACCATATTGAATTTAGTCATCATGTCTCCTTAGTTTCCTCCAATCTGTGATACTTTCTCAGTCTTTCCTTAATTTTCATGACCATGACTTTTTTGAAAAGCAAAGTTAAAATGTTCTCAACTTTAGTTTTCTGTGGTGTTTTCTCAGGATTAGACTGGGGTTATGATCTGGAGGAAGACTACCATAGAAGCTATGTTCTTATCAATCACATCAGGGAGCAGATGGTATCAGCATGATGGATCATTGGTGCTATTAATGTTAGTCATTTGGTTAAGATGGTATTTGCAAGGTTTCCCCCCTCTAACATTACTATTTTCTTTTTTACATTATCTCTTCTTTGGAAACAAGTTACTAAACACAGCTCATACTTCGGGTGTGGGTAAGGACCAAGCTCCACTTCTTGAAGCATGGGGAGTATCTGTATGTATTATTTGGAATTCTTTTGTAAGGAAGATTTGTTCCTTCTTTCATTTGTTTATTCAGTTATTTATTTATATCAGAATAAACTTATAGATACTCATTTTATTCTTTGAGTTATAATCTAATACTGTCACTAATTTTTATTGATTAAATTAATCCAACTGTGATCATTGAGAGTTCTTTCAGGTTGGTTCTTATGTCCTTTTGACATGCCTGTGCCTATCTTTTTTTCTTTCCCTTCTTTACTTTCCCTCACTCTAAGATGCTTTAGGATCAGCTTATATTTACCCTGCCCCAATCCTAGAATCAGCCATTTCTGAAAAAGCTAGGTTTTTAATGGCCAACCCTGGTGGTCTAATGGTTAATTATTGGCACGCTCGCTGCCCATGGCTCCTGTTTGTTTCCTGGTTAGGGAACCACACTACCCATCTGTAAGTGCATGTTGCTGTGATGCTGAAAGCTGTATCACCAGTATTTCAAATGCCAACAAGGTCACCCGTGGTGGACAGGTTTCAGTGGAGCTTCCAGACTAAGATAGACTAGGAGAAGGACTTGGCAACCCACTTCCAAAAAAATTGGCCATGAAAACCCTGTAAATAACAGTGGAGCATGTTTGATATAGAGCTCAAAGATGAGAAGATGGCCTAAAAAGACTGGGCAGGATTCTGCTCTGCTGCACACAGGGTCACTAGGAGTCAGAACTGACTGGTTGGCATTAACAACAACAAGATTTTTAATGAGTCATTGGCTAAACGGTGATGCCATGCTGAAATGTGAAAGACTGGAGTAGGAGGAGGAAGCCTAGAGTATGGTATTTTCTTCCTTCCGTCTTCTTTTCATTTTACTGTTATTATTTTTTTGACGTGTTCAGTTTGAAAAGCCTATTAACCATTCATGTGGAATGTAGAGTAGGCAGTGGATATAAGAATCTAAAGCTCAGAAAAGAGGTTCAAGCTAGAGATCTAAATTTAGGATTCATAAATAAATGGTGGTATTTAAAGATATAGGACTGGTTTTGCTTTCCTAGGAAAAAGTCAAATAGAGAAGAAGTCTCTGACCTCAACCCACTAAAGGATTTAGAGGTCAGGAAGAATGAAAGAAATCAGGCAAGAAGATTGAGAAAGGGCAGCAAACAAGGTAGAAGACAGGCCTACCTCATGCATGGTATCCTAGATGCCAAGTAAAGAAATATTTCAAGAAAAGGAAAGTGATTATCTGAGTCAAACTCTCTAGAGATTTTAAGAAAGATAAGGACTGAAAATTTACCATTGAACTTGGCAGTATCCAAGTTCACTGCTGACCTTGATAAGTGCTATTTCAGTGGAGTTGTGAAAATAAAGCGTAATTTGGGGGAGTTCAACAGAGAATTGCATCTGAGAAATGGGAAATGCCTTCTCTTCGGAAGTTGCTCTAAGATGGAGTGGAGACATAAGGTGACATTGAGTTGGGGAAATGCTGTGAAGGGAATCTTTTTTAAGTTGGGAGATATTACAGCACATTTGCAGACAGATGAGAATAATCCTGTAAAATGGGGGAAAAATGATGACGCAAGAGAGGGGATAATTGAAGCAGCAAAGACCTAAAATTGGTGACAGGAGATGAAATCCAAGGCTTAAGAGGAGTTAAGCTTAGATGGGAGAAAGAACAGTTTCTCCATGATGAAAGGATTGAAGGCTGACTAGATGGGTTCAAATGTCAAAGGTATACACGATATAGTGGTGAGAAGATGAAACTGAATCGTGGTCCTTCCAATTTTCTTAGAAGCAGTATCATAAACTGAGAGAGAGGAGGTAGGAAGAAATGTTTGAGAGTTGAAAAGAAGCCCAGGTAACTTTTTTAGTGGTATCAGAGGTGAAGCATGACTCAAGGAAAATGCAATAAGATTCTCAGGCATCACTAGGGACCCACTTGAAGTTTGTGGTCATATATGAATACTTCGGTCAGTAATGCATATCCCACATTTTCTCTGCTCTAATCATCTGTTCAGCTACTAGAGGCAGATTCATAGTAGGAAGAAAGCTGGATTTAACCAGGTAGGTTTTTTTTTGTCACACTGATTTGAAGAAGAGAGAGACAAGCCTTGGGGAGTATACATGCAAGGGGGAGACCATGATGCATAATGGACCCTAAAGTAGGTAAGTGGGGAAGCGTGAACATGAGTGTGGTGAGGGGAAAATGTGTAGAGGTCAAGAAGCATTTTTGTTAGTGAAAGGTATGACCTAAACCATTTGGAGACTTGTTGCACAGCTTCTTTGAGGCTTCCCCATACCCTGCTGATCTTATTTCCCTTGAGGTGGTAGAAACTGGAGTACCTTTTCAATCCCTTTCATGATAGTCAGTCTAGTCAGCTGAGCACTTCTTCTTGGGTCAGTCTTGCTAATTTATAGTTTTCTGGGAAATTAGGTTTTTAAATTTTTACCTAAATGCTCACATAGATTCTCTTATAATTCTTATAAATTCCCAGTAATTGTAGTTATGCCTTTCCACATGCCTTTAAATAGAGCTCTATCTGAATAATTTCAGAGAATTGTTTGCACCCTTTTGAGCACAGCTGATCGAGTGGAAGAATCCCACGGCGACTACCTGAGATATAAATAGCCTCACTAGGCCTGATTTAATTTGTTTTGATAACTCTTGTCCACTTTACTGAAATAGAATGACTAAGTGCTATCATCGTTTTAGAAACTTTCTTGGTCATGTGATGCTGCTTTATTATAGTTCAACACATGTTAGGAAAAAACGGAAATTCATTTTTTGTTGTTTGGTAAATGAGTGGATTAAGGGCTGCATGTATTTTGATAACTGCCTTTCCGCGTATGTGTAAAGGTACAAAATTGGAGCGGTTTTGTTACTTAAGAAATAGTTCTAAATAGAATCAATTTGACTGTCCATGATTTTATTCTCCTGAAAAAATCGGGTCAAACTTTACATGGCAGACTGGTCTTTCCCGCTAGATTCCTTTGCCCTCGGCCCTTTGCTCCTGTCAGGAAGCTGTCCCTCACGGTGAATGATGCTTTTGCTGGTTGCAGGCCTATTAATTATGCAATACTGTATTTTGAGATGCAGCTGCAAATGCAATTAACCTATTGCACTGAACTTAAGTCTTATCCTCACCTTGGAAACACTGAACAGCAAATTCCCATTTCTTCCCTTGTGTTCCTAGACTGATATTTCCTTTTGATACACTGAAACTGTGATATGAGCCAGGCTTCCAGGCAGGCACAAGTGATCAGCTTGGGGCTCTCAAATTCTCTCTTTCTGGGAGGAATGTTTCTTCTCAAAACCCCAGGATTTGCACGAGAGATTTTTTTTTTAAAAGATAGGAACAAGATAAAAGTGTTTTAAACAAGTTATATTTCCTTATGGCTAATCGTTGACTCATCCATTAAAAATCATCCACAAAGCTGATCTTGTAGCTCAGTCAAGGCTGTGTGACTTGAGTGAAGTCTAACATGGCTATTGATCAAAATATGCCAACAACAGCTTTGTGCCTCACTGACCTACGAAAGGCGCCCTTTAGAGAAAATGGTGACACGTATGGGAGAGCTCCTTGACCGTTGGCACTCCGAATGGCTGCTGGGATTTGTAGGCTGATCCATAGTAAGGCCCATGGGCAACCAGGAAGCCAAGAGGCCTGAAACAAGGAGAGGTGCTGTTCACCTTTCCCTCTAGCCCTGCAATATTGCAGGAATTTCTAAAAGTAAAAAATTGGTTCTCAGAGAATTTCTCAATTGAATCCCAGATATTAGAAAAGACCAGATATGAACCATAAGCATTAGGTGCACATTTCTAAATGATAATAAAGGTTTATGTCAATTTTATTTTTCATAGAATTCATAATCAGAAACCGATGTTCTTTAGAAGAGCACAACAAAAGATTTGTGAGGACAAATGAACAATGACATTATATTTACGTTAGTATACATGTTCCACGTCTCTATAAATTTCACCTCCTTGAATATTTTTCTTAGTACCTGGAATGATAATACTTATTGACAAATCAGTTCCAGGTATCAATTCTCACTGCCAAGCCCACCCATAGGGCTGGGATCCCACTCAAGTAGTGGTATAACAGACTGTGCTGAGGCTACCCAACTCAGGTCATGATCACATCACAGACATCGGATTCCAGGAAAATGGCAGTTCCCACTGATCTTGTGTAGACCATCACTGATGTGCCCCCAGGGCTTGCAGAGGAAGAATAGCAGCCTCTCCATCTTCCTGAGGTAGTATATTATCTAGGGATCATTCCTCTACAAAGTTGCCTGGGTCTCGGACTGAGCGCTATTGATTTATAGATCTTAGCACCACAACTGTTTAAATTCTCTCTTTCACATGTGTGCACACACGCTTTCTCACACAGTCATATACAGCCAATGTGGCCATGTCACATCCGCAGAACCAAGGTGCTGATTGGAATGGTTTCCAGCATTAACCACTGTACAGTGTGCCCAGAACTGGCACTGATCTCAGATCCCCGATACTTGGAGCTTTGCACTGAATATTGCATCGACTTAATTGTTCTTCCAGAATTCCTCTTCCTTTGTGATGGACTCCCTCCAAGGGCTTGAACAGCCTCTGTTAGGGGCCATCTTGTCCGTCAAATGTATTTTTATACCCTTTGCCTTAAAACAGGTCAGATCGAGTTTCTTTCATTGCCAAGGATCCCTTGGCCTCTATCTAAATTAAGAGTTAGTTATGGGGATGTAAATTTAGATCGCTAGATTTCTCAATACTTTTGCTTCTCTCAATAGACTACTTTAAATGCATAAAGAAAGTCTTTTATTTATTTGGTTTAAAATATAATTATGTTTTTGATTTCAGTTTTAACCATTGGTAGTAAAAAATACTTAATCTCTTCCTTTAGGTTTAGCTACATGTCACAAATATATAGTAGTCAGTTTTCTTATTTGTAAAATAGAGAGACTGAACTAATTTCTCCACTTTTTTGAAGAAGAAGAAGATTAGCCCTGAACTAACATCTGCCAATCCTCCTCTTTTTGCTGAGGAAGACTGGCCCTGAGCTAACATCCGTGCCCATCTTCCTCTACTTTACATGTGGGACGCCTGCCACAGCATGACTTGACAAGCAGTGCATAGGTCCACCCACACCAGGGATCCAAACCGGTGAACCCTGGGCCACCGAAGTGGGATGTGTGAACTTAACCACTGAGCCACCAGGCTGGTCCCTCTCCACTTTTTTATAGCAGCAAAAACTTATTTTGTTTTTAGGATAAAATCTTAAATGAGGGCCCAGCCCAGTGGTGCAGTGGTTAAGTGTGCATGTTCTGCTTCCCGGAGGAGGATTGGCAGTAGTCAGCTCAGGGCTAATCTTCCTCAAAAAAAAAAAAATCTTAAATGATACCTCAATAGGTAAAATGACATTTAAATAATATGGAATTCATTTTCATTTACAAGAAAATTTGAGTTGAGATTATGGATGACATTTATAGATGTATTCAGCTCAGCATCTAATTTATTTTTAGTATTTTGCTCTAATTACAAATAATTTTTTTTTAAGATTGGCCCTGAGCTAACATCTGTTGCCAGTCGTTTTTTTGTTTTTTCTTCTTCTGCCCAAAGCCCCCCAGTACATAGTTGTGTATTCTAATTGTGAGTTCCTCTGGTTGTGCTGTGTGGGATGCCACCACAGTATGGCTTGATGAGCAGTGCTAGGTCTGTGCCCAGGATGCGAACCAGTGAAACACTGGGTGACTGAAGCAGAGCATTCAAACTTAACCACTCGGCCATGGAGCCGGCCCCTGCAAATAATTTTTTAAAGTCTGTATTCAATGGGCACATTACAAACAGGCCAAGATCTTTTGCATGCCTTCTTGTTGTTTTCTAATTGCTTCACTTGCAATCTCAGGATATGTATCATTAATAAAGAAGACAGAAAAAGTTACGTTCAGACCTCAAAATGAGTGTAACAGGTGACGAAGATATTGCTTACATGGTCTTTACTATGTCATCGTTTGAATGTATAATGTTCTCAGCAGAGTTTTAAGATACTTGAAATTATACTTACAATTAAATTTTGAATGAATCTTTCCAAAATTTCCCAGATTCTGCTGAATCTGGGCTTCCTCAAAACTAAAGTGGACTCAATAACCTCTGTTAGCTCTATGATTCTAACCACAATTTGATAACACTTTGCTGCTGTTGTGGGTGCCACAGATATTCCAGTTTGTTCTAAATCCATGTATCCATGCATATTCATGTAGATAAGTTTAAAGAGAGAAAGATACAATCTTCCTGAGACAATTTTGTTTCTTAAAGATTTTTGATGCTTTAAGCTTATTTGAACATCAGCATAAGTTGCTTACTCAGGCTATTTCCTCCTTCAAGTAACCCATTTTTAGTATCTCTACCCTAGCTATTGTAATTGGCCACAATCAGTGATAGTTCGTTTCTGGCTCTTGTGGAAACACAATAAACGAACCACGCTTCACAAGGTTATCTTCGTCATGTTTTAGGAAAACTTTTACATTTGTGTATGGACATAATGATTTACCTTGACATGTTAGAATAGAAAGTTCATTAATGCTTTAGAAAACGTGATTATACACATTTTAGTCTGGGAAAATAAAAGTATGTAATTACTGCCAAAATTCCATCACCTCTTTAAGTTATTGCACTAATCATTTTTTTAAAAAACAAGATTTTTCTTAAAGCATGTTGTTTTAAAGAATATTTTGTTTAAATTATTTTCATAGAGCCTGTTATCTTAAAATCTGAATATATAAATGTTTGAATTAATTCTAGAATTAAATACTTTCCTTTAAGCAAATCAAAAAACATAATAAATATTCATTGTGATTTTCGTAAACCATCTAGCCACAACATTTTGGTTGATTTTCCTGGATTTTTTTGTGTCTTGAATATACAAAGCTCCTAGAGACTAGAAAGTTATTTAAATAATATAATTCCAATTAATAATATGGAATGCCTTCAACTTCTCTTCCATAGTAGTATTTGTTGATTGAATAACAGGCAAATAAATGAACAAAGGTATGTATGAATAATTAGAAATGTATCACATTCTTCTAGGCTGGATAGTCTTTCTAAACTAAATTACAGACAGTACAATCATTCAGTTCTATTTAATGCCTTTATGTATTCCAAGATTCCTATTGGTTGTCCTCTGTGTCATATTATATTTACACTGTGTAGTCAGTTTTACTCTTTGAAAATATAGCCTTATGTAACATGTTGAAACATATTTTCTTTTTTAAGGAAAAAATAAGGAGATATCAACAGACTGAAAAGATGTTTTCAGAGGCATAGAGTCTTCAGGAAGATACTGGAGTTCATGAGATCTCCAGGTTAGCAGTTCATACATTCTTATTTTCATGTTTTTAAAGATCTGAGATAAAACTGTATAACTGTTCCAAGTTGTTATTGCTAATGTGTAATTGGATAATAAGGAAAAATGTCCTTAAAATACACATTTTTAACAAGATGTCTTCAAGATTTTTAAAAATTCATTTATGTCAGAAATGTATTATTCAGCTCAATTGGAGATGGTTAGAAGAAAATATTGTTTTAGTAGAGAATCGCTGGTTATTAAATTTGTTTCACTTTTTTAAAGGGTAGCACTGTTAACATATAAATAAACATTAGGCTTCCCTATAGAATTTTATTTCTGATTTCTTAAGGAATATGTACCTATTTAGCAAATTTTTAATTTCTTTTGTATCTTTGGCTACAACACACACAAATAAATACACATAATTTAGAAGGATAGCTGACCAACAATCCTAGACTTCTTTGAATCCCATTCTCTGACTTTCTCTAAGTACAGTCAAAGAAATTATGTTTTTGTTGGAAAATGTGGCCTCAATAAAATAATATAAAGGATATTTCAGGACCTTTTCTAAGTTGTTTAGAGTCATAAATTTGGAAAAGAAAAGCAAAGTAAGCCTACCCTTATTAAACAGCTTATTATAATAATAGACCAATGTAAAAATACTCATTTTGAATGTAGGTTAAAATTGTTCACTCTAATGGGATAGTTTGAGGAAGTGGATGATTTCTGACTTCTTTGTATTGTGGGACTTGATATCACATGTTCATAATTTTAAATGAAAAGTATTAATGATCTTTTATTTTTATTGCCTGGTCAGGCTTGTCTTCAATATTTACATCTTTTCCTCACTAATCCCAGGATATATTCATTCAAAATTTATTTACGAATTACTATATACAAGGTAATGGGCTAAGTGCCTTGGTTGTTTCAAAATAACTAAGATATGGCTCCTGTTCTCAAGAATTGCCCAACCAATATGTTACTCAGAAATTAATTTTATCATTAACACAAACAACACAATTAAAATGACAAGCTAGATTTAAGTTCACGTAATGAATTCTAAAGTGCAATGGGACTTATTTGGGGATTATTCATGTTTTCACATTATGGCTTTGATTAACTTAGAATACTGAGAGTTTATGACAATGAGTGTTGCTCCATTACAACCCACACCCCACTGATCTTTGACTTACTTTTATTTTTATTTTTTATTGTGATAGCATTGTTTTATAACATTGTGTAAATTTCTGGTGTACATCATTATATTTTGGTTTCTGTGTAGATTACATCATGTTCACCACCCAAAGACTAATTACAATCCATCACCACACACATGTGCCTTTTATTGAAGTAGCTCTTCAAGTACAATACAAGTAAGTAATGTGAGAGTCTAAAAAGGAAAATCTCTTTTTTGCCAAAACTGCAAATTTAATGTTGTAGAAAACAGCTATGCAAATACCTATGAAAAGAACAAAAGTGAGTATTGCCTACTTGCTTTTTTTTAAATTCCAGCACATCCAGTACATTTATTAGAGCTCACCAGAGAATTAAATCATTTCCCCAATGACCTAGAAGACATGTAGCTTTGAAAGGAATTGAATGTTATAAACCCCTAAGGGATCCACATGCAAATAATAGCTGAGTGAGTAAAGAGATTTGCGATGGAGTGGGAGTCCAGAAATGGAATTGCACAGCACTGTGCTCCCAAGAAAAGCTTTTAAAAAGGTGATATCTTAAGAAGTTAAAGCCAGTCATGTCATTAAAAATAGTAAACTCATTTTTTGAAAAGTCAGTGAAGACAGCCTTTGCTTAATCATGCCGTTAGACAAGTGGTTAAATTAATTTATATAACAACCACAATCATTCAACAAATAGTTATCAAATTCCTGCTATGTGCATGTGGCAACAGCAGTGAATAAAATACACCAATACCCTGTCTTAGTGGAAATTAAATTCTGGAAGTTGGAAGTATATAAGCAATAAAAAATAAAGTTAATTATATATAACGTTAGATGGTGATAGTGCTGCGGAGAAAAGAAACCAGGAAGGGGAAAATAGAGTGTAAGGAGTGGTGGAATTTTTAAATAAGCCTAGTGACTTAGTACTGCATAATTTACACAAAAGAGATAGGTATCATTTTTGCTTGCATAGTGCCAACAAAGAACAAGTGTGATGAAATGTTTTCTAAATTGTCATTTGTTAAGGCAAATGTTATTAATGTATGTAAAATAGCTAGTATATATCTTCCTCAGTTTCACCTGAAAAAAAAGATATTTTTTAAAATGATAATACATTTACCACATGTACATGAAATATTGTCAAAATGTTTGCAATAAGGAAATATACAGTTGAATGTGGGTTAGTCCATTCACTTACTGAAGGGGTAAAGACTATAACTATTTATCTGTGTATGGGGGAAAATTTTTTTTTAATTGAGTAAATGTTATAAACCTAAAGTAAAGAATCTCTGTGACAATACAGATAGATGATACATGGTGTCAGAAGGTTCTATATAATTTTCTTGTTGTTTTGTCGTCAGTCTTATTGTCACTAGGAAAGCTCTGAGTATTGGGATTGAAAACAGAATGGAGTGATTTAAATACCACTTCATTCACATAGTAAATTTTTTTAAAGGACATATGTCTTCCTTTGTACATTCAATTTATTAGGCGATAGATGGAGATTTGGAAATTAAAATAAATTAATCTATTTGTAATCATCAACAAATGAGTCATTAGGTTTCTTTCAGATGATAATCTGGTTGGAACCTTTCTGTGAAACGTTGGGTGCTGAGCACAGGAGTCTGGAGGTGTTTACAGTCCAGATAACTCGGCCCCTTTTTTTGCAACCCATCTAACCTATGGATGAACCCATCACATAAACTGACATTATCTTAAAAGTCATTCAGTCTTGACTTTACTGGGTAGAATTGAAAGGTTTAGCCAATTTCATATGCAAAAAAAGTAGTTTAATCAATTCTTTTTTCATTGTTAATAAGTCAATATGAAAGGAATATATAGCCATCCAAATAAACAAAATTTGGATAAGGAGGTCTCAAAATCTACTAAATTTTGCAACTCCTTTAATCTTCCAAAAGGCAGGTATTATAAACAGTATATCTTCTAAAGGAGACAAATGTCCAGTATTAGAGTATTAAAAAAAAGTACAAAGTAAAGATCACAATTGTTTAGCAGTCTATCTCAATTAAACCAAAGTAGAGAGTATCTATTACTTGTGTTGTCAACAGAAAAGATGGTCAGCTCTATGAGGCTAACCAAAATGAGGCAACTGGTATTGTCTGTTTTGGGAAAACCAAAAGAAAAGAAAAAAAGAGAGATGCAGAGGGTTGGTGGAAGGTTACAGGGAAAACAATGACTTCTCATGTAATGTCACTGTGTCAAAGATAGATTCCTTCCAATCCAATATGAACCCTTGTTGCCTTCATCTGGAAACTTTGCAGGAAAGAACTAGAAATTGTTGTGTACAAGGGTAATAGGACTTTTTAAGGTAAATATGACTTTTCAAAAGCTGGTAGAAAATAACATATGCTTCCTTTAAACTCCCTTGTTTCAATCTTCCTTGTATTTGCTTTACAAAAGTCAAACCCAGGAACCATTTGCAAATTTGTACCCCAAATCCAGTTTCCCACGGATTCTTCCAAATAATGACTCTTCCATCCTCTCAGAAACCACCACCTGCAAATATACATCTTTGAATCTCACATCACCTGGCATGCCCATTCTCTGGGTGGTTCCTCCTTCTCCACCTTTCTTCAATGGTTCTCCAGGTGATTTCCTACCATTCTCATTCTTCTGTCATCCTTGTAAATAATTTGTCTAATCCAGATTTCTCAACTTCAGCGCTATTGACATTTTGATCAGATAATTATTTGCTGTGAGGGCTGTCCTGTGAATTGCAGGTTATTTAGCAACATCCCTGGCACTACTGGCATGCCAGGGGTACTCCATCCCCCAGTCATGAAAACCAAACATGTCTCCAGACATTGCCCAATATCCCCGGGACAAAATTATCCCAAGATGAGAACTGCTGATCAAACCCTAACCTCCACAACCTCAGTAAACATTCTATCCATATCAACCACAAAACCTCTTAACCACCTACAGATCTTGTTCTCAATTAAAATTCAACGGAGATGCTTTAAGTCTCAGCCTCCCTAGTTAAAGTGAAACTCACCTCTGTTTGACCATATGTATGTTTTTAGTTTCCTTTTATTCGCTTATACCTGGCCTTTTATCTAAAACACATCTTACAAAATAATGAGTGAATATAAAAACAAATTAGAAGATTTAGGGGAAAAGGAAAATTAAGGTAAAAACATAAGACTACGTCAGGAGTGATGTTAGGTTACAAGTGAAATAAACACTTTTCCTCTCATTTCTTTTTCTTCGAATCCAGTGAGACTTGGATCTTTCATGTTCTCCAAGTCTTGCTTGGAATTGAGCTTGGACACCAGCAGCTTACCCTCTATGTTTCTGTAGCTTGTCCTTTCTCACACTGTACATGCAACCTTGAATCCAAACTATAGCAAATCTTCTCTTTTCTTCCACCTGGGTACATGAGTGCTGCAGGAGTAAATTATGCCGCTCTGCAGATTTATGGTTTTCTAATCTGAGGTAGCCCTGCAACAGCATTCACTAATCCTTTCACTCTGACTGTGGTCAGCCACTATTTCAAAAGTTTATCACCTCACTCAAGCCATACAATCTCTCCCCTTCACTCTCGGTGCACCTGCTGTTTTAGCAAGAAAATTGAGGTCATTGTGGGGAAACTGCTTGTGCATCCTTGCAATTCCCTCCAGCATCAAAGAGCTAAATCTGTCAACACTCTTACTTTCTTTCCTCTAGCCTTAAAGGATCAGGAGTCCTTCCTGCTATTCAAGGCAAAGCCTGTGTTTGATTTTATTCCCTATCACTGATGCTGAGGCTTTTGCCATTAGTTATTTCGTTTTTGTCCTTTATCTTCAGCTCTTACTTCTTTGCTGGCCCTTTCCCTTCAACCTATATAAGTTCTTCGAACTTCTATCCAAAAAAGTAAATCAACAAACAAAAACAAACTGACCTCTCTTTCACTAGATTTCACCGCCACTACCATCCAATTTCTCTTCCTCAACTCATTCAAACTCTCCACAGTAGCAGTCTGTATTCATTATCCCCAGTTTCTAAGATTCAGTCACTCCTCAGCGCAGTGCCATCTGATTCCTAACCCCATTTAACAGAGCACGCTCTCTCTAAAGGCTCAGATGACCTGCAGCCCTTATCTTGACTGGCTCTCTCTGGGATATTTGATGCTGTTAACTTCATTTTTCTTCTTTCACTCCCTGGGCGATTGTGACACCTCCCCCCCTTGGTTTGCCTCACACCTCGTAGACTCTTTTATAAAGCTCCCTTTCACAGGCTCTGCTTTCTCTGTTCTTTCACAAAGTTATGAATCACACACTCAAATACCAATAGATGGCCACAGGTAATATGAATGAGTGAAATCAGCTAATTGAAAACAATAAAAACTGGAGAGGCCAAACAACATGCCCACAAAAGTTCTTGATATTTCACTCTTGCTCAAATGACAGTGCTCCCTAGAGGTCCATCCTCAGCTTATTGCTCATCTATCCTCCCTGCTCTTCCTGATCAAGCAAAGCCACTCTTGTGACTTTGTTAATGACATAGATAGCAATGACTCCAACTCTTTCCTTCGATTAAGCTACAGAATTACATATTACGCACACATGTATAGAGGATATCAGTGCCTAACAAGGACACGCACACAAACAAACCATCAGGCAATGGAATGAAATGAAAAGTCCAAAAACAGTATATACATGCAATCATAAAATGCAACAAAGAAATAATCATAAGTCAGTAGGGAGGCCCTCCAAGGAAAGGCTATTAGCAATCGCAAATACATATAATTAATTAGTGTCTGAAGAAGAAAGCGTTCAAACGAGGGGAGAGCAGGAAAGAACAATGGCTTACTGAGCAGAAGGTACTAGAACAATTCTTTAACTCCTTGGGGAAAAAATAAGGTGTGATCTATACTTCATACAATATTAAAGTAAATTGTAGATAAAGATTTAAAGTATGATTTTAAAATAGTTTAAATTAAATAATTTTTAAAATTTTAAGTATAATTGAACATTGAATAAATTCAATAAATAAAGCTTTCAGGTACTTATGTGTCTTTTGTTTAGGAAAGCATTTAAGCAATGTAAGAAAGAAGAAAAATGAAAAGTCATTTATTCATTTTTAAATTTATAAACAATGGCATGCACTCTTCTTACTGTACAGTTCTGTGAGATTTGACAGTTGCATAGTCATGTAACCTTCACCACAACCAAGATACAGAATAGTACCATCACCCCCAAAATTCCCTTGAGCTGGCCTTTGTCAATTCCTCCCCACCTCAGTCTCTGGTAACTGAACTACTCTAAGTCACTATAGTTTTACCTTTTCTGGAATGCCCTATCAATGGAAGCACACAGAATGTAATCTTTCACTTCTGGCCTCTTTCACTTAGTATAATGCATTGGAGATTCATTCATGCTGTAGCAACTATCAGTAGCTTGTTCCTTATAATTGCTAAATAGTATTCCATTGTATAGATGTACCATAGTTTGTTCATCCACTCACCCACTGAATGATGTGTGGGTTGTTTAGTTTTTGACGTTTTGAATAAAACTGCTATAAGCATCCAAGTAAAAATGTTTGCGAGAATCTTTTTATTTATCATGGGTAAATGGCTTAGTGGGATTATGTGTCACACATTAAGTATGTTTAACTTTCTAAGATACTGCAATGGCTTATACTGTCTTGCATTTCCACCAGCAACGTCTGAGCATTCACATTGCTTGACATCTTCACCAGCGTTTGGTATTGTCAGTTTTTATTTATTGTATTTTAGCCATTCTAATTGTCATTGTGGTATTTAATTTGCATGTCCATATGAATAATAATATTGAGCATCTTGTCTTGTGATTATTCACCACCAATGAATATACTTTCATGAAGTGTTTGTTCAAATATCTCGTCTAATTTTTTTAAAGATTTTATTTTAGAGAAATTTTAGATAGCAAAACTGAGAGAAAGATACAGAGATTTCCCATATATTCACTGCCCCTACGCATGCATAGCTTCCCCCATTATCAATATCCCCCACCAGAGTGGTACATTTGTTACAACTGATGAAGCTGTATTGACACATCATTATCACTCAAAGTCCATAGTTTACATTAGGTTTCATTCTTGGTGTTGTACAATCTATGGGTTGGGACAAATGTATTATGACATATATACATCACTGTAGTATCATACAGAGTATTTTCACTACCCTAAAAATCTTTCATGCTAAATATTCATCCCTTCTCCCCACCCCCCAACCCCTGGCAACTGCTGACTCCATAGTTTTGCCTTTTCCAGAATGTGACATGGTTTGAACCATGTAATATGCAGCCTTCTCAGATTGGCTTCTTTCACTTAGTAATATGCGTTAAGGTTCCTCCATGTCTTTCTGTAGCTTGATCGTCGATTTCTTTTTAGCGCTGAAAAATATTCTGTTGTCTGGATGTACCACACTTTGTCCATTCACATACTGAAGGTCATCTTGGTTGCTTCTAAGTTTTGGCAATTATGAATAAAGCTTCTAGAAATAGTCATGTGCAGATTTTTGCGCGGACGTAAGTTTTCAGCTCCCATGGGTAAGTACCAAGGAGCACAATTGCTAAGTCACATGGTAAGAATATGTTTGGTTTTGTAAGAAACCACCAAACTGTCTTCTAGAGTGGCCATACATTTTGCATTCCAACCAGCAATGAATGAGAGTTCTTCCTCCACATTCTCGTCAGCATTTGGTGCTGTCAGTGTTCTGTATTTTGTCCATTCTAATTGGTGTGTAGTGGTATTTCATTGTTTTAATCGCATTTCCCTAATGACATAGGATGTGAGACATCTTTTCATATGCTTATTTTTCATCTATATATCCTTGGTGACGTGTCTGTTCAGGTCTTTGGCCCATTTTTAATAGTGTATTTCCTTTTTATTGAGTTTTAAGAGTTCTAGTTATATTTTATTTTGCCTAGTTTTGTATTGTATTGTTGTTTTCTATTGTTGAGTTTTGAGAGTTCTTTATAAATATTCTGGAAGAAAATCTTTTGGGAGATGTGGAATTTACTAACACTTTTCTCCTTTTGTGGCTTTTTTTTTTTTCATATTCTTGACTGGTTTTCACAGAGTAAGAGTTTTTAACTTTGATGAAGTCATACTTATCAAAGTTTTTCTTTTATGGATTATGGTCTTGGTGTTGTATCTAAGAGCTCTTGGCCTAACTCAAGTTCACAAAGATTTTCACCTATTTTTCTTCTAAACATTTTATAATTTCGTATTTTACGTTTATATATAGGATCGATTTTGAGTACGTTTTGTATAAGGTAAGAGATTGAGGTTCAGTATCTTACATACAGACATCCAACTGTTCCATCACCATTTTTTTAACAGACTATCTTTTCTCCATTAAATTGCCTCTTCGCCATTGTCAAAAATCAATCATATTTGCGTGTATCTATTTCTGGCCTCTCTATTGTGTTCCATTGATGTATGTATTTATACTTTTTCCCATTATCACACTGCCTTGATTACCATAGCTTTATAGTAAGTCTTGGGATCAGATAGTGTGTATCTTCTTTTTTAAAATTGCTTTGGTATTCTAATTCCTTTGCTTTACCCTATAAATTTTGGAATCGGCTTGTTGATATGTACAAAAAATTCTCCTGGGATTTTGGATTGGAAAATTCATTGATATATACTAGAAAATGCTCTAAATTAAACTTAAATTAAAAAAAGACATTTGAAAAAATATTCACTACATATATAAGATACAAATGGGAAATATTATTAAAATATAGAGAGTTAGATTTCACTAAGAAAATATAGATCTCATTAGGATAATTGGCAAGGCCTGTGGGAAGTTTTTACACAGAAGTTCTGGTGACCTCTAAACTTAACTAGGAATCAAAGATGCTTGATATGTAATGGTCATATAAACATACCAAACTTTGGGAAATAATATGGCACACTGAAAGCATCATTTTTAAGGTCAGACTGAACTTTGAGTTCATTCTCCACTTGTCTGTGAGGATTTAGCAAAGTGCTTAAACTTTTTAATGTTCCAACACTTTATCAATAAAGTAGATATAGAGTCTGGCACATTTTAAACATGCAGATGTGAATTATTATCTTGATACACTTAATGTTGGTGAAGATGTGGAGAAAAGAACTGTATCATACTACAGGGATGGGCAGGTAAATTGGATCAACTTTTCTAGAAGGGCATTTGTCATTATGTATCAAATAAGCTTACTCTTTGCACACTCTTTGACCTAGGGATTCCAAACTTTTAAAAACCTTAATGAAATAATCAATTATGAACACAAAGTTATGTATACTAAGATATTTATTGAGATAATATTCAAAATAATGAAAATGGGAAACATCTACGTGTCTGAAAATAATGAAGTTATTCAATAAGTTATTAAATTTCCATGCAAACTAATATCCTGAGATAATTAAAAGATAGGTGTTTCCACAGCGTATTTTATTCTTGGATACCTATCTGAAACATACCAATAAGTGAAAAAAGAGGCTATGAAACAGCTTTCACAGTATGGTGCCACTTGTGCTCTTGAATGATGTATATACATGGAAAAAAGGATGATTACATAAATGCGTGTGTGTGTATGTTTGCACGTACACACACATACACACAAAGTGGTTATGTCTGGGTGATTAGTATAGATTTAATTTATTACCTTCTTGGTGTTTTTCAGTAGTCTCCAAATTTCCTGAAAACACATCTTATTATTATAAAGAAGTATAATTTAAAATATGGAAAATAAAAAGATAAAAAATTATAAACTACATAAAAAGATAAACAGCCAACTGCTTAAAACATTATTATTTCATAGATGACAGTGTAGGGTGATTAGCCTTATTATTTAAGGACATCCACAAATTAATAAGAACATTAATAAGACTCCAGTAGAAAAATCAGCTAAAAGAAATGAAAGAACAACTTGCATAAAAAAGAAATATAAATAGCTAACAAACATATAAAAAAACTTTGTCTTCAACAGTACTCAAAGAAATGGGAATAAAATATTTTAATTTTATGCCTATCAAATTATCAAAGATTTTTTATTACACATCTATTTCACTGACATATACTGTTGATAGAAATATGTTGGCAGCAAAATATGTCAAGAAACTTTAATACGCTTATGCTTTCTTATCTTAAATAGATAGTAGATTTCCAGACAAAAAGAAATGCTTCATAGCGTTATGTATAATTGTGTGAAATAGTAAAAATAACAAATATGTCCTGTATTAGGAGAATTGTTTTAAAAATTGTGTTACATCCAGAAGATATAGTATTACACAGCCACTAAAATTTAATTTACAAGAAATTTTAATGACAAGAGAAATACTCAGTATGTTAGATGAGAAAAAAAGACAGTAAAAAGTGTATGAAAAGGATATCATATAAATTAAATATATAAAGGGCCATTAATGTAAATAAAAGACAGAGAAATTAAAGCATTTACAAATACTTTATTGTTATGTAGATATTATAAATAGTATTTGAAATACAAATATTTTCTTTCAGAAGAAGAAGAAGTGATTTGTTCTTTTTTCTTTATTCGTTTCTAAATGTTCCTAATTTTCACCTAAATCTTAATTTTTAAAAAAATCTGCTTGTCTTCTCCCTGCCCCAATCTTTTTCTGCTACTGTGTTCACCATCTCAGTTAAAAGTAGCCTGTCATCTAGGTCAGGAAGGTGCAAAGTAACTGAGATTATTCCTCCTCACTCAGCAGTCACTTCCAGAAAATCGTGACCAAATTCTACTGAGTTTTTTCCTCCTGCTACTTCTAACCCCCTCTCGAGAGTTGCATTGTCACTACCACCCCTTTAGTTCTGTTGCTCTTCACCTCTCACTTGGATAAAATGATTGGCTACTGATGAGTTTCTCTGATTCCGTGTGTGTCTCTTCAAATCCATTCTCAATCCAGCTGCTTGGAGGTTTCATCCAAAACCAATGTCTGCCCAGGACCTACATCCGCCCTCTTAGATTTCTTTAAAGATTTCCCAATTTTTCTTCAAAGATTGATAAGATCCAAGCTACTTGTCTCAATTGCCTAACTTCTGCATTCTTCTTCAGCAGCTTCGCTCACCATGCTCAACCTTGATTTTACATTTCCTCAGTCCTGGACTCTTTTATAGTGCCCCCCTTGCTTTCATACTTTTGTGCTTTTACATAGACGCTTCTTCTCATTGGGATGCTCTTGTTTTCACCGTCTCCTCTTTCTTTGCTTCACTAGCTCTTCTTTATAGTGAAAGGCTTAGATCTAGTGACTCCGCCTCCAGAAAGTGTTTCTGAACTTTTCCCATGTTCTAGCACCTTATGTTTACCGTCCATCAGATAATTGACCAGTTTATTCAAATGATCTAGTTACATGTTATCCTCTCAAGACCAGTGAGCTCCAAAGTATAATGCATACAGCCTATGAGGTGAGCAAAATGTTTTGAGAAGCAAAGTAAAAATATTAGTATTTATATTTATGTTTCTTCATCATTTCTAACTTCTATGTTTAAGTATTCATATACTTAATTATATGATATATAATATATAAATATATAATGTATTTTTACAGTAATACAACATATAAAATGCTTGAAGAATCTTTCTCTAAAGCTTTGCAAGGGCAAGCTTATTTATCCATAGCATATAGCAAAGTGTGGGCACACAGGGACTCTGTTGAACTTAACTAAAATTAAAATTTTAGCCAACTCCTATCCACATTTATGAAGTTAACTATGAAGGGATAAAAATTTGGATTAAGGTGGAAAATTCTTTCTCTTATTTACTAAACTTGATGCATATGAGAGTTAGGAAAAGTAGAAAGCAACAGAGAAAAAAAATCCATATTACGCTAACTTTCATAATTGCAAAATTGTGAGGAATACAAAGTTTCACAGATGTATGCTAAATGTTTCCAAAAGGTAGCTAAAAATGCAGCATTGTCACACACTAGAAGATCTATGATGATTTATAAAAGGGAATATACATTTTCAAAGCAAATGAAATTTTGAGAATAGAGTATGTTCATTGACCCCAATTACACAAGACAAGAATTCAAAAGTCCTTTAAAAATTTCCTTTACAAGCCACTGCCCAATTTCAACAGTTTATATATGCATTGGGAGATCTGCCAATTAATTCCAATACTAATCTGACAGAAGGGCCAGAAGGCTAAACCAGAAAGAGGAATCCCATTCAAATAAGTTTGATTATCTTAGAGTGAATGACTCTCCTAATTTTAATAAAATTATAGTTCCAGTTATCTATAATTACAGACAAAGAATGTAGGGAAAATGTAAAGAAAAGTCATCTTTATGGTTTGTGTAAGAAAAAATGCACACATGAATGAACAAAAAAACTTAGAAGCTGTGTTTTGGTGTTCTTTCAGGGTAAAGTTGAACGTATTTTCCTAAATATAACATCAGATGTTGGAAAGGAATTTTTCTCTTCTAGTTGATATTTTTAAAAGATCGTTATGAACATGATAAATTAGCAGGCCCTCTTGGATTTTTTTTTCTTATAAAATATTATAGCTCTATGTTTTCCTGGCCCTTCTTTATTGTAAGCAGAGCTGATTCTAATTTAGTCGTTTCCTTAGGATTTTAACATCAAGTCAAAAATAAGCACCTAAAAATTTGTGTTCATCTTGGACCATTCTGTCCTACTCTAAGGAATACATTTCCTGAAACATTGTTATTTTTATTTCACTCATGTTTACCTTTAAGAATCGAAAGAAATGAATATATTGTATGAGATATTTCTCATATGGCCTCATCCATCAAGAAAAAATAAAACCAACAGATGGAACCTCTTTCAGAACATCTAAAAAAATCCCTTAGTATTAATTTTATTCTCCAAAATGATTTTTCAAAATAGGATAATATGATATAGTTTGAACATAAACTTTTAAAGAATCGTCTTCAACACAGATTTGATTTCCAATTGTCAATATCATACAACTATTTCTTTTACATAAGGCAGAGGTGGTGGCTTTATCTTTTTGTTAAATATAAATTGGAAGGGTTGAAAAAAATGGCTGCAATTTTATCTCTACGTATTCTATTTTTTAGGTATCTAAAGAAGGAAATATGGCATAAATAACAGTCAAAAATACAAAAGGGCAATTAGAATAGCATGACTGACTCACTCCCAAACTCTCCTTCTTAATCATCATTGCCCTCACCTTAGACTGAGAGAGGAACTATTCCGCTTTGAAAGCTATTTTTTGACACATCCTGTAGCAGTGGGAATTCCTCACTTAGCCATCTCTGCTTGACAATCTCATAAGGTCAAAGGGTATAAGAAAGTGCTAAAAGAGGCCAAGCTGCCTCATGCTCACATAGTGTAGTCTATATTGAAACTTCCAGAGGTTTATTGATGCAGTGGGACTAGAAAACTGAGAGCAGAACCAATTTTCTCTATGGCCTTCACCCTCTCTCACGGACCATAAGATAACCACTGTTATCAAAAGGAAACTAGAATTTTCCTCTTCTGTTTTTTGTCAAGCTAAAATAATGGGATTTCTTTTTTCTTCTCAAGGATGTTTTACTAGGTTAAATATAAATCTTGGCAGGATATTGCTTATATTTAGAGTAAATAGTGTATTTTTATTTCTTTTCTTCTGTTACTGATATGTGAATAATAAGAGGATTAAAAAATCTTATGTTTGTTTGAAGGCTTTACGCCAAGTTGACTGGAGTTAGAAAATTGTGTCTATGAGTGAGCAACATATAAAACAATATTTTTTATTGTTTTCTATTATAGAAGATTTGTGTTGATAAAATCAATACAACATTCAGTGGATCCCAAATCTAGGAGAGGATGAATTCTTCTCATAACTGTAAAATTCAAAAAAATATATAAAGAAAGAAAAAAAGGCAAAAATAAGATGCATGTAGTGAAATTAACTATCTTATCACAAATTATATTGCTTTCTCTAGTAAACAAACATCTGTGCTTTAAAATAAAAAATCAAAACTAGTTGAATTCCATGAAAACAAGGGTTGAAAACTGGCAGCCTGAGAACTGAAGATATATTTTGTTTGTCCATCATAATTGTGTTTTCTTTTCATTAAATTTGCTGAATTTCCACCAATTCCCATTTTCTTACTCTGCACTATTTCACATATTCTGTTATCTGTCTGGCCCTGCAGTATTCTGAGTCTATAATGCCAGCTTTAAAAAGCTGTTATTTCATGAGTTTAAAAATATGAGCAAGTGTGTAGAACAGACTCTCTTCTATGTTATTGGTAGATATGTAGATTCTTTACAATGCTTTTGAGGGTGTCAGTATTTACTAAAACATTAATTCTTTTGAATCTTCCGTCTCTCTGAAGTTATTCTACAGAAACACTCATATATGTACATAAAGGATGGTTCACTGATACATTGATGAAGAGGGAAAAATTGGAAACATTCCAAATACATATCAATAAGGTATTAGTTTGATAAATTATAGTAAATCTATATAATGAAATATTATATAATTCTTTAATAAAAGGATGAGGTAGTTCTAGTATACATTGACATGGAAAGACATCAAATGAATATTATTAAGTGAAAAAAGAAATAGCAAAATATTTTCATGTTTCAGGGAGTAATTATCTCCTATTATTAAAATAACACGTTAGTGTGTTGTTATTGTATACCAAACTGGTAATAGTAGCTATCCTTAATAGGGTGAGATTATGGTGGGTTTCATGTATTCTAAACCCATATTCCTATAACATTTAAATTATCAGAGCAAACATATATGACACATAATAAAAAGCTAAACTATAAACATCCAAAACACTGAAAAACTATTTAAAAAAAATTGTCAGTGGGCCCAGCCCGTGGCCAAGTGGTTAAAGTTCCGCGTGCTCCTCTTCGGCAGCCTGAGTTCACGGGTTCGGATCCCAGATGCAGATGTACTCTACTCATCAGCCATGCTGTAGAGGCATCCCACATGCAAAATAGAGGAGCATTGGCACAAATGTTAGCTCAGTGTTAATCTTCCTCAAGAGAAAAAAAAGAGGAAGATTGGCAACAAATTTTAGCTCAGGGTGAATCTTCCTCACCGCCCTCCAAACAAAATCAGATAAGAAATCATTTTCCTATATTTATACCCAAGGCATAGATTGGCTATTGATACAGTATGAATAATGGTGTATGATATGGTTCAAATTGTAGACACATGTTGGATTATGTTCACTAGCTTTTTGTTACTTTTTATTTCTTATTTAAATGTATAAAATGCATTTTTAGAGATAGAGGGACAGTTGTTAAAATCTAACTCATTCTTAGGAAGAAGAAAACACAAATATTTAGGTACATATTTTTCACAGACTTAAGAGAGAAACATGTTTGGAGCCTCATTAAAATGTTACACTGGGGACCAGGTCTATTCTAAATG
The DNA here is from genome assembly GCF_021613505.1 of Equus quagga. Taxonomy (NCBI): domain Eukaryota; kingdom Metazoa; phylum Chordata; class Mammalia; order Perissodactyla; family Equidae; genus Equus; species Equus quagga. Next base: position 105,993,397 of record NC_060270.1, read on the forward strand.
CTTTAGATAGCTCTTCTTCTGATTCATATTTTAAAATTCTGTAATAACCTGTTTTGAAAGGAAAGAAAAAGCATATTCTTCCTGCTATTGAGAAGAAAAATTTGTCATCTCTGCCTTAATCATAAACTAGGCAGTGGTTTGCAAAATAAACTTGGCAAAATTTAGATGCCCGGTCCTTGTAGACCATTTGGCTTACAAATGGACAGATGATATACAAGATGACCTTCCTGTCATCAAGGATGGGATCAAGAATGACACAAGCTTGCATGCAAGAGAAGGAATTTGCGTGCTAGCCTTGGAAAATTTTATGTCTGACCTGATCACGATGACAGGTTTATTGCCATGATGAGAGAGAATTAAAACCTTGCTGGCCTAGAGAGGAACTTGAAAATAAAAAAGGAATCACAGTCTGGAAAATGAGATCATTGCTTGGACTATAGTCATCATTACCAGTAGCAAACATGTACTGAGAACCCACTAGATGAAAGGCGTTGAATTAAGTGTGGTGAGGCTGATGTTATAAAACCCACATGAGAAGCTGACAGAATGATATATATTTACACAGTTGATTTAATGGTATATTTAGTCGTTCTAGACATCACCAGAATTGGTAACATTTGCAAATTTCTGTTTCCCATGAAACCGACTCCTCTCCTCAGAAAAATGTGTATGAAAGTTTGCATGTAAAAATCAGAGTTTCACTTATCTGTAGATCTCTGGTTTTACTTTGAAAGGATTTTCCTAGGTTCACACTAGTGACAGAAAAGACAATCTGGTTTTGAAGCTCAGGATATATGCACATCTGTGGGCCAATAGTATGCTTCCAAAATTCATTTTAATTAAATCTTAACCGAGTACGTCAGCACAATTTTTCTGAGTATTTGTCTGGGTGCTTGTCAAATGGTAGCAATTTTGTTGTTGCTGTTTTAATGTTAGTTCAGGACAGGTAGCCTCAAAGTTTTAAAATGCAGATTCATTTGACCTCAAATTACTCTTGTTCATCTATTTATTATTAATCATGCTTAAACAGGTTTATTCAAAGTGCATCTGAGTGTGCTTTTTACTTCTTCCCTAAGAGTCAATTGACTAAGCTTTCCACGTCTTCATAAATTTCAGCTGAATGTCGTTCAGTGTCAATGAACATGCCAGTATCCAATGACCACATGAAAACCATACTTTATCATTTAAAGTATTTGTTCTGTCAGGTGACAAATAGATAATAATTGTCTTTAAGACCTCTGTATTTTCCTAGGTGTTTATTGACCTCACCATTATGAAATTACTCTTAGAATTTCTAGAGCGTGTAATGTTATACATGTGTCAAGTCCTTCAATTCAATACAACGAACAGAAACGTGCGTAAGATTGTTTGACCTCTGACTCTGCCAGAGAGACACTAGTACAGACACAGAGTTTGGCAGAATCTGCTCATTCTTCCAAAAGTGATATTTAATCATGATCCACTATATGTAGTTCTTTCATGTGTGTCAGTTATTGGACACATGAAATGTTATATCGCAGGAGAATAAGATTTTAAATTGTGTTTCCAATTAAATAGATGAATAAATAATATGCATTAATAGCAATTAATCTGTATTAATTGAGATCTACCATAAGACGACATGTTGCACTGAGTGCAGCCATTGTTTCCATATTGTATCAGATCTATGGTATCCCCAAAGGGAATTTGAAAACAGGATACATAAGACAAACAATCAGACAGGAAACTCCGCCTTCTCTTTCCTCTCAATGAGAAGTCTCAATGGACTCCAAAAGAACTATCCGCAGCAGTCCAGATCTCTATTTTTCCCATCGCTTTATTGTTTCTGCTGCCTAGGACAGAAAATAAATCAACTTGTTCAAATGTCAGGAGAGAAGGATGGTGGACAACAAACCCGACTGTTACTGACACATTCAACTCCTTGCTGCTTTTTCATGTTTGTGGCAAATGGACAAAGAAGCTGAGCGCCTGTGGGTTTATGTATCCCAACCTTGTGAATACTGAGCTTGAGGGGTTTCTTGGCCACATGGTAAAGATATTCAGCGACTGAACAGGGGACCTGAGGGCCCTTAACGCCAGAAACTTTACCTTGAGTATTCCAATGAGAATATCTCTGGATCCTAGAGATATTGTGAATGATATTTATCTGCTCTATCACATCAGTGTTGTATTAGGAGTAGCTGAAAGTTTTTAATTATCATTGATTAATATCTTCTCAGTATCATAAGTATAAACAAGAGAGAAAAATTATTACTGACTTTAAAATTTGTTATGAATTATTAGCAGTAATTTAGAATGTAACACCTCCTCTCAGAGAACTCACAATATTTTTTAAAATTTCATTCCTGGAACCTCAAAGAATTGTCATTAGATTACTCACCCAGAACTTGCTTTTCCATGTCCTCTTAATGTTTCCTCACTTCTTTCCACTTGCTTTTCCTTTTCTCCACCCTCCCCTTTCTATTTTCTTCTTTTCTTATCGATCTTAGAGTTCCCTCCCCTCACCTTAATTAAATTTATGACCTAGAACTGCTGCTTGCCTTTCATTTTTCTTTTTGATTTGTTCAATTCAGAAAACGTTTATTATCTACCGTATGTACAGGCACTGAGAATCGTTAAGTGAAGAAGAAATAGCTTCTGCCTTGAGGAAACTGGGGATTTTTTTCTCTGGCTTCTGAGGAGGGGTAAGAAAACCAGAGGCAGAATGCTTGTGATAAAGGAAGAGGACAGAGGCTGCCTCTATCTTGAGCATCATCAGTGAGAACCCACTGCTCCAGCAGGGTCCCCCAGCAGTTCAGCAGCACCTACAATTCCTTAAAAGGGCAAAATCTTTCATTCTATACTATAGGAATGTCTATAAATACAAATACCCCTGAGAGAAATCTAGTTAATTAAGCCCTCCCTATTTGGGATTCCCATGGTGTATTGGGTAATTTCTCTTATTATTATTATCATTATATACTATCTTGGCTCTAATTGTACTATTTCCCACAAACCAGTAGGAGAAAAGTGGGACAAGCCATTTTAAGGCTCTGGGATTCTAATTTCCAGTGATAACTTTACCCCTCTCACTTGTATTTTCACTTCTTTGCAGATTATATTAGCTGCCTCTACTTTCCCATACCCTTCATAAAGTAGTTACCTCTGTGTTTTGTATGACTGACCTACTGCCCCCACTTCCAGTCTATATCTTCCTCCATGATTTTGGGGGGAAAGGGGGGATGTCTAGTCTTTCATTATTTCCTCATGGCCTTAAGGAGCCATTTTGTGGAATTGCTTTTGAAATGTACCGTTGACGTTTTCAGTGGCATCTTCCTTAGTATCTTGCCTTGGCATTTCTCCCATTTTTTTCATAGTCATCTCCAGGACTAGAAATAGATAGTCTATTCCTTTGCTTCAGTGGAAGTGTTCCCCACTCCTTAAGCAAAGAATAATGAAATGGTTTCTCTTTGTGTTGAGTCTTGACATACTTTCTGGAATATGACAATGCTTTTGTGAAGACTATTTAAGGACACACTCTTCATTTGTGAAGGATCTGGCATCTATCGCCATTGCTAGGTACCTGCCTGAACAGATTCTCAAGTAGCAAAAACTGCAATGTACAACATTTCTATCACTTCTTACTTTAAAATCACCCCAAATATACTTCGGGTTTTCCCCACATCTGGTGGAAATAGTCTAAATGATGAACTGCTAGAGCAGACACAAACGATAGTGGGATAATGAGTTGAGAAGGTGAGGGTTTATTTAAGCAACCATGACAGGCTTAAACTTTCTTTGAGTTTTTTCCTTTTTCTTTAAAATTCATGCAACTCTTTGCATTAAACTCTATGGTATAATTACATTTATTATAATACAATGGGATGTTTTGATTGGTTACACCATTTTCTGTAAGTATTTTCAGTAAAAGCGACAGATCAACGTGCACTGTTTTTACTCTGGTTCCACATCAAGTCCAAAACGCCTCCTCTGATAGAGAAGCACGAATAGAGAAGAATTTCCTTTTTCCTTCACCCTGCTCAATAAGGACACTGAATTTTCGTGACTAACCTACTTGATTTTCTTCCTAGTCGTGTGCACACCCATATTTCCCTCATTCCTAAGTAAGCTGACATTTCACCTGACATTATATAAACGCCTCACCTAGTTGACGAATATTTGATTATTTTCCCCTAATGCTTGTGTATTTTAAACATTTTTACCCAGCTCCTTCTAGATGTCTTTGATTAAGAACTCCAAGAGGACAAGGGCTTTGTTCTAGTCTATAATTTACAGTGTGACTTGCACAGCTAATGCATAACAAGATGTTTAATCAATGCATTTTGATGAAGATTTTTAGATTTCTTTTCCACAACTTTCTTTATATGACCTTCTTGCTTGAACTAATGTGGATTTATATTGCACTCCAAGTGGTTGCCTGCTAGAGATATGGTTATAACAATAAAAAAGAAGCAGGCAATCACAGTAGTAAGTATTGATATAAAAATGGTCTAAATTTTAGAAATTAATTTAACCTGGGCTCCTTTTGTTTTTGTGTGAGACTGATTCTTGGTTACAAATGTCTGTTAGTGACTATGCTGAAGCAAATTGTAAGAAACTTTCTTGACTTAAAACTAGAGGTGCTGGAAATCAGAGTAAATCTACAGGTAAAGCCACATCCTTGGACTTAGAGGTCTCCAGCATTGCTGGTAATACGCCAACAAACCAAAAGGATGAAATGCCAGAAGTAATTGACCTGTCGTCCATCCCCAGTAAAACAACACGAAATTACAATACTCTCCAGCCCAAACCTCTAACATATTGCTATTCCTGGAGAACAGAGTGCACTGTCTCACCGAGGCAAGGTGTTGGCAGGCAACCAGTTCTTCCTCTCTTTTTGCTCTAAAATGCATTGAATAGACTGTTGAACTTGTTTATATTATTTGCTTCAGTGGCTTGCTTTGGCAAATTACTCCCTGTCTTTGTTAAATTCAGTACACTGGTAGTGTTTAAATTTTAGTTTGTAGCCGAGTAACATTTCCATTAGTATAAACAAAATTGGATAAGTTGATATTCTCTCTGAGACACAAGTTTATAAAGCTTATCTTCTGTTTGGACGTCTTTTACCCAATACCTAGAAAGTCTTTATTTTTGTATTTAAAATTATCTTAATTCTTTGGGAAACATAATTAATAACTACAGTCTTACCCTTTGCTCTACTGCTGGGCAAGGCATCCTCTTCTTCACCTCCTTCCAAGGATTAGCTGTGAAGTAAGTCAGCTTCTTCTCACCGTTGTCTACTCACTGAGCCCTGGAGACACATGCAGACTTTCCCCCTGTATTCCACAAGACACCTTATTGATCTTTCCAGTTTTATTGCACCACTTCTTTGTTTTCCACAGAAGTCCTTGCTGGTTTGTCCCTGAAGGATTCTGGCTGCATTCTGAATTACCCACTTAGTCTAAATCTCTAGAGCCTCAACTCTGGATCCTAGTAATTTAGAGGAGGAACTCAGCTGCCTGGTGCTGCCTGGAAGGGACAATACATTTTCTATGGTTGGTAGTTTGGTAGTTCTTCTATATTTATCTTTAACATAGTTTCTGGATAATTTGTTTAATTTATGCATCTAGAAATAACATAACAGGAACACTTTGCATATATTTTTAAAAATCAACTATTTTTATGCGGCATGGTTTTCTCTGAAAAGTATGTCTTTCCATAGAAAATGTTGTATTACAACATCTTGTATTGCCCTGACTGCCTGAGTTTGGAGTCAGTATTTCATATCCCATCAAACAATCAACCTCTTTGACTTAAACATCCGTCTGAAGGATGAGTTACTGTTCAGAGTTCAGATTATAGCTCCATCCCTATCTGGAGCTTCTGGTCTCTCTCTAATCTCATCACCTGTTAGGTGATCACATCTTCTCTACCAAATGGATCTGTTAGACAGTGAAGAAGGGCTGTCAAGTTTTCACTTATTGTGTAAGTCACATATTGGTGATGATACAAGTTTATAAATAAAAAGTGCTTTTGCCTTTTTCTCTCCTCGATAGCTTTTCACATAGCTTCCAGAATTCGAGTTCTCAGTGATTCATGAGCACTATAGAGACAGTCCTATAGGACACTGATTGTTTTAAGGCTTCTCTCTTCTGTCTTTAGCTATTTCAAGATGACCTGAAATTGGAGGTCTGTCTACCATGTAATGGGTTGTGCCTCCCATCAATGTTTTCAGCCCATTTTATAGCACAGATTCTTCTCCTCACACATCTAGAGCACTGTGGGGCATTCAGCCCAGGTGACACACCCCATGGGATACAAAGATAAGTTAGGTCATCTGTGCCTATAGAGACCAAAAATCTGGATGCAACATCTGCTGAACTCTCATGTCATCACTATAGATCTCACATCCCTCAGTAGCTCTTTGTACTCTCAGTATTTGGGTCATAACCTAAGCAGTTGTCTCCATGCCTTCCACTGTGCACTCAGTGAAGGCGCAAGTCTCCGATCACCCTAGGTTTAGGGTGAATGCTCATCTTTGCCAAGGTAGTGAAGTATAGAGCCAATTATTCCCTTCTACTAATCTTATATTTTTCAATGTTTATGTAGTGTCACAAAAGCAAGGTCATGTAGGTACAGGGCAAAATTGGCTTCTTACCAATGAGGAAACTGAGACCTTGTGTGGTCAAGTGATTTGTCCAAAGTCTTGGCCAAGTCTAGAGTTTGGAAATCTGTTCACTACTGCAGCATCCTTGCTGGTCGTTTCCAAATCCAGCAATTGTAGCCTTGGAACAGCAATTGGAATTTTCAGAGACTATTTTTCAGATTGTCCATTCGCTTCCAGAACATTTGATACTTCATCCTAACACCCCTGATGTTCTGTCCCCTCCTCTGGAAAATTAGTTTGCCTAATGCAGAATATCGCTGATGGGATTGTTCTGTGAAAGTGAATGGCATGAAGAAAGTAAATGTGTCAAGCACCAGGCCTTTGAGAATTAGATAAAGCTTCTTGGAAAAAAATAAATAAATAAAAACCTGTACACAAAAATTTTTGCATATAATTTCCTAAGACTCATGAGTCCCTTAAAACTCACGTTACCAGTTGGTTTTGATTCTGTCAGCATTAGTGAATATATATATTATATATATAATTATATATAATATATAGGAGACATATATTGTGAAATATATAGTGAGATACAATATATGTTTGTGTATGTGTGTAAGTTATACATATATAAACATAATATTTAAACAAAAAGACTCAAACAATTCATAATGTAACATTAGCTGTTTTTTTCTGTTATCAATATATTATGAACCTCTTCTTATATCAGCAAATATTCAATGACCTCATAATTTTAGTGGCTGAGTAATATTATACTGCATAGGTTTACCAAATTATACGATAAATCCCTTGTTTCTTTTGTTTGTTTGTTTGTTTTTAACTTGTAAGAATTCAGCAAGTTCTTGCTATAGTGTCATCAACATGATAATATATAAGGTATGGTTAAATTTCTCACCATCTGTATCACTGGGCAGACCAATGGTAATATATCCTAATTTGGGGTCCCTCAAATTAGGAGTGTCTGCATGTTTAAAGAATTATGAAAATAGACTCTAGAACAAGTCAAGTAAATTAGTTTTGTTTTGTTTGGGGAAGTAGTTTAGAGGGCTTAGTAATGGTTTTCAGGCATATTTAATACAATAAATATTGGTGTGCGGGTATTTTTTCATTGTAGAAAGAATGTAAGGAAATAGAGATTTGATAAAGGCACGGTAAATAAAAAAAACTAGCATATGTTCAATACCTGCACTGTGCTGGGCACTCTTTGTACATTATCTCATGGAATCCTCAGAGAAACCCTGCAATGGTATCCTCATAGAAACTGAGACTGAAAGAGAGTAATAAAATCAGAGTCAAAGGTCCAAGTTCTTTATCTGGTATTTGGTCCAAGGGTCTGTTTACCTCCAAAGCCTGTGCTCCTGACACCAAGTCTCTGTGATACTACATTGGGCAGGGTTATGGAATCTTCTTCCCTCATTCAACTCAAGAATAGTTTCTAGAGTCATATATCTGGGATAGTGATATATTCCTAGCTAGAAATAGGAAAATGGACTAAATTCCTCTGAGGTCACCTTCAGCTTTGTAGTTTTATTTTTTTTAACTCTTATTTTTTTTTCATTTTTAAAATGGATATTTATTGAGCTTCAATTATATGCACATATGTGTTTTCTGTTTGTCTTTTTGCCTGAGGCAGACTTCATCTATTCTTTTTTTTTTTAATTTTTCTTTTTTTCGGATGTACATCATATTTCAAATTCTGGATACATTACATCATGTTCACCACCCGAACGCTAATTATAGTGCCTCCCCTCACATGTGACCCTAATCACCCCTTTTGCCCTCCCCCCTCCCTCTTTCCCCAATGGTAATCACCAGTCCAATCTCCAATGCTGTGTGGGGTTTTTTTTGTCGTTTTTATCTTCTACTTATGAGTGAGATCATATGGTATTTGACTTTCTCCCTCTGACTTATTGCACTCAGCATAATACCCTCAAGGTCCATCTATGTTGTCACAAATGGCCAGATTTCGTCATTTCTTATGGCTGAGTAGTAGTCCATCATGTATAAATACCACATCTTCTTTATCCATTTGTCCCTTGATGGGCACCTAGGTTGCTTCCACGTCTTGGCTATTGTGTATAATGCCTCAATGAACATAGGGGTCCAAGTATCTTTATGCCTTTGTGTTTTCAAGTTCTTTGGATAAATACCCAGCAGTGGAATAGCTGGATCATATGGTAGATCTACCCTTAATTTTCTGAGGATACTCCAAACTGCTTTCCATAGTAGCTGCACCAGTTTGCACTGCCACCAGCAGCGAACAAGGGTTCCCTTCTCTCCACACCCTCTCCAACATTTGTTGTTTCTAAACAGTGAGGCTGTTTATATTTTCCCACTATCCATAGTGGTCCTTAGAATTAAATCTTTAAATACATAAATGATTGTTTTCTATGCATAAATTCCTAGAAATTAATCTTAAGACTCCTAATAAGAAATGACAAATCAATGGGCATTTATCTTGTGTATTCTAGTTGCAAATGGTTGTAACATTTTCTCTCAGTAGTAGATTGGTTTTTACATTGGAATAGACATGCTTACTCACGAATATTCATACTCTTTAAGATCTCTGGTGAAAGGTTTTTATGGAGAATCTGGGAGTAAATTTGAATGGTATTTTTCTGAATTTACCAAGAATCTGTGCTTTAGTAAACAATGGTGGACTCTTAAAGTCCTCTAAAACAGATCAAACAACTGGGTGGCTCTTATTAGCAGTTTAAATGTGTTGTGTGAGTGTGTTTTCTCCTGAATAGGCTGAGGGTGACAGTTATCTGGCTTCCTAGGATGGTTGGACCATCAATTGACTCACATTTAATTTGAGGCCTTGGGATTTTCTTCTACCTCTGCTAGATCAGGTTGGTTCATCCATCTTCCTTAATTATGCCAGACATTTACCTGGACAGCAGAGCTATGGCTGCCCTTGTCTCTAAGGTCTTCCTGGATTCTTATGTTTGCTATCCATTTTATCAATGGAATATTTATCTAATTGGTCTGATTTTTTTTTTTTTGAGGAAGATTAGCCCTGAGCTAACATCTGCTGCCAATCCTCCTCTTTGCTGAGGAAGATTAGCCCTGAGCTAACATCCATGCCCATCTTCCTCTATTTTATACATGGGACTCCTGCCACAGCATGTCTCGATAAGCAATGCATAGGTCTGCACCTGGGATCCGAACCCGCGAACCCCAGGCCACTCAAGTGAAATGTGCGAACTTAGCCGCTGCACCACCGGGCAGGCACCAGTTTGCTTTTTTTATTAATAGAAGAAAACACTTGTAGCAAAAGGCATGCATCTTAAAAGCACATTTAGCTAGTAAAGATAGAAATAAAAGTTACTTGAAATGATTTACCTAAGATCTTGTGAACTTTTAAATTATATGTTAATCAGAATTTGAAACTGGATATGTGATTATGACCACATCTCCAGGATAATTTAGTTACAGCTTTAAAAGGTCAACTATATTATTTTCTGTCTACAAAAAAAAACCTGGTTTACTTGGGGGAGGGGCACAGACTTCCCAGTCATCGAACACACTTATCTTCTTCCTATCAGAATTGTGATGTTCTCCTGATGAAGGGAAAAATTGATTGAAATAGTAGGATTTAGCTTATTTTAAAGTTGCAATAAAATCAGTGGTTTTAAATCATCCATTCAATAAATATTGATTGAACTTCTGTTCTGTGCAAGGTGCTATTCCGGGGCCTTGAACACATCAGTAAAAGAGACCAAGATTGCTGCCCTCCAGGAGCTTACTTTCTAGAGAAGGAAGATAGACAATTAGCAACTAATGTAATATTATGTTATGTTTGTATATTATATAGATCATGCATGCATATTATATGAAATAATATATATTCTGTATATATAAAATATATAGACTATCTTATAGTATGTTAGAAAGTGATAGGAAAAAAAGAAAAATAGAACTGGGAAAGTGGGATCTGAAGTACAAAATAGGGGACAGGTTATAGTATTAAATAAAGTAGGTTTTACTGAGAGGAGGAAGAAATTGAAAGAAGTGGAGGAGGTAGCCAAGGGTTCCTTGGGGCAAGAGTGTTCCAGGCAGAGGGGACCACCAGGACGGAGGCCATCAGGCGAGAGGGAGCTCCCATTTCAAAGTGCAGCAATGAGGCCATCAGTGGCAGAAATGATTAAGAAGAATAAATAAGGAAAGAGTTGTAGGTAATAAAGTCAAAGAAGTAAAAGGGGCCTGTTTATATATGCCCTTTTGGCTAATGAAAGACTCTATTACTCTTAGTAAATGGAAGAGGCTTTGGACGGTTTGGAGAAGAGGGTGACGTGATCTGATTTAGATATCTAAATAGATCTGCCCCGCTGTGATGTTAAAAATTGACTGTAAAAGAGAAAAAGGCAGAAGAAGGGAGACCTCTTAGGAGGCTTGGACCAGGGTGATAGCAGTAAAAGCATAAAAAGTGGTCTAATTTTGGATCTATTTTGAAGGTAGTTCCAATGGGATTTATTGACAGGTTGTGAGGTGCTAGAAAAAGAGAAGAGATAAGATAATGGAGCAACTGGGGTCAAAATATGATCAGTAGAGATGGAGAAGCCCATGGATAGCAGGATTGAGTAGAAAATCAGAAGTTCAGGTGAGGATATAGTAAATTTAAAATATTCATTGTGTCTCCAAGTGGAGATAGTGAAGAGACAGGTGTTGGGGCATGGAGTTCAGGAGAACAGTCTGGACAGACTGTATAGGTTTGGGAATCTTCAGAATATGGATGATATGTAAAACCGTAAGAGAGCATGAGATCACAAAGGCAGTAAATAGAGAAAAGGGCCACAAATTGAGACCTGACCCTCTCCAATTTAATTAAGAGCTTGAGGAGAAAAGGAGGGCCAGCAAAGGAGACTGAGAAGGACCAATCAGTGAAGTAGGAGAAAACCCAAAAGATGTGGCTCCAGGACCACAAGTGAAGAATGTGCCTCAATGAGAAGGATGTGATTAGTTGGGCCACTTGCTTCTGATAGGTCTAGTAAAAGGCAGACAGAGACTTGGCCATTGCATGTAACATCACGGAGACCGCTGATGGCCTTGATGAAAGCAGTTTTAGTGGACTGGCAATATTAAAGCCTGATTTAAGCGAGTTTAAGAGAGAATGGGTGGAGAAGATTTAGAGTGTATGTAGACAATTATTTCTAGGAGTTTTGCCACATAGGGGAGCAAAGAAAGGGGGCAGTAACTGGAGGGGAAATGATGTCAGAAGAAGATGGTAATTTTTTGAAATGGGAGACATAACAGCATGTTTATGTGAGAGGAATCGAGTGGAGAGTGACCAATTAATGACAGGGGAGAAGGAAAGAATTGCTGGCTTGGTGTTCTTGAGCAAGCAAGATGAGATTGGATCTAGTGCATAAGGCAAAGGTGCATATTGGAGAAATTTTAATATACTTGACACTATATAATGACAGGGTCATTATAAATAGTTCAAAAAGTACAAGATTCAGGGTACAGGTGGATAAGAGTCTGGGGTTATTGTCACTTCTTTCTTAACCAGGGGCCGTGAGGATGGGGACCATATCTAGCTTATCTACCCTGTGTGCCTGGTGCCTAGGATGGATCCTGGCACATTAAATAGGTACTTAATAAATATTTTCTAATTGATTGATTAGGTGAGGAGGATATTTTTTCTTCTCCTTCATTTGTATTTATTACTTTTTAAATTAAAGAATGAGGATTATTAATCTTAAAGAGATAAATGGATCCAAGAGTCTATAACTGGTGATTTCAAGTGAAATGCAATATTTGAAAAATAGTCAGCCGTGGGTGATTTGTTAAATACTATATAATGCCAATAATTTGATAAGATTTGCATTTATGTAGTAAGATATTATAATTCCATTTATATAGATGAGAAAACTGAGGCTCAGAGATGTCAAGTATCTTGCCTGAAATCACAATGTGAAGTGAAAGACCTGGACTCATCCTAGGTCTGTCTCACTCACTGCTCTTTCAGCTCAATCTTCTACTTCACAAATCTCTGTGTCTTTTGCAGCACTAGTACCCTGCACACAAATATTACCCAAAAACCTAAAGTAATGTTTTCTTTGAATCAGTTTCTTCACCACATAAATTCAGAACTGTTTAGTAGCAGTTTTATCTTGACTTAAAGAGTATCTTTAATTAGTAGCCTTTTAAGAAATGTAGAAGCACATTTGAATATGTTCAGAGAATTTTCCTTTAATAACATGATGTGTAGCCAGATTGCTTTTTATGATAGATACCTATCTTTAATACCCAAGGGGAGGTGGGGGAAAAGAAGGAGCTTACAGTAGTGAAACCCATCCATAATTTGGGACCCTGGAAAACATTACAAAGCAGAAAATAAATTACTTCTACTTTTTTCAAAGATGGAATTCCTACTGACTTAGAGAAAAGTACAGAGTTTAAGTTAATTTTAGCTATGTTCTGATTTTTTAAAAATTTGAAGTACCTTAGTAAGCATGTAAAAATCTTTTCGAATAATGTTAAATATATCAAGGAGAAAGTAATGGGGCCAGCCTTCAGCCTAGTGGTGAAGTTTGGCTCACTCCACTTTGGCAGCCCGGGTTTGGTTCCCAGGCATAGACCTACACCACTCATCAGCAGCCATACTGTAGTGGCAACCCACATATAAAGTGTAGGAAGATTGGCACAGATGTTAGCTAAGGGTGAATCTTCCTCAAGCGAAAAAGAAGAAGATTGGCAACAGATGTTAGCTCAGAGCGAATCTTCCTCAGCAAAAAAAAAAAAAAAAAAGTGAAAACTTCTTCTATAACTCCCTCCAATTTACTCCCCTCCTAAATGGTGAGCACAGTCAATACTGACTGTGTCTCTTTTCAAGCCTTTTTCTGTGTACAGTAAAAAAGTGTTGTCCTGGCGTTGTCTACTTTGGAACATTCTGATGAACTGCACTAATTTTGATATCTGCAGAGTATTCCATATTATGAATGTGTAATTATTCAACTATTTCCATATGGAAGGACATTTGAAATTCTTTTAAAATTTTCACTATTACAAATAGTGCTACAATAAGCACCTATGTATTTCCAGAGAATATATTCCTAGATTTAGAATTGCTGGTCAAAAGATTTGGGCATTCAAAACTTTTGACAGATAATGTCAAATTACTGCACAAAAAAGCTGTTCCCCAAAGATGGAAGCAAAAGCCTACCATCACAGCCCTTTGCCAACACTGGATATTATCAGTCTTAAAATCTGCCGGTCTGGTGTGTGTGTGTGTTTTACTGGTATCGATAAGCTTTAATTTGCATTTCCTCAATTATTCGAAAGGTTGAACATCTTTTCATATGTACATTGGCAGTTGGTATTTGTTTTTTCTATTAAGTACCTGCACAGAATTCACAATATGCCAGGTTCTCTGTGATTTCTCCTTTTAGGTTTTACTGAAGTATTCCAAATTCCACCTAGGAAATAACAGTATATGTGCGGGTCATTATTTTCAAAATAGAAAGTATTTCTTTCTTTGGATAGTTTTTCTTGACAATAAAAGTAAATTGTGATAATGGTTAGAAAAAAAAGGATCCAGTTGTGCAGAGAACTATTTTAAAAAAAACTGTCGGGGGCTGGCCCAGTGGCATAGTGGTTAAGTTCACATGCTCTGCTTTGGCAGCCCAGGGTTTGAGGGTTCGGATCCTGGGGGTGGACCTACACATCGCTCATCGAACCGTGCTGTGGTGACCTCCCACACACAAAACAGAGGAAAATGGGCACAGATATTAGCTCAGGGCTGATCTTCCTCAGCAAAAAGAGGAGGATTGGCGGTGGATATTAACTCAGGGCTAATCTTACTCACCAAAAAAATTAAATAAATAAATTTTTTTAAAAAACTACTAGGAACACTATGAAGAAAAAAGTTAAAATCACTTACAGTGACCACCTAGAGGTACCCACTATTAACATTTGGGTACATATATATACTTTACATGATTTTTGTAGCATACCATTTCCCAAAAGTGACAACAGATTATAGATATTGTTTTGAAACCTAAGTATCATTTTAAATTTTGATTTATTTTGTTTTTATTGTGAAAATAATGTACACTTAAGGTAAAGCATGCAAATATATAAAAAAGTATGATGTGGAACTCAAACGTTCCTGCTCTCCTCTGCCCCTGCACAAGCTGAACTTTTGGTTTGCTAAATTACTTCCTCAAAAACTGCCTTATTATTTTGGCATTCAGACCCATGTAGAAGGCCTACATAAGCAATAGTGAAGTGGAAATTCCCTCAAAATATGCTCTAGTAATAATTAATCACAGAATTTTACTTTTCTTGAAGTATCGTGGATAAAACATAGCCTTGGGATTTGGGGACGTGATTCGATTTCCATTTCTGACATTCACTAATGGTCTGACATTAAAAACTACTTCAGTCCCCCTCAGTTGTAAAATGGGATTAGTAACACAGACCTCTCCAAGATACTCAGAGGATTAAATGGCAATTCTGCCCGACGTGGGAAAGTGCCCAATAAATATGATTTGAATTTGAATTATCCAAACTACTCCATAGAATTATATTTACCTTATAGCTAGATTTATACAGAAGATAATGTTATTTTCACCTTATTTATTTATCACCAAAAGCCTTTGTCTTATCACAAAGATGGAAGACGAGATTTCTTTGTAAGTGTTGTGATATAAAACACAAGAGCTTTGCTAGGCCATAACATTTATTATTTTCAAGCAAAAAGAGTCTAAATTGTTTGGAAATCATTCTGTTCTAAAACTTAGGGGAAGTGTGCACATGAGCAAGCACATGAAACCTACCAGTAGCCTCTTGTTGTTGTTGGTTTTTTTTAGTGACACTAAAGTGGCAAATTTAATCTTGCTATCACAATATTTCTGTGAAGAATCTGTCATCAACAGGATGGTCTTTAAATAGAAGGTTTAGTCAGAACTATGTCAAAAATTAATAGTATCCATATTTGTGGCATTTTTCAGAAGAAATTCCTGTAGGAATTTCTGTTCCAATCTAAATAAAATGAGAAATTAGCTTTTAAAAACTTTTCCTACTACTTACTTTCCTATCCTTTTAAGTTATTTTTTAATTGTTTTTCTGAGGTAATGTCTATGATTTTTTTTAAGTAGCAAATGCCCTGTGGCTTACCTCAGAGAAACTACTTTTGAATTTTTGAATTCTTTGAATGTGACTACCTAATCTACTCTTAGCTATATTGGAATTGCCTGAAAGTTCTTGAAGGAATAATTTTGAGCTGGTGTTTCACATTGTGAAGATGATTCTACTTATAATCTGTGCTAATAGAGACTCTACTGTTTCTAAGTCTTCACCTCAGAACCGTATTAAATCTGGTAAGGCCCAGAATTGGTTGTCATTTTTTTCGATGTGAAAATATGATACCATTTCCAAGATTCACAACTCAAATCTATTCATTTAACTGAGAGAGTTGAAAGTCAGGGTAATAAGTATAAATTTAAATTCAAGAGACCAATTTGAAAGTTTATACCTATAGTCAATTAATGCAAGTTAATAGGAACTGTCTGCCTATGAAACTAGGCTGACAAAGAAAGTGGTGGGTTCAGTCAATTTTTTGATACGAAATATACCTTAGTTACTTACTCAACCTTACTTTAAGCTTAAATGTGGTAGCCCTCAATTACATATAACATCATTGTTCTCAATGAGCTGTTACATTTTTCTTCTGTTATTCTATTTAAATCTTCACAAAATTTCTGAAAGACACATCTCTTCACTAGCACTCAAATTGGGAAGAATTGAAGGGGTGGGAAATATGACACAGTCTAGAATGACAAGGAGATAGAGACCATATTTTTTCTACCCATTAAAACCCCCTGCAAGGCCACGCAGGCTCTGGAGTGCAATGAAGATTCATTGTTATGGCAGCCTAAAGGAGCTTTCTGTCTTTCTGTAGCCCATATGGTACGAATGATGTGTCCTTTCACATTTGTATTGATGCCTAGAGATAATCATCAAAATGACCTTGGAAATGTGCAGAGGAAAAAAAAATGATCAACCCAGCCCATCATTTTCCTTTAGTCTGTCTCTCCTCACTGAAGAATCACATAACATTTTAGAGTGAGAAGCATATCAAGGCTTTAGCAATTAAATTGCTGCTATATTTCTAGGACCTTGAATATTCTAAGATCTGGCTAAATAATCCTGTCTTAGCAAGGAATTCAAGATGTAGTAAAAGGACAAAGCTTCTTCCCAGACCACGCTGATCACTGTTAGTGATTAAAGGCCTAAAACAAAGACATTAATGAAAACCCACCAAACTTTCAGATGTCACTGGCAATGCATGAACAAAAAAAGAAAAGAGAAAGAAAGAAATAGATGCCAAAGAAGGAAAGTGTTACTTTGATCTTGTAGAATATTATGTATATAAGGCCTTATTTCAGAGAGCAATTCAATATATCAGTGAGCCTGTGGATGAATTACGATGCGGTCCTGTGGGAGAAAGAAAAATCAAGGGGAACAGAGCGGACAATTTATTTTGAATAGAGTGGGAATGGCATTAACAGCTCAATTAAGCGCCAACAGTTTAGAATTAGCTAAGAGTCATTGTCTTCCTGGGACAAATAAATTCTAGCTATTCTAACTTGCTTTATGTTTCACATAAATGTGAACTAAAACGTGCTTACGTTTGTTCCTGTTGACAACAGAACAAACCAAAAAAGCTTTCACTTGCTGAGTAGCAATGAAGATTCATCCATTCTTGTTTTCTAGAACACTGTCAAGGCACAAATTCTTTTAAGTTTCTATATTTAAACTAATGTAGATAAATTTTCTCAAGAGAAATTTGGTCCAATCTATTCTGAATCTTTCCCATTCGTTGCTGCCTACTGTCTCCCTCCGTCTCCAGCTCGTGTTCGCTGACTATGACTTAGGAAGACACCGTCACTCTGCAGGTGAGTCATGTTTTCTCATCAGTTGTTCCGCACTGGATCCAGGGCTCTGATAAGAACAGCTGCTTGATGAAATAACAGTGGTCAGCCTTTCCTTAAACACAGTTTCTCTCCATTTTTACTTTTATCGCATAATTTCACTTTCTCCATCTCACCTCCTGAAGATTTATTTTCTTTCACCTCTGAAGTTGTTCTTTCAGATCCACCTTCTCTTACCTTTTTCTTTCATCTGCTTCCAGAGCTAGACAGCTTTCATAGTCCCATCCTATGCTTCATTCTTTGATTCCAATTCTGCCCAAGCTTTAAATGTAATTCCAAGGTCGTTCCCACATGGAGTGTTGATGTTCCTGTTTCACACACTTGCTAGATCAGGATAATACCTCCAGTCACTCCACCTCCACGCAGAGCCCTAGGATAGACACACCTTATGTGTTCTCCCCACCCCAGCGTGAACTCTATAAAAGAATGTAGAAATAGACATTTTAAAAGTTCCCACTAAGGGAATATGAAGCATTCTTCACACCTTATTTCCATAGCGCTTTATCTATTTCCCCAAAAATCTTTTAGTCTCTCCCAATACCCAAGTGAATAGTGGGAACTCCTGGCTGTCTGTTGGTGTGCCACTCATCTTTCTCTTTCTCTGTTGTCCCTAAGTGCTAACTCACAAGTGGAGACGGATAAATTACACGTTAAAAACTCTCATGTGTATCCAGCAACGGCAGAAGTCAGTTTCAAAAGCGCCTGCAGGTCTAGATAATAGCTATTCCTTTCTAATTCTAGCTGTTCATTGCTAAAATAGAGAGCTGGGAGTGGAACAAAGTTGTATTCCCAGAGGAATCTAAACGATAGCACTTCATAACAAAGCAAAAATTATGTTCGCTAAAGTGTTGATTTGTGAACTCTATGGCTGTATCATAAAATATTAGGTTACCACTCTGGATCTCGTAGCAAAACAGGAATATGTAGATTATTCCAAAAAGAACAGCTCAGAACTCCATACAAGTTTAGTCTGTAATGTCACCCTGTTCTCACATGTGCTGGATCCGCAGAAGGAAATCTTCAGAGAACATTTTAAGAGTTGCTAAATAAATACAGAAATTCAATAAACATGAAAAGTGTGTATAAGCATTCATATTTATTTTCAATGAAGAATCTCACCTATTAATTCTCATGACATGATGATAAATCAACAAGAGAGCCTACATCCTTGGTTTATGAAGAATACTATCCTCTAAAATATGGAGAACTCGTATAGCTGGGAAGGCCAGTGTTCTGACATAAAATCTCTGATGAATTTTCTTGCCCTACATCTTTCCTTTAGAAGCATATTGGGCAGAGTGGCTCAAGTGGGAATAAAAGAGAAAAACTATTAGTTTTTCTACAAATAGGTGGATTATAATTTTATAGAATTCCTGAATAATATGTGTATTATATACTAAAATCATCCCATCACAGAAATTCTACTCCCTGTGCTCTTAACCCCCGCCCCCCTTCAGACCCCTGCAATCATCCTGATCAGTAATCTGGATAGAAAAGCAGCCAGCCATTCCAGTCAAAATTCATCCTTCATCAGTCGGTATTAAGGTATTATATGCTTTGGCATTGGCAACATAATTGTCAGCAATGGATGCGGTAGGATAATAAAAGTTAGTGTTTATTGACTTTGCCATGGACTATTACTCCAGTAATCACTTTATATTTATATCTTTAATCCTCAGCGACCAGAAAGGTATAAACTATCCTTATCTTCCTACACAGTCATCATATCACCCCCTCCTTCCCTGAAGATTTTTGCTCTTGTCTGACTGTTACTCTCCTTAACATCACACCTTCATAATTCTTGGTTATATCAATGTCCATGTAGATGACCTTCCCGTGGTAGTTTTGTGACTACCTTCTCCAATAGTGTTATTTTCCACTTTCCTCCTGTGTACATACCATACAACTTTTTATAAACAGTATTTGCAAGTCTTCCATGATCTCAATCTCAAACTGCCCATTCTCAAATTACTACCTCCTGTCTTTCTAGCTCTCTCCTTCTAGCAATCTGATTCTTATGATTCTTCAACCGCACCGAGACCTACCATGCATTGATCCCACCACCTTTTCACTCATATCTTCCTTTCTTCCTAAAATAAACTGGATTCCATGGCCCATTATTGTTATCACTTCCTTTAATTTACCCTCAACTCCCTCTGCCCATCTCTTCTGCTTTATAGTACATGTCTGGCATGACCCCAGCCCGGGTCCAATCTAACACTGCCTGTTTCATGTCTATTCCCCGCTGAACATGGCTGGAGAAAAATGCACAACTATGCTGATTTATTTCTATTTACATTCATAACCACTAATTTCAACTGAGCTCTGGTGGTAGCCACTAATCGTATCTCATTTCCCAGGTCCACTCAGTCCCTCACTATCCAGAAGGCATTTTTTCTTTTCCTACAGCAAAACTCCAACACCTCCCTTCACCATCCTCATGATCAGCTTATGATCTTGTTTCCCATTTCACAGAGAAAATAGCAGCAGAAGAGAAATTTCATAGGCTCTGCTGCATATCTGTACCTTCTATTTGTCATTATGGATGAACTGTCTATGTCCCCATCCAAGGTCAGACATTCGACTTGTGCACTAGATCCCATTCCTTGTTGCCCACCCAAAGATATTGCTCCAGTAGTTACCCCTTTCTCCTATATCATCATCTCCCTCTACTATGTCTTTTCTGTCATCATATAAGTATATATTTTTTTTCTTTAAAAATGAAAAATCTCTTTTCTCTCACATCATCTTCTGTCTACTGGTCCATTGCCAACCACACACTTAGCAAAATGCCTTTAAAAACCTATTTACACTCTCAGGTCAGGCATTGCCTCCACCACTTCATCCAAACTACTTGTCAAGGTCACAGTGCCCTCTGTGTTTCCAAATCTAACTGTAAATTCTCAGGCTTCCAGTTTCTGACCCATCGGTAGCTTTTGGGAGAGTTGATCACTCCCTCCTGCATGTTGCCCTATTTTTCTTTTTTGACTTTGCTTTGGTGCCAGGAAACCACACTCTCCTGGTTTTCCTCTTACCATGTTTGCTGCCTCTTCTCAGTTTCCTTTGCTAGTTCTTCCTCATTTTCCCAGTCACTAAACATTGGCGCACACAGCACTCAGTCTTCAGACTGCTTCCCTTCTCTACCTACAGTCTAGAGGCTGTAAATATTATTTGTTCACTGGAAAATTTTTATCTTTAGCTTAAAATCCATCCATGAACTTCAACTCACGTAGATAGATAGTTAGGGGGGGAGAGAGAGAGAGAGAACTAACGTTTGACATCTTCCCTTGAATATATGATAGATATCTCAAAGTTAATTTGACCTCTCCTAAACTCCTGTTCTTACCCATCCCTTGGAAAACTTCTGCATCCTTTCCCAGTACAAACTGCCAACGCCCTCCTTGTAATTGCACAGTGAGAATCCTTGGAGTCAAGATTTGTCTCCTTTCTTTTCCTTCACCCAACATCTAGCAAGTCCTTTTGACTCGGTTCTGAAATATATTCAAAATAAACCATGTTTTGCCTTCGCCTGGTCCAAGCTACCATCATCTTTCATCTGGATTACAGTCATGCACTGCATAGCGACATTTCAGTCAACACCAGACTGCATATACGACTGTGGTTGCATAAGATTAGTACCATATAACCTAGGTGTGTAGTAGGCTATACCATCTTGGTTTGTGTAAGTGCGCTCTATGATGTTCACACAATGATGAAATCTCCTAACGACACATTTCTGAGAATGTTAAGCAACCCATGACTGTATTATAACAGCTTCCTAACTAGCCCCTCTTTCTACCCTTGCTCTCCCACAGTGTATTTGTAACACAGCAACCAGTCGTCTTTAACCTCATTCATATCATTCACTCCTCTGCTCAAGACCATCCAGTGACTCTCTGGTTCACTCAGAGTAAAAGTCAAAGTCCTTCCGACAGGCGACAAATGATAACAGCGATTGCAGCTCTTCTGCCTTCCTGACCACCTCACCCACATCTCTAACCTTGTCTCCTCCTCATTCCCTCCCTCTCTTCTCCAACACTCTCATCTCCTCATTATTCCTTGAACATACCAGATCCTTTGAATTTGCTATTTCTTTTTTCTGGAATTCTTCTCACCCCAGATATTCTCATGGCTCACTTCCTCACCTCCTTCAGTCTTTGCTCAAATATCACTTAGTGAGGCCTTCCCTAATCATTCTATTTAAAGCTTTCCCACCACCTCCTGCATCCCAACACTTCACTCCCTATTCCCTGTGTGCCTACCACTATATGATATACCATATATTTTATTTTTACCTATTTATTTTCTTTGTCCCCTTCTTCCCCTACTTCCACTAAAATGAAAGCTCCTTGAGGGTGAGGAATTTTTCCTGTGCCTAGAAGAATACCTGAAACAGAGTATATGTTCAATAAGTATTTCAAGAATGAATTGAGTTTCCATTTTAAAGATGAGGCTTAGAAAGTAGAAGCCCAAAACCGTAGAGCAAGTGAGCTGTGCTTCTGGGACTGGAACCCAGGCAGTCTAACTCCCAGAGTTTGGTAAGTACGCTTCATCTAGGCCTGTTTACCAGACCCTGGAGTAGGAGCTGGAGTGGCAATGACTAACCATACCTTGCTTACTCATTCATGGTGAAGCTGGGATGATTACAGAAGAGAGAAGTTGTACTTTCAATACAACTTGGTAAATAAACTGGAGATAATGAGGAGAGGCTCTTAGACCAGTTTTATGAATTCAGAGGCTCAATCTTAATAGATCAGTAGGCACTAAACAGATGAAGAAAAGAGGAGATATTTTTGGTGATAGGAATAACATGTGCAAAGACATGGAGGTATATAGTATTTTATCTTCAGGTCCTTATTACTGGGGAATAAAAAAAAAACACTTAGAGGATAAGGCTGAAGCAGGAAGCAGAGTCCAGATGGTGAAGGGTCTTGTTGCCGTGCTAAGTAACCTGGCAGTGAGTCACTCAGGAGTTCAGCAGGGGAGTTCACTGATTACATTTGTGTTTTAAATTGCCCACCTGGTGGCAGTGTGAAGAGGGAGCCCAGTGACTAGTCTAGTGCAATTGTTGGGCTAAGCAAAGAGGCCAGGACTAACACAGTAGTAGTAGGGATGCCACTGAAGAGGCAGAAGGAAGAAACATTTGTAGGAAAAGTCAGTGATTCTTCGTTCCTAATTAAGTAGAACTAGGAGTGAGGGCAGGAAAGCACTGAGGATGATTCTGTGTTTCTTGACTTCAGCAACAGGGGCGGTGCTGCTGGACTGAGATATGGGATGCGAGAGAAGGATGTCTGGTGGGAATGACTACAGGTTCATTGTTTGATACACTGACTTTGAGGTGCCTCAGGGAAATCAAAGTGGTGAAGAGAATCTGAAGGTCTAGAGAGATGTAAAGGTCGGAGGCATAGACGTGAAGGTTATGCGCATAAAAGTGAAAATCAAACCTGAGAATGGATCAGACTGCCAAAGCAAGAACAGGGAACAGGAAGCTCTGGGTCAAGGTCTCTGGGGAATACCAGGTGGGAATGGTTGCAGGAGAGACAGTTGGATGAAGGGGTACCTGCCATAGCAATTAAGAATCAAAAGTCAGGGAGGTGGAAGACAAGAGGTGGGAATTTAATGCAAGTGACAGGAAAAAAAGGGCTGAAAAAGCAAGAATGGGAAAGTTTCTTCTGGAAAGGTCAGTTTTAAAGAAATGGTGGGAGCAGATGCCTTATTGAAGAATGGAGAAGCTATGACAAATTAGAATAATTTTCAAAAATATTGGGTATAAAGAGGGGAGAAGATGGCCATGCAAGAAGAGCTTTGCTTGTTTTGTTTTTCAAATCAGGTGGGGTGTGATCTGGGCTGATATTTAGCCTGTGCACATCAGGATTATCCACTAATTGTTTATAGCTGACATCAGATCTGATTGGCTTGTTTATCTATTCTAATTCGTCAGAATCCAGAGTCATTAGTTAGTACCTAGAGTCATTGCTAAATATTTTAAATATTCTCTTTAGTCTTATTATAGGATAAGGGGAAGAAAGTACAAAGGGAAGAATTGAAGATAGGGAAGAATGGCAATTGTTTATTGCAGAGGTCAGCAAACTATGGCTGAGAGCCAAATTAAGTCCACTATCTCTTTTTATATGGCCCTCAAACAAAAAAGAGTTTCTCATTTTTAAATGATTGGAAAAAGAAAAAGAACATTTCAAGACACATAACAATTTTATGGAATTCAAATTTCAATGTCCATTTATAAAGTTTTATTGAAATGTAGACACATCCATTTGTTTACGTATTGTCTACAGCTGCTTTCCCATTCCAACAACAGAGCTGAGTAGTTGTGACAGCGACCATATGTCTCTCAAAAGCCTAAAATATTTACTATGTGGCCTATTACGGAAAAAACTTGTTGGCCACTGATTTATAGTATAATTTCTGAGAAGAGAGAGGAAGAAGATAGGATCAAGGGCACATGTAGAGAAAGTACTGGCCTCAAACAGGAAAAAGGATACTTCATCCTATGAAACTGGGCAAAAGAGTGATAGGATTGTGCAAATATAAACAGGTTTACAGCTGGAGGAGAAAGAGGAGAGAGCTCCTTGCACCATCACATACACCCCACACTCTAAGTTAAATGTGTTGGCTGCCATCGATCATGACATTCTAGAGGACAAAAACTGTGTCGTATTCATCTCTGTCTCCCACAGCTTTCAGCACAGGGCCTTTCTTTCAGCCACTCTCACTAAATATTTAATTGAATCCCAGGTGAAACTCTATTATAAGCACATTCCTAGAAACTTCTGCCCTTAGGGCCTTGCTTTTAATTCTCTTACTATCTGGACCCACATTTATTAAAGTTTGATGTTATGTTTAGTGGTGTGAAGAAAATGGAAGCTGGCTTCTTATTCAGTTAATTTTCAGTTCACTAAATGTAGTCAATATAGTCAGGGAGAGTTAATATTCTTATTAGAATTAGCCTGTTTTTCCTTTATTAGCATGAATAATTCTATAAATCAGTGAGGGGTTTTAAGAATAAATACTATACAGATACAAAGCATTAACAGATTATTTTAAGCTACTAACAAGTAGAAAGAAAATAAGAACCACATGGTAAGTTGAAATGTTAAGGGTGAAAAATTATTATAGAGTAGGATGAATGGCAACCCGTAGTTATTTTATTTAGCCAGGATGATGAATTTTAAGAGTGACTTTTAACACCCTTGTATATGCACTACTCATTCACTGCCATTGTCCCAATTTTTAGTGTCTTACACCTGCTCATATAAATATATTGCCAGACTGAACCTGAAAAGTATTTAAATTTGTAATTGCTAATGAAGAGTTATCTGAAAGCACAAGAACAGTCCAGATGACCAGATTGAAGTTCTCTTTTAGCATGGCTTAAATATACCTGTACACACACATACATGTATGTTTATACAAACGTCCCCACATTCACCTCAATCACCTCAATCACCAGATCTCTCTTGTTTACTTAAAAAGTAACAGCATGACAGTGGCAATCATATCACAGCATTTAAATACATCAAACCAACGTTTTGTACACCTTAAACTTACACAGTGTCTTATGTCGATTATATCTCAATAAATAAACAAGCACCAAATTTTAGAAAAAGTAATAGCATGTATGTGAAAGTGTCAGTGATTTTTGCCTATTACTCAATCTATTGTGAATGTAAGAATTAATTTTGCAAGCACCCAGTTATCTGATGTTCTTGAGTCTCCCCAATAAATCTTTGCATTTCCAAAGGGAGCTATACATGTGACGATCTGTAATGATATTCATCTTGGCATGATCGTCCTTATTATTCATCTTCTAGTAAGGCATAGATTGCTGAAGGAAACTCTCTAAAGTGACTGACGATAGTGTTGTAGTGCCCAACGATAGAGAACATGTCTATACAGGCAACATAATAGTAACTAGGCACATTTTCCTACTCCTGTGCCACAGCCTCTAATCTACAAACTTGTCTGATTCATCTATAGTACAGCACAAAGTTAAAGTGATGTGTCAGAAGCTGTTGAGGGAGAAAGGGAGAGAAAGAACAAAATGTGCAAGGAAAAAAAAAGCAAAATATTTTTCCTGTTAATCAATTCATATGGGAATTTCAATATGGGAGTTTTAGTTTCTTTCTGATTGCATTATTTTTCAACATATAAAAAATTTTGAGTTTTTCCCACTTTCTTTAATAAATCACTCTGGTGGGGCAGGCCAGGTGGCACAGTGGTTAAGTTCATACATTCTGCTTCTTGGCGGCCCAGGGTTTGCCGGATTCAGATCCCGGGTGCGGACATGGCACCACTTGGCAAAAGCCATGCTGTGGTGGGCGTCCCACATGTAAGTAGAGGAAGATGGGCACAGATGTTAGCTCAGGGCCAGTCTTCCTCAGCAAAAAGAGGAGGATTGGTGGCAGTTAGCTTAGGGCTAATCTTCCTCAAAAATCAATCAATCAAGCAATCAATAAAACACCATTTAAAAAAATAAAAACAAAAAATAAATCACTCTGGTACCAGAAACAAACAGGACTTGGTCTGTGAAGGTGAGAGAAATAACCATAAAAATACAGTCTGTCAACTGTTGCTCTCTCCGGATGGAGGTGTGCCTTTAAGATCACTTGTGCTAAATGGTATTCAGCTCCTCACAGACAGAGGCCCGGAGAAACAGGATGTGGTCGTCGGCTGAACATGCTTTTTACTAAGTATCTTATTTTAGGTTTTCTAACTGAACAACATTTAAATGCATCAGACCAAGATAAATGTTGGGAAGCTGAAATTGAAAAAAAAATGAACAAAACATAATTTATTAGCAGACTATTCCTTGAAATGAATCCCAGAGTCACCCACGAGTGAAGAAAAGGGATGTGTAATGGAACTAATAGTTGTACTAATGAGGAGAACCAGGTTCTACTGTCACCATTTAGCACTGACATATTCGAATTTAAGGGACTATAACTAAATTAAGAGATCTAGAAGCAAAGAGGAAAAATACTAAATTTACATTTTAAGTTGGCCTGCTAGTCTCCTACCTGTCCCATATGATGGAATTACTTTGTGCGTAATACTTTTTAAAAATTAACAGACCATTTTTTATTCATCTTTAATCCAAGGACAAAAGGTTACACTTAGGTCCTACTACTTTTCTTAGGAAGCTCACAAGCCCTTTTCTTATTTTACCTGGAAATTTCTCCCTTCTTAAATGGTGGGCTGAACGGACTTCTTTCCTAAAATTATTTTTTAAATGGGAATATCAATTTTAAATAGCATAGATATACTCCTAGAGGCAGAGGAAATTGCTCAGCGACTTTTGTGAAGCTTTTTTGAAAATGACCTCTGGTACTGGCCTGTGTAGAAAGAGAATTGGGTAGTTACAACCCCATTAGCCCTCACCTCGACCACACTTTTCGTAGCGACTCGTGAGCAATCCTCCTCTCTCCATCTCTTTTCCAGCATCCTCTTCTTCCATGTTACTCTATAGCCAACCGAAGCTTTATGCTGTCTTTTCTCTCTACCCTTAAGCCATATGGTTCTCACCGAGTGATTCCCTCTATGCCCCACAGCCTTCCCATCTCCTCTGGCAGCGTCCACCCAAACCACCAGAAGCCTGACTGCCGTGTTGCGTTTGCTACCAAACTGAGCTTGAGTTATTCAAATCATTCTGGTTTTGACAAGGAAAGCAACATAGTGATCAGGTGATAGGTTACTATCTAAAGCAAAGCTCAAAATATCTATGTGTAATTTAACTACTCGATCAGATATGAAATGCAGGTCCGTATGGGAAAGCAGACGTTTCCCTCTATGGACCTCGCCTGTAGAACTGCTCCCTTAGTGATCAGTCTTTAATCTCTGAACTGTTTGTTTCACTACTGTTCATGATGTGATTTGACTCACAGAAGCTTAAACATTCAAGAGACAAAAAATGCTATTATTTTCATATTTAGTTACAGCTCTCCACTTTGACATAGTGCGTTTAGGGCCAGGAAAATTCCCTTTAAACACTATCCATTTATTTAACATATAAAAGGAAATAATTTAATTCCTTATAGTAGTTACTAAAGACTATCACTTGTCAAATACATTTCTGCAGTTAATAATAAAAAGCCAGAGCGCTTGAGTGAAAAGAGCATTAGTCTAAGCTAAGAAAGTGGTCGCTTGAAATATTTATGCCTTACTTTTCCCGTCAGTAAAACGTGATAAAGTTACAAGTGGTCCTTCTACCTTGCATGGTTACTTAAGAATGAAAGAAAATGTTTAAAACATCTCAGAAGAAAATTCAAGTCCATCTAAAGGTTGAATAAATTCAAGTTAGGCAGCACAACCCCCCTAAAAGACCATATGATATTGGACTCATAAAGGGAGAATGGTTGAGAGCTTTTTTCTTCCTCTCCAAGAATAATTTCTTACTTTTCCAACTCAGTAATAATTCTTCTGTTTATTCTGTGTTCTTGATAGTTTACAAAAAGTCATTTCAATTTTGGCAATATATTCACTAAATCCAAAAGTGGATTGTTCATTTGGATTTTGTTCTCTCTACAAATATTATAAAATTACATTTACTGTCTCTTCTTGGATTTTAATGCCAATGCTAAAATTGTTGCAGTACAGGCCACACTATAATCTCTTTTGTGCTACGATATTCTCCACAACTAAACTGAAATATTACTATTTTCCACAGCACAGTATGTTCCTTGCCTCAAGTGGAAAGAATAGACAATTGTGGTAGACAAAAACTTAGTAAGGAATTTCTACTTTGTAAACCCTTTTTCTTTCTGGTCCATCTGTTGTAGGTTTGATGGGGAGTGGGAGGGGTTCTCGTTATCAATCAATGTCTCAATAAGTATTTCTTATGTTAATGACTGTTAAAGTCTAGTGAAATTAATGTTGAATGAATATAAAGAAAAAGCTCTTCTATATGTAGTATTAACACATGGACATTTTAGTCTATCTTACATAATTTAATTTAACACAGAAAGCTTCTGTTGACAGAAATAGTATTCTTAAAATGGCTTACATATTGGCAGATATGTCGATTCAAAATGTGAAAATGTTTGTGAAGGCCCGTTAGCAAAGCCTGAACTACACTTGGTGTGAAGTTTCTGCACTCTGAAAGAAATCTACCTGTGGCTTCAAAGAGACTGTGTTACATAAATAAGTATGTGCAAAGGACAGGGACTGCTCTTGGACGCGGGAACAATGGAAGCGCATCTTTTCTGTACTTGAAGGAAAAAGAGGGGAGAGAAAAATCATTGGCAGAGGCAGTAGTAATGATGATTGGTACTTGAAGAAAAGGCCCAAGAAGTTTTATCAGTTGGAGAAATCTTTAACAAGGCTGAAAATGTGTTACCAGCTGTGGAACGGCTACAAGAAGAGAGATTTTGCAAGATATCCTGTCTGATCCAATTCTCATAACCCTGGTGTGGGGGTGGGGGGAGGAAGGGTGTGCAATAGCTCCTGCTTTTCATCTGCTTTTTAGTTAGATAAGCTCAAAAGACACAAATTGGAAGCTGGTATTAAACAACAATAATTCTGTCCTCTGAATAACAACCTGCATGTTACCAGCATTATCAGCCATTCTAAAGATAGCTATCTAAAAGCTTGTGTACACTTTATGTCTGTATTTTAAAAACACTTTTTGCAAGAACTTGTTCAATGACGCTGATCATGTCTAATATGAAAGCCTTGTGGTAGGCTTTAAGGATATAAATATGAACAAGGCAGAGGCTTTATCTTTGAGATCTCGGCTTATTGGTAACTTTCTAGACATACAAACACATTACTACGGTATGATGGTATAAAATGTATAGTAGAGTAATAAATGAAGAAACATGGAAGAGTGAGAAAGGAATGACCTTTTCTTCCCACGTACAAAGGATATGGAAATAGGTTTTACAGAGAGGCTTTTGAGCAAGAGTTCACCTGAAGAAGGGAAGAAGACAGTGGAAGAAATCAGAGGACCACCTTACAGTTAATACTGTGCTGTGGACTGGGAACAGGCTTCTATCTCAGACTCTCCTATTTATAGCCAAAGATTTATTGGTCAACACAGATTAAAAGTTGCCCCTCAAATAGTCGCCTGGGAAACACTCTCCAACTATGTTATGATTGGTTCTTTTTCAGTGTACAATTAATAATCATAACAAAACCCACTGATAGTATGTCTAGGTTTAGATGGCTTCAACATCATCTCTTTCTGGAATTGCAAGACAGCGAGAGTTCTACTGCTGGACTTTTGCATCATAGGCGCCCTTCAGGCACAAGGAAGACTTGGTATGCCAACCAAGTATATTGGTATATTTTTCCAATTAGATGCTTTCACGCTGGGCTTTCCAGCTTTTCTGCTGTTAAATTTCAACTGGAACTATATAATGGCGAGCTACAGATTTCTTTTTGAATTCTCAAGATTATCCTCCAATTTAAATATTATCTTATCTCTTTAGTGCTTTTACCATTCTTTTGTGAAAATACAATCTCTCTCCTCCAGGCAAGTAAAATAATTTATCATAATATAGGGCTCAGCAGCTGGGCAAGAGTAGTGTTACTGACTGACACCTTATTGTGCCACCTCTAATCACCCCTTTTGGTCCGTTGCCACTTAGAGAAGGAGTGAGAGTAGATAGGGGAAGCTCCTTGTAGCGCCTCAAAAGCGAATTTAGAAAAGCAGCATAGTGTGGGGTTGCTTGAAGAAAAAGTTGAAAAGGAATCTGTTTATCACTCAAAATCAATGATGTCCTTAGGGAGCCTAGGAGACAGGATGGCATCAGTGTCAAATCCAGCCTAAAAGTGGAGTGTGGAGGCAGAGTTCAATTTCCTTGGTATCTAAAAGCTTCAACTTACAGCAGTTGAAATTATTTAACAATATTCTTATTTTTATCTGTTTTTCTTATTATGAAATTAATTTTAGCATAATTAATCTCAATATAATAACAATTCTAATCTTATAAAATTTTATATTGTATTAGTATCAGGAAACAGAACACTCGTGAAATATTTAAAAAGCCAAAGTTGAAAATCAAAATCACCTACTACCTAACGTCCAAGAGACAACTATTATGATTTTGATTCTATTTTCCAATTATTTTAAGTTTATATATTTAAAATATTGAGATCACAGTGTGTATATTGCTTTATACTTCCACATAATCCCTTACTTCCTTTAATTCCACCCCAGTCTTCTTCTGTAATCATATGTGTTTATATTTCTGATAAATTTTTTCACTAATTATTATTTTTTAAACATTTTTATTGTCTTTATATAGTAATAATGATTCTGATTTTAATGGCTGTCTGATATTCTCCTATGTTGATAAATATATATTAAGTATATTTAGGTGACTTCAAGTTTTATTGTAAGTATGGTTTCTTGAAATATTTTTGTATTTAAAAGCCTCATTCTTCCTGTAGTCCATTAAACTATAAATCTATTGCTGCTACCTGGTTCCATGTCGCCATAGCATATAATAAATTAGAGTAATAGGGAAACGGAGCAACGTAGACTTCCTAGATCAAAGAAATATTGTGTAAATACAATGGAACAAACATATGTAGACAACATTACTGTCACCTCACTGTGAATGGGTGGGAAACAGTAGCAATATAATGCCCAATTTTGTCTCAGCCATCGTAATTGCATGTTCCGTAGATAACTATCAGTAATTAAACAGGCAAAGATCCAAATCATGCTATGGCGCCAAAGAGAAGCAATTGCTGTGGTATCTACTGTTATTGGCTAAAGTTACCAGGGGTCATAATATTCAGATAAAATGTATGTACACTTCTTTCTAATCTTAATCCCATGTGCTTTGTATTCACATAAGAAATTCTTAGAATATCTACATAGACTTTATTAAGACTGTGATCAAAACTTGTTTTTACTAGTTAATTTACAAGGCTATGGTTTTTCCTCAATGACATGTTGATGTTATAAACCAAAAACAAGTGTGAAAGAGATATCTGTCCTTTTACCTCCCAAATTAATAGCACCACCTTCTAATATGAAGGAACACATATGCACTATGATCACATGTGTACAGAACAATCATATACCAGTACAATAACAGTGTATAATTTCCTTTCCTCCGTGGATAAAAATTAAAGCCAAACATGCTTGAATCATGGTTTCATGCAATAGTGCTCTTTGATAAAAATAGATATGAATAATGAATACTAAATAGGAAGCTGACTGTATGAACAGGAAAGAAAATGCATACCTCATTTCAAAGAAGTCAGTCCCTAGCATTAATAGCAAGCCACGGGATTAAGCTCATTAAAACATTTGCCTAAAGGAGAAATCTAATTTATTTCTTGTATTCTTCATGTTGTATGATTAATAGAAAGGATGGAGGTGGATTTTGTGATCCAGATCATGATTTTAATCTGCATAGAACACTTTTATATAGTTTTCTTATATGAGCACCACAATCAATGGTATTCCAGATTTGAAGTCTTATTGTGACAAAAGGTAGTCATTCTTTGTTCTTTCTTAACCTTTAATCAGGCCACTGACTGAAATTCTATACTCTTAAAATTTAGCTGTGATGGAGGGAATTGTGTACCTGGGTGATAGATTTTATCTATGAGCTCCTCACCAGGCATTGAACCCTCAGAGGCCAAAATGGCATCTTTGTATCCTTAGAAACTATACTCTTGCCTGGTGCACAGTAAGCATTCAATGTTTACCGTTGAATGGCTCCATATTTAAACTTCCTCTTGTATTTCTAATCTTGGTTCATGGTATCATCATCCATGATGTCTCCCAAATTAAAACTCCCAGATTCAGTGTTCTCCCTCACTCTCAGCTTAAATATTTGTTGATTTACCATGTCTTTCCTCTCCATCCTCAGGGCTGCCACTGTCTTCATTCAGAGCTTTACAACTTTTTTCTGGGATAGTTCAACAGTCTCATTTGGTTTTCCTTCTTCCAGGCCCTCTCTCCAATTCATTCTCCAGAATTACCTAACAAAACACGGTTGTAATCAACCCACTTAAATAACCCATATGAGTACAAACTTACTGTGAGTTCCAAACATCCCAGCATTACAAATGCACAGTCCCATCAAGATCAAATAACCTTATCATTTTCTCAGGGAAATTTTTAGTTTCCTTCACACAGACATTGGTCCTGCCTCAGAATCTGTATATATTCTAGCCCTTCTGCCTTGAATACTCCTCTCCTTTACCACAAAAGAACTCCTACTCATCCCTTAAGATTTATTTTCCGTGTCACCTCTTCTCTGAAGCCCACCATGGCTACCTTAGGTAACATGTTCCCAGTAGAGTCACACTGCATTAAAGCCATACTACCTGGGTTTGGATACTGAATGTCACATTGGCAAGTCACTTAACCAGTCTGTGCGTCAGTTGTTTCATCTGCGAAATGGAGATGGTAAAAGTAGTTACCTCATAGGTGTGTTGCAGCGGTTATATGAGTTAATTAATATATGTCAAATAAAACACTATGATCCTAATAAGTGCCTGATCACTATTAGCTATTTTTATATAGTATTGTTCACTCCTGTCTTTATGTTTTTATATATTCTTCGATTATAGAACTTATCCTATTATGCTGTAACTATCCATTTCTCTCTGTCTTCACCTCTAGATGGAGAGCCATTTAGCTTGTAGACTGTGACTTATTCATCTCTCTAACCTGTCAGAGTACTGAACCAGGTTCTGAGCACATAGTACTCAGTGAATGTAAAACGAATAAATGTATGAGTGAGTGAATGAATGAATGAACTCAGGTAAATAATATGCCAAAGCTGTTTCTGTATATCTCTGTTGTACAAATCAAAGTAGATTCAATCTATTAGCCAAGTATTTGTGGAGTTGTGTTGGTGAACTAAAATACAGGAAGCTCTTTTTCTTGTGCCTTGACTCCAGAAGCAGTGTCATAGCCCTTTTAATTATAGAGCAACCTTCCCCTTGACATGGAAAAGCGACTGGTCCTATTAAATTATGGGGTTTTTTTCCCCACCTGCTCAGATTATGTTTGACTTCTGCATATGCTGTTTTCCTCCATATTTTGTTTTGTCCCAGGTTAGACATCCAATCCTGCATGAGAAGAAATCATTATAATCAACTTTAATGGTCACTAAGAAATAAATGTCTCCATTGTGTTCGCAGAGAGGAGGTTTGCTTCATTTACTCTTTTCTCTTGATAAATGCTGTTTTCTGATGCCTTTGTGGTGATGAAGAGACAGGAGGGTGGGGGAAAATCTGGATACTTTCTTCTCTGGGCCATTTTGCATAAAGACTTCTTTACAGCCATGTTCAAATGATTTATATACATATTGTGTATGCAGGAGCAGCAATTACAGCGCTATTCCTAACATTTAACCTGCATCATTCTTAGTGGCCGGTTACTGGCCGCTTAACTCAACATCTGCTACTTTGGTAGTCTAATGTCCAGATAGAATGAAGAATCAAAAGGATAAAACTCCAAAGGCTTGTTTACTTTAATAGGTATGGTGTGCATGCGTGTGTGTGTGTGTGTGTCTGTATGTTTTAAATCTTAGTTTGCATTATCCAAAATTATCTCTTATTAATCTTTGCAAAACTAAGATATATTTGTATTTTCCCTACATTTTTTTCCTAACTTAGAAATCAAACACAAGAAAGAAATATACTCTCCACTGTGTACTTTATTTAAGGAAGATCCTGTTGTTTTACAGTCTTTGCAGCCTAAACAAAACAGTAACAATATTTGATAATAATAATTTTTCACAATATTTGAAAATTGACAGCCCGAGGCCAATACAAATCAAAACACCTGTGAAATTACTGAATTTGTCTAACGAAACTGGTGTAATGCTCTCTACTTGTCAGATCTAATTGGTAGCTGAATCACAGAACCAGAGACTTTCAAGGCTATAATATTCCTTCTTCTATGATGAGTTCCTTTCTCCTCATTGCTCGGTTACTACCTTCAGTTCAGGCTTTCATCATTTCTTTCTACCTCCTCTTCATCAGCCTCCCTGCTGCCGTCTCAGTGCCCCACCCATCTAGCCACTCCTCAACTGTCAAAGACGTCTTTTTTATTCATCACTTTGACCAAACCTCTTTCCTGATGCCTTGGTGATTTCACATCTTATACACTGCAAAAATCTCCTCACCTCAAGCTTTAGAGCACTCCAAGAAGGAGCCTCAGACTTCCTTTTTCTCCTTCAGCTTTCCAACACATGCCTAAATCTCCTGTCACCCAAATTTTCTCAAAGTTCCTCTCATTATAGTTAGTAAAGTTCTTGCCCTTGTTTCTGGGCTTTTCCCAAAGTATCATTTTGCAACTGGAAATTCCCTTTTCTCCCAGCTACTTATGCGATCTCTTTCCTAGTAGTTCAGAAACCCCATTCCTGCCAGACACTCTTCTCAGAAAACTCAGTCTTCTTTGCTTTGGACACTCCCTGCATCTTTTTGCTTCTTTTTCTCCATCCTCCTAAGTTGCATTTTCTTTTAATACACTCATTAAGTGCATCCATTTCATTGAATGAAATTCAATGATTTCATTGAATATGTATATCAGACTGCCCTTTCAGGTACTTTTAGTTTTATTACATTGCCTCTGTGAGACACGTGTAAATAGGTTCCAGTTATCAATTGCTGAGTAACTACCACAATACTTAGTAGCTTAAAACAGCAAACATTTGGGGCTGGCCCCGTGGCCGAGTGGTTAAGTTCGCGCGCTCCACTGCAGGCGGCCCAGTGTTTCGTTGGTTCGAATCCTGGGCGCGGACATGGCACTGCTCATCAGACCACGCTGAGGCAGCGTCCCACATACCACAACTAGAAGAACCCACAACGAAGAATATACAACTATGTACCAGGGGGCTTTGGGGAGAAAAAGGAAATAATAAAATCTTTAAAAAAAAAAAAAAACAGCAAACATTTTATTATGTCTTATGAATTCTATAGGATAAGAATTTTAGAAAAGCTCAGCTAAGTGATTCTTCTTCACTTAGTGACAACTAGGATCTCTTCGTGGTGTCCAGTTGGTGGTTGGGTGGGTTTGGAGGGTCCAAGATGGCTTTACACATGTATCAGGCATCAGGGATGGCTAGAATGCTGGGATCAGTTGTAGGACTATTGAGCCGAGTGCCTATATGTGGCTTCTCCATCATGGCAGCCTCGGGATAGTCAACCCTCTTACATGGCAGCTCAAGGCTGCTGGAGAAAATGTTCCAAGATGCTCAAGTGAAAAGTTTCTCAGGAACTAGCCTTGGAATCTCCAGAACATCACTTCTACAGCCTCCATTGGTTAAGCAAATCATTAAGACTAACTTAAAATAAAGGTGAGGGAAATTAGACTCAATCTCTTGATGAGAAGGATAGCATAGAATTTGCAGCTATCATATATATATTTGACATTTGATAAATGATTTTTGGTTACAATAATGACTTTGATTTTATGAAACAATATTGAAAATAAATACGTTGTATTGATTGTACATGAAACGCATGTTAAGTCAGTAGAATATTCAAATTTAAAAAGTATGTTCCTGCTTTATCACGCTCCCATAATGTGTTCAGCAATTTTTTTTTTTTTTTTTTTTGGCTAGACAGACTATAATCTTCTTGGAAACAGTGTGTCTTTCATTTTTGTATCCCTAGCAACTGTTTCAGAGCTTGGTACATGGTAACCTCTCAATAAATGTTTGTTCAATTGAATTGAATTGGTCCTGAATTTTGAGGTAGATATGGCCAAGCTTTTGACTTCTCTGAATGTGTTGTAAAGGAAGATGAAAAGGAGCAAGAAAATCCAGCCTAATAAAAGGTAAATCCAACAGGAGGCACTAGTATACATGCCAATTAATACAGACCTAGGAAACACAGGTGACGTACCAGTAAATCTCCATCTTTCTTCATGCAGTAGAATGTTCAGGGGATCATCCATTTAGCATGTCTACGCCCAAATTACTGCATGAGTTGGGTAGCAATTTGGATACTTCTGATAAGTTTTAGTTATTTTGTAGAAAAAGGGAGTAAACAAAATTATTCTATGATGCGTCTTTGTCTTTAGAGAAAAACCAAGCTAATAAGACTCTAGCAAGAATCAAAATATTTTTTTCAAATCAAAGCTTTTAATATTACAAAGTAAATTAAAACATTTTTTAAATCTTGGATGGAATTTGTTTCTTTAAACTGTGATCTTGTGCTTCTCTGGTAATTTCAAATCTAAAGACCTCTTGGCTGATGAAACTGTTATATAAGCAGAGGCACCGTTGTTCATTGTGTAATGTGAAAATCAGAAACTCTGCTGCAATTCTCTTGTCATGTTGCTGACAGAGAGTTCCAGAATTTTCATTGGAAGGATGAGTATATTTTGTAATTTGTTTTAATCTTGAGGCAATTTTATGAGATTTGTTTCAAATTACTTACTAAATTTATTTTTTCTGCATGTATTAGAAAAAAATCACCTTTTGTTTACAGAAGTCCTATCTACTTACTACATTTGTTTGTTTCTGCTATTAGAATAAAGCATTTTTAAATTATTTTAAACAATCACTAGAATTTTACATCATCTCTTCTCATTTTAGTAATATTAGTTGACAATGCTTGGTTAAAGCCAATTTAGGGAATTGTAGTACAAAAATATTGCTGTATATTTTCCATAACATGCTTTCCAATGACTTTTCTGTTTTTGTTTTGCAGACTGGAAAACTAAGGCATAAGATGCTAGAATAACTCACCAAAGTCATTTAAGACAATAGTAGTCCTGGGAAGATTATTACTATTTCCTGATCATTCTGTCTCTTTCTAGATCTCTCTAGCTCTGTTGTCCACCTTTAAATACTTTTTTCAATGTTAATCAATTTAATAGGCCCTTACATTTAATACATTAAGTTTATAGACTCTAGTCTTTCCACTGGAGGCTCATTATTCTACTGGTAATTTGTTTTAGTTGCTAGCTATTTCTATATTCCTTGTATTTATTTATAGTTCTTTCTTATTATAAATTATTTCTTTACATACATTCATACAAAATTTGCATATATATGGTTTTTAATGTCCAATTTCACACTCCTTCCCCCTCCCTCTCCCAAGAATTTGGAAGTAACTTAGTTTTCTGCTGATTCTTCCCCTCCATTTGGCAACCATTTTATTTCACTGTTTTTGAAGTGATGCAGTAAGAGAAAAATGGCTGCCTTTTGTTTATTTCCTTGTACATTAACATGATGACATCATCAAAGATATTAGCTAGAATGTACATATCTTTAAGAACCCAGAGGCATACATAAGCCAGGGACGCTCTGTTTTCCTTTTTCTTTTAATGCCCCAAGATTTTGTAGCTTTAGCACAGCTCTTGTGTGCAGAGGAAAAAATGAATATGAGCATTTTGCAACAAATGCATTAAAATGGTGGCATTTGCAACATATCTGAATATTTTTTTCAATGTTAAGAAAAATCCACCGAAAGACTTTTATGTAAGCCATGAAACATTCTAAGTCAATGCTAACCCTACAAAAAAATATTATAAAGACCGATGTTAAATCATCAAGACCGGACTGTATAGCCACAATTCCCTATTCTGGCTTAAAATTATTTTTAAAAATTTCAGTTGACACAGAAAATTTTTAAGTTATAATTATTTCCAGAAAATAATTAATTTCAATGGAAAGCTTAAGTAGGTATATATATTTACTATTTTTAAGATTACTGTATTATTTAGAAACACTATTAAAATGTACTATATATCTAACTATACCGAAAATTTGTTTTCTGCTTTTCATTTACAGTGTTTCTGACTTTTCCCTCTGTGCTCTTTGTTGCACTTTTCATGTATTTGTCATAAGATTTCCACTGACATTAACAAGCAACAAGCTTTCAATTACCAATTCAATTTAGACAGATTATTAAAGAGATAAGAAATCAATTTTTTTCATCAAATTCCAATAACTAAATGGTTTTTTCATTTGGAAGTCCACAATTTATTTTCAAATTCTGAGAAATAATTTTAGGTAATTATTTTTTTTAATATTTTAGAAAGATAATCTGTGTGTGTGTGTAAATATATATACATGTGTGTGTATATATAGATATATATACAACACATACATATATATGTGTATAGACACATATGCACATACTCATATATATGTATATATATTAATTTGATATCTATACATCAGAAAACCCCTGTATATGTTGAGTAGTCATCTCTGAAACTACTTGATAACACTGAAATCAGATAAGGTAAACTGTATGCTTTACTGAGGGAAGCTGTCTAAAATAAGTTACTGCGATTTTAAGAATTAATATGAACCACATGTCCTTCATATCTTTAAAATGAAATCTCCATTGTTCTTTTAAGTCAGCTGTTGTAAGAATGTGTCATCTTTTGAGAAGATAAATTAATCATCTTCCTCATTTACATACATCAATAAAAGGGACTCTCCCTCTCATCTACTTTATCAAAAGTAATTAGAATGTCTTTATTTTTATTCATATATAGTATCTATTAGTGATGGAGATTTTCCTCGAGGAGAGTTTGAGGCAAACAGCCACTTATCCTTTTAGAAAATAACCTCCAAGAAAGAGACACACCAGCCATCTAAAGGTTAAAACACACTGTCAGATTATTCAGTTGAGCCAGGCTCTTTATAACATTTTACAAAAGTACTTTCAGAAAGCAGAAGGTAGGAAACAGCCTTTTGCTAGTTCCCCTTCCTTAAATTATTATTCAGTCTCTTATTAAAATAAAATCTAGTTAACTTCTTTTGAACGTCTGCTCAAACGTTTTCTATAATAAAAAAAATCTTGTGAAGGGATTTCCATAAGTTGTGCTGCGTTAATGACTTAGAGCAGCTTCATAATCTGTTATTCCTTCCTCCTAGCAGACCTCAGCTGATAAAAATATCCATAGACACAGTGAAGTCAGTGGCATGCCTGGCTTTCTCAGACAAAACTCCCATGTGATCACGTATAGGCAGCCTCAGTGAGGCTGATGCCGTGCAGCAAGCAGTAGGTAATGAGGCTTTGTGCAGAGTGAAGCTCTTGTCGCTGAACAATAAAGCATACGGTACCAGCAATAAAACACAGGGCTGGCAAATTTAAGACGATTCCGCTGAACCAGGAAGAACAGTGCCCTCGGTGATGCTGACACATATTCTAAAATGATAATCAATTTATTTTGGATTCTAATGAATAAAGAGTGCAAGGACTAAGACTACAGCTATTTGAACAGGTCAGTGATTTTATAAATTACTCCAAGACTTCCTTCTGTTTGGATTTCAGTTAGGATGGGCTGATGTGTTTTGCCTTAAACAAAAACTTTGCAAGATATTTGCAGTGTGTAATATGAAGGATGCACTTGAACTGACCCAAGGTGATTCAATTGTTGATGTAGTAAGATGTGATAGAGAAAGGTTTATATGATTATAGTAAACTGAAAAGTTATTTATGCTATTTAAAAATTTATGGGTAAGAAAAATTCATCCAATAACTTCTTATCTTCCATATATGCAGAAATAATATAAAGCAGGATACTACTAATAAATAGCTCAAATAAAAAGCTTCAAATTTATTTTTTAAGTACTAAAAAATCCTGTATTGCAATAGTTTACATGTCTTATAAATGGGGTAATATATCACTCAGAATTTATTGATGTCTTTTGGTATACTGCAAGAGGAAGGTTTGGAATATTTAATTATTTAAATAAAAAAATTTTTTAAATAAGAAAATTTTGAAATAATAATGCTAGCTCCTAGGACAATGCATTTAATGCATTTATGTTTAACTATAGTAATATATTACATACCTACATTAATCTGTTGTGTGCCTTTTATTTTTCATGTTCTATTTCTTTTGATAGATGGAAAATATTATTGCATAAAACCTCACTTCATAGATA
Source organism: Equus quagga (assembly GCF_021613505.1). Classification (NCBI taxonomy): domain Eukaryota; kingdom Metazoa; phylum Chordata; class Mammalia; order Perissodactyla; family Equidae; genus Equus; species Equus quagga. Next base: position 106,033,794 of record NC_060270.1, read on the forward strand.
TTATTCACTCACTAATGGACAAAAACAAATTAGCTTAATTTTAAAAAGAAGAATGGATTATGTGGTAATGCCTATTTCCATTGACTTACCGTTTAGAAAAGGAGAATATGTGCTTTCATGTGTATTTATAAAAATATGTACACACATGACCTTCTGTATCTCGAAAATAACCACTTCTTAGGTTTATGAGCAATAGAGAAGTTTATGTTTTAAATGGAGAGACTGTTGTGTGTAGGAAGGCAAGGGAAGAAATAATTCTAGCAGATAATAGCAGAACATTGAACATCTTTGCCAAAGGCAGGCAAGCATTACTGCTACAAGAATCTTTAGATTTAAATACATAGTTTAAGTTCGCTGTATATTTTTACTGCTGTATTGTTTTAAAGGCATCCTGGGACCTAAATTCCTTACAATTAATTTCTTGGACACCATTTAGGATGATCGTCTTTAAGACACCAGGACACATTTAACGTTTTATAGAATTACTATAGTGACTTCATGTATTTGTCTAGTAACTAAAATAAATTTATGCCTGTAAGATGCTGTTTAAACCACAACAAAAAAGAAATACCCCATGTCCCTGATTATGCGTGCAATATGTATTCCCATGGAAAAGAAATAGCTATGTTTCAAAAACCAGAGAAGTTAATGAAAATTTTAAATTGGCCTTCCACATGTATTTAAATGAAGTATTTGACTATTTGGGTTTCCTTGGTTACCATAGTCGCTGCTGACAGCTTCTTTTGGTGGGGAGGAGGGGAAGCAGGACTTTAAAACAAAGGGTTAAAAACACTTCTCCATTAATAGACACGGGGGGCTGTGATGCTGACAGCCGGGTGAAATCCGTGCCCACTCCCCCGCGCGGATTCCGGCTCTCCGGTGATTCAGGTATTCTGGCAGAACTGCGGTTCCACAATTCCTTACCCAGCATTCCGTCTCAGCTGCTGGAGGGCTGCCTGAGCCTTATGCAAATGAGACCAGCTCTGAGGCTTTGACTGCAGAAGCGAGAGGAGGGGGGGGCAGAAGGGAGTTCAAAGGTCACAGGGCTGGTGGAAAGCTGGATCAGTTGCCCGAAAAAAAAATGCCCTGGACTCCTCTGCAGCAGTGTTTTGCAGCAGTTAAATGCACTGTGGTTGATTTCTCAGAGTGAAGATTTTACAGCGTATGTGCCGTAGTCGCTTAAAGTGCACGCAGGTACGGTGACAGATTTCATGATGCGCCTGATTTTATTTCCATAAAAGACACTGCTGAGGATTGGCTGTTTTAATTCAATGTGGAAATTGGCAGGGCGTTCTCGGTTTTCAGCATGCCTTAACTAGATTATTAAATCTTCTTAATGTTTTCTCAATTTGAAACATGGGTGTTTTGTTCCAATGGAATAATTTCATGTGAGAAAAAATTGGGTTTGGTCTTCTAAATAATTCCAATTTTTTTGGAAAGTTTCTGATTGCAGAGAGATATCTGGGTTGAAGATTTTAGATAAATATCAGGACTTACAACTTTTAGAGGATTTTCACTTTTTTAAGAAATGTATTTTAAATAAGATCTGGGTTCCTATCCTAAAATTCTTGTGAGGTATCTGGAATTAAATAATGGAGTTCTTTTGTTCATATCCCACACAACATCATAAGGACAGTTTTAATAAGTTATAATTTCATTTCATTTTAAGAGACGGTTTGGTTTTGGAAGTTTTCATTCTGTGTTTTATTGCTAAACACCTTAGTAGAGAAATAATTTCTTATTTTTGGGTTACATCCTTAAATGCCTCTACTTTCCTATTTGTTATTAATTTGAGGGGGACTTTGTAGACAATGCTGTTTTGGACTCAACATGTTCAACTTCCTATGACTTTTTCCTTTCAGTTGTCTGGATTGTAAAGTGATCCTGATAAATGTCACAGGCAGGATGAAAGTCTTTTTTTTCCATGTACTAAATATCACACTTTTGTAAAATGTGTGATTACATCATAGTAAAGTCTGACCTGTGCCAAACAAATGTATACTCCCTTTTATTGTTCATATTGCTTTTTTATTTAGAAAACGTATTTTAAATAAACTTAAAACAGCATTATCAGACTATGTTTATCCATGTCGTTAAAATTTTTAAATCTATCAATTCAGCAGTTACATTGTTGATGGGAAGAAATGTTATTTTAATTTGCATCAAGTGCGCATCTGTCTATATTACAGGTTGTATGTGCAGGAAAGTATGTTTGAAAGATGAAGAGGCAAAATAATGTTTAGTCATGAAATTACCACTTTATGCTTTTATATTTGCATAAGATATTTAGAAGTGGGTTTTATGAAGCTTCCATACAAAGAGCTGGTAGATGTTTAGATAAACTTAATTACTTTCTTTACACTGAAAAGAGGGTGTTAATTTTATTATAATGATTAAGACTTGGTAGTTTGGCAACAATATCTTTTATTTAAAAATGAGGGGTGGAGTGGGTGGAGGGCGGACCAGAACAGGAGGATGGCCTCTTCAGTGAAGGACAGTTATTTCAAATATTTCTGAAATCACTCTGTAGCAGTCATTCAGGGCCGGATTCTCGCCCTTTATCACTCTGTGGGGACATTATGACATTTATCCAGGATCCTGAGATTACTTTAGGAAAAGAAATTCATGTTTTTTAGGCGAGTTTTTCAAAAATGCAAACACTGCTATTTTCTTCTAAACTCTCTCTTTTGAAACTTCCAGTAATAACTGCAGCTTAAAGATAGTATATTTTAAACAGTTTCCTTCTTACGTTGAATGAAATATGTTGTTTCTTGTTCAAACAACATATTTTTATGTATTAATGTATATTAACATATACATTTATATATATGAAATTTGTTAGAAATATGTACGTATACATACATTTTATATATGTATATATTACATTATGTATAATAATACTTTTAAAACAGCCAAATAAAGTCTTTCTTGTGGTCAGCCATATTTATTCCAATAACTTTGACAAAAAAATTTTTCCTTTTACTTTTAACTCAGGTTGCGCCCATGGTTTGCATCTACTAGCATCTGTGTGTGTTCTAAGAGCATAGGAAGGAGGAAAGAACTGTTTAAAATTCATTCGGGCAGTCCAATACTATTAACTTTGTAAATGCAACTGCTACCAGTTAGCACATTCTGAATATAGAAATAAAAACAGTGTGGGCAAAGAAGGAGAGCCTGTGACGGTTTTTGGAGAAAATGTGATAATAGACAAATGTGAAGTAAAGAGAATTGTTGTGCTTCCGTGGCCCACGAGAGAGCTATATGTGTCCTGCAGCAAATTTATGGCTTTGAATATCTTGGATAATTTATGTCTGTATGCAAATTCACTCAAAACTTTGAAGTCTTTTTTGCATTAGCTGGAGCCATACAACTTCCATACAGATCTCAGCAGCATATGTATAGTAAGTTCATGGTCTGGATTTTTAAATATGTATAGAAAAATGTATTTGTGTAAATGCAATTCAAATCAAATTTGGAAAGTACAAGAGTAAATAGTCATGTGAAAACAAGTCATTGAAGGGTATGCAGTTAGTGTACTTGAAGAAATGGCGTTATATCACACTTCAAAGGAATCTTTAAGAATTTTTCAAAAATGAATTTCCTGCTTTCTGATTACCAGTCTGTCTTTGTCATCGCTTGAAACGAGAGACCATATTGTAAGCTTGGAAAAGATTTTAGGGCAAACATGTTGTACTCGGTCTAGCAGTATGGAACATGGTCTAAAATCTACAAATAACTGTTGTCATCTCAAAATCACATGTGTAGGCTTTAAGTTGTATTATCACTGCATTTGTCCTTCTGAACTTCTGGTGCCTATGAAAAAGAGAAAAGAACAAAATTAGTTATAATATATAGAACGAAAATGCTCAAAATAATTGAGTATTGAAAACAATCACATTTCTCTCTTTATTTTAACCTGACATTTCTTAAGAAACAATCAAAACAAATGATTGCATTTTTATCATCTATTTTGGAATTTAAATAGAGTTGATCAATTTAATTGAAAAGTGTAAGTACAATTGTACTTATAAAAATGTAAAAAAGCAAAATGATTTTAAAGATCTTATTTTCATTTCGTATTATTAAACTCATACCAATGCTATAGTAATACTTTGTCTAGAGCAGTTAGAAAGTAATCTGTATTAAATAAACCAGTTTTCCAAATAGGTAAAGTTTGTAACTTTTATGGCTAGTTTTTTTAAAATGTTAATTGCTTTCACAGAAGCAAAATATAGTACATATCATTCTGCCTTGTGGACCGAAGTGGAAATCAGGTTAGGCTTTTCTTCATGGCATAAGAATCATTGTTCCCAACATTACATTGACTTATTGCAAAAGATAAAACCATTTTTCAACTGTTCCCCAACACCAAATGGTGTGCCCATCATATGCTTTTTGTATATAATTTTATATGATTGTTATAATTTTACTCTCTCCTTTCTCATGTTAATATTTATTATTTTTTAGTGCAGTTAATAATTGCTCCTTTACTGACAGCAAATCAAAAATCAAGTTTATGCACTTTGTTTTACATTAAATTCTAAATCATTTAGACTTTGGTGGGCAAAGGGAGAAAGATAAACATCCCTCCATACTTCTCCTATGTACTGAACTTCTGACACAAGCATATACATAGTATATTGAGCACAGGAACATAGAACATAAACAAAATTTATCTAAGTTTTTCCTATGTTCAGGATATTGAAAATCATGTTCAAACTCTAGATAAATGAGAAATTGTTTTTATTGCTACGATGAGAATCTGTCATGTTGAACCATCAACAGGAATTTGAAATTACTTTGTTTAATAGGGAAATGAGGAATCTCTTAGAGGTATGACAAAGAAAACACACAGACCAATTTTTTGTGGCATTTCACTGATCGTTGGTGTCATATACCTATTCTTGCCGATTTCAGGTGTTATAGTCTATTTCAGTCTCAAATCCTTGGGGCTTTGAGATTCCCCACCTCACACCACCATGCTAGCTAGGAAGAGTTGTTACTTGGGCAATCCTTTACCTCCATGCAAACTAATGAATCCCCATATTCATTTAGGAATGCATTTAGCCATTCGTGTGTGTGTGTGTGTGTGTGTGTGTGCATGCATGTCACAAACAAGGAAAGTAAGACAACTGAGCCATCAATCCCTATTTCTCTGAAAATTCACTAACGCAATGTACGTGTTAAAATACACAGGGTAGTTAATACCATACTTGCCAATAGGTGTTCTCATACACTCTGAAGAAGTTGGAAGATCTGAAGGAATGTTGGTTCCATGAACTTAGTGTCAAAAGATACTCTGTAAGAATGAGAATTAGTCCAAAGTATTGGTCCTCTTTTGCCCATTAGCTTTTTAAAATGCCTGAGAACTATTTTAACAAACCTGTGTAACTTTGTTTAATGCAATAAAACTTTGTAAATTTAGGGCAATTCAGGAACAACTAAGAAAAATACTGTATAGCGTTTTCTTGATGGATAAGTGCTTTTGTTATGTCGTTTATTGGGTATGTGAGTTCAAACTAGATCATGGAGTGTGAAGAGGCTGAATAAGGCAGTGTTTAGGAGGTTCAAGTTCCATCCCTGGTGTCACTTCCAAGACATGTGCTGCCACTTACAATCCATGTGGCCTTTTACATGGTACTTGAGATCTGTAAGCCTCATCTTCATCTGCAAAGTGGGGATAATTATCTCTATATCAGAGGGTTTTTATGAAAATCAAATGGCATAATGCATGTCTGGCACATAAAAGAGCATCAAAAATGATAGCATATGTTACTATTTTTCAACCCATAGGAGTTGATACCCTGGTGGTGATAAGGCAAGTTCAGCTGAAGTCCGTAGGTATAGAGAATCTTGATGAAACATGTTAGATTTCAATGGATGAGGCTGAGCAGTGTTTTCCCAAAATAGAAACCCATGAAGAATTTTTTGGTGATCATATCAAGGTAGTAGTACTGAGCACTGATACCTTCTGCTCAGGTGGGGCAAGTGGAGAAGGCAGTCACCATAGTCATCAACGAGCAAACTGTGTGTGGCTTTATGGATACCTTGAATCTTTCCAACTTGAAGCACAATCTCCACAAAATCCTCAGATGTGGTTGGGCAATAGGTACTTTTCTGAGCTTTCATTTAATTCCTTTATTGCTTTTAAATTTTTCATCTTTGTGCCTTTGCTCTACTATTTTTTCATTTCCATGTTGACTTTCTACAATTAAAGTGTTAGTTATTAATCTCTGCTCCATCCAGAGGTCCTGTATCATCCGTAGACTACGGACTTTTCAATTACAGAGGCAGCCTGTCACATATTACATACCCAAGAAAGGTTTGTGGAGCCAATGCTGTTATGGAGCATAAGGAGTCTAATTCTTTTTTTTTTCATTTTTGTTTATGCACAGAATATATATTTAGGATGAACTACTGGGAAGGGTAACTGGAAAACACGGATGGGAACATCACTTTCTCTTTGGTACCTTTGAATTTTTTGTCATGAATGTGTATCAAGTAGTAATCATATTATTAAAATAACCTAAGATTACAATCCATAGAAAGCAAGGAGAAAGAGGCTCTATCATATGAGATCCTAAAGTCCAACAAGAATGTAATTGGAGGAAAATATATAACTGTAAATATCTTCAATATTAAGTAGGATTAAAGATAAAGAAATGGTGTATATGTTAACCAAAAACAGCAACATATCACAGTCCCTCTCCCTAAAAAATACTTGGAAGACTGAATATCTCAAAATAATGAAATAAAAAACAAAGGAATGAAAAAGGATACATAAATCCAAAAATCTTTTCTTTTAAAAGATCAATAAAATAGAATTAAATCCTCATGAGCCCCATTAAGCAAGAAAGGAAGAAAAATATTCATTATTAAGAATGTCTCTACATTTCTTTCCTCTTCTAATTCTCTCCTCCTGCCTTGTTCCTTATACAGCTTGCTCTTTCAATACTTTCCCCATCTCTCACCTGTTCTAATATAGTCTGTCACTCTCTACTCATTGGTGGATTTCTTTAGCTTATAAAAACGCGTTAGCAACCAGAGTTAGAAAACATAGCTTTCACTCAATTCCACACACCTACCCCCTTTCCTTCTCTTCACTGCCAAACATCTGTATAGAGTATTCTAATTTGGCAATATTTTTCAAACTGCAAGTCATGAGCCATTAATAGGTCATGAAATCAAATTTAGTACTTCACAACCAATATTTTAAAATATGAGATAGAGTAAATGTTGCACTTAACCTTGGATAAAAATTATTTCATGTAACATGTTTTTATCTTATCATACATAGTAAGGATACATATTGTTTTGTAAATCTTTTCTTTCAGTTATATACTGCGTTTCATAATTTTAACATGCACATCTTTTCATATTTTAACATTAAAGAGTTTAATTCTACTTAATGGCTTAAAAGTACTAATTTATCTGAATCATGAAACAATCTCCAGGTCATAGATTTGTTGATATTTTAAACTTCCTCTGTATCATAATGATATTTAGAAATATTGCAGAAATTGATTTAGTCACAAGGTTTTTCAAAAGAAATTTAGAAAATATATCTACATTTTTAACTTAAAATTTATTTTAATAGCATACCTAGCAGTACTTTCTGATAATATACATTGGTAACAAGTGTTGGATAAATTGGTGGGGAGAAATATGACTCTCTGCTTTTGTGAATTTGTCTGAATGGTGAAATGTCTCTAAATAGTGGGTTTCCAACTTTTAAAAGATTGTATGAGTTTGGTGTGACTTATTTCTATTGTGAACCAGTTTTAATCTGTGCCAGTAGAACATTCACTGAAACTTGAAAATCCAGGTATTTAATCTTACACTCTGTATTATTTTTACTAATTGCTGCTTAATACAATGTCAGCTGCAGGTTGAATAACTATTGTTCTCTGCCTTAGATAGTAAAAATCTGTATCTTGCCTAAGGTGGTGATTCATTTTAAAGAACGTCCAAAGTACTTCTTTTGACTTATTCTAATTTTTTAAATCTCCTTTATTTTCCACACGGTGTCATTGGCAGGATCCCAGTTCTTGGATGGGTATGGTTCAGAAGCTTGGCCATATTTTATTCTGATGTCCACTTTAGAGTACTCCAGGAGTACTTTCATGGCTTTCAAAGTTCTTTTCCCTTCAGACTATTCTGATGATTCTTCTGAAGGAAAAGGATATCATATCTATAAAATATCCTTTGATCTACACTGGCTAGTCTACTTTATTATTTAATCAGAAACTTTCTAAAAGACTAAAGAGAAACTTCTTAAGTGCTAAAGAGAAAAAAAAATGTTATCTTCCAGTGCTTCAGTAATAATTCTGAATTCTTCTATGTCTGCGTGGTCTTTTTTTTTCCCCTTAATTGTGGTAAATGTTGCCAGTCATCAAAGAAATTAGGCTAAGTACTGTTCTTTAGTCTTAATAGAAAGCATATAAAATAAATTTTTCATTGGTACTTTTGTTGTTAGAGTAGAAAAAATAGGCTTACAACAGGCACTTGATCAATTTTCAATGGTTTTAAAAGCCTTCTCATGTTCTTGATTGGTTTTCTCCGCTCTTGCTAACTAAAAGAGCATCCTGAAAGTTAACTTTAGAGAAGGACTTTTGGCTCCCAGCCCGTATGTATTCTATTCTACCATGTTGCCAAATACAAGCAGTGATCAATCTTTAGGGTTAAGCGGGATTAGAAACCTAGTTCTGGCTTTCTTATATGGATACTAATCCCAATGGCAGGTAACATGGAAAACATCGTGGGGACCTCCCGGGCAGAAAGAGTCATAATGAACCCCGTTATCATTCGTAAGTGGAGTAGCCATCTTTCCCTTTATCAGCAGGACATAAATCAATTTAGCCTCTGCAGTTTGTTCACAGTGAGGGCAGAGCGGATGGACAGTTAGAGGCACCAGCCTTTGGTAGAGGCCATGGCTTTTATCATTTACCACCAGGTAGTAGGAGCTGCATTGCATTACAGCCTATTCTTACTAGTTATGCCCTGCCCCTTATTCTGATAGAAGTGGAAACTGAGACCCAGAGAAGTAATCCTCTTACTGAAAATTAGGCCACTTGTTAGTCGCTAATCCAGGATTAGACTCCAAATTGATGACCATTCATTTACTGAGCAGGCACTGGAGTACAGATTCAGTCCATGAAGAAGCTTATCGTCAGGTGTGAGAAAATGTCCGGTAAACCAGCAATTAAAATACTGTATATGTAATAAGTGCTGACAAATGCATCAAGGTCATGTAACCCAGTGTGGCGCTGTTCAGGAAATATTTCTTGGAGAAATTTTGGGTCAGGCCTTGTGGGCAAATGATCTAGGTTTCTGAAATCTCAGTTTTCTTTGTTAAAATTCCCTTGCAGGGTTTGGAATAAGATTACAGAGAACATGTACAAAATGTCTGGCTCATAGTAGGTGCTCACGAAATGCTGACTGGTATTATTATAAATGGAACAAGACAATCTTACTACCTTTTAGGAACGACAGACCCTGTGTTTGGGAAAGTGTAGCTCAACCTAGAACCGTGCTAGTCAAGCATTCAGCAAGCCACGAAGTTACAAGTGAGGCCAGGTTTTGGTAGTTGTAGAGTAGTACATCACAGCCAAGAGAGCACTGAAGAAAGGAACCCTTAAAAATTGGTAGGGAACGTCCCCAGGAGATGCAGTAGACCCTTTGGCACACATGGCATAAGAAACAGGGAGCCGGAAACAGCCCTGCCCTCGGAAGTGGATGATCCTGGTGGTAAAAGGAACAGGAAACAACAGATTCTCAAGCTTCTTTGGTACTTTGAACTAATGTGTTCACAAAGAACCATTTCTCCAAGTTCTGGCTAGCCACCATAGCTGGGGAATGGTCTAAATCACCAGAGCAGAGGTTCTTAACCAGAGAGTCCATGGATAGAGGGCATGCATTCGTGTTTATGTGCACTTTTTTCTGGGGAAAGCATTCAATTCTTTCATCAAATTCTCAAACTGCAAATCATCAAGCAACAAAAATGCTGAAATCCAAAGTACACAAAGTAACTCAGACTTGAATTCAAGGTCACCAGCAACTCTGGCACAAGGAATTCATACATAATTGAGGAACCCTCCAATCATTTCTCCAACAAAAATATTCATTAGACAGGAGTGCTTCCAGGGTTCTTGGCTTAAGCAGACACCTGGACAAGAGAGGTGTATTTGGCTGACTTGCACTTCTCAGATTGGCAAGCCACCAGCAGCATTTTTCACATTGGTGGTGCCCCATGGAAACACCTTGCAGTATTTTACCTTGTGAAATCATTGCCAAATTCCTATCCTCTTGGCGGCAGATATGTTCATTTCTTGCCAAATGGGTTAAAGCAGAAATGGCCCTCTTATTGTGAGAGAAGATATCTCCCTTTTTAAAGAGAAATGCATAAACATTCTGAGAACGTGGGGAGTGCAAAGGGTGCAAGGCATTAAAATCTGATGCCTTCTTCTTAGAATTATGATTATCTTATTTAGCAAAGACTTTAGCGTATAGTCAGTGTTTGATTAACATGATAGTGTAAGGGCATTAGTGGTGTCAGTGTTAGGGCAGAACATCACAGGTTACTCAAAATCATGGTTTAAAAAAATTGAGGACGAAACGAATTTAACATAAACTAACTTAGTTAAAATTGTATCCCAACGTTTAGAAACACATCTGGATAACAAAAGATATCACACCAAAAATAAAAGTAACACAGTATAGTGGGTTTTTAGCTAAGCTCTCCTTTATTAAATATTGGAATAAAACCTGTACACAATCAATTAAGCAACTGTCCTCTTCATCCTCTCTCTGGTCCAGTAGACAATCTGGTTGATGAAGTGTGACATTGTGAATTATCTTGCTTTTGTCAGCTAAGCTTTTCCCACCTGTTATCACAGATGAGCCACACACCAGTATTTTCATCGGCTTGTTTGTGATGCCTCTCATATCATCATTTGAATTTGGTGAAGAAACCAGAAGATACATCAAAATTGCTTTCCATTCTGAGTGAAAGCAAAGAAGAGTAAGCTTCTTTTCTATGCAACTTAGTCCTGATACTGGTGTTTCCTGGGCCTGGGGCCCATTGCTGATTGAAGCAAGTAGCCTTACCGTATCAAAGTTGTTGGAATAGAACTTTATCATAGTTTCTGAGCTTTTTGTGCCTGCTGGAAGAATTTGATGAGGACGTAAAATAAATGATTTTCCTCTTGGCAAATCATGAAGAAATGTCCTCCGTGTCATGTTGTAACGCAAGTTGTTTAACATGCCCCCTTGATGTATGCCATGTCACCAAGGTGGAAGGGTCTTTGTTAATGACCCTTGCATTTAAAGATTACTCACACTTTGATTAATTACAAAACTAGCAAGGAAGCAATGCAAAGGATAATCCCAAGCTCCCAGTAAAAGTGAACAGAGGGGCTCAACTAGCCTCCCTTTGTTCCTGAGAGAGTAGCACATAAGGCTCCTGGTTGATCTAAGCAGCCTCCAAAGAATAAGGACCTACCGGGTCAAATGAACCAGGAACTCACAGCTCACCATCCTTTTTTTCATCAGGCCAGGGAAGAGCCAACATCTCACTAAACAGACCTCCTCATTACCATATAAGAAAATTCTTGCCAAGACAAAGTTACTTTCTTGCATCAGTGATAGTCCATGCCTGCCCTTAACCTATTACCAACCAACCACCCCTCATCTTTTTTCAATTGTTAGTAAACTCATGATTCACTCTAATGCCCTCACATGTTTTACTCACTGGGTTTCACCTGATTGGTAAAGGACAGGAATATTCATGTATGGTAGTTCCAGTTGGTAGATGGCTTTTCTCTTGTAGATGTTTTTGTTGATTTCACAATTCATTTGTTTCTCATCAAGAGCCAAGAGCACCAGTTATGGTTGTTAGAGGAAATGCAGGATGCCCAGTTAAATTTGAATTTCAGGTAAACAACAAATAATAAGTAAAAGTGTGTCCTGAATGTTATTTATTTTTTATCTAATTTAAATTTAACTGGGTGTCCTGTATTTTTATTTGCTAAATCTGGCAAGCGTAAAGTGGTTCTTCTGCAAATCAGGTAACTTGCTCCACAGAATTCAGGGATTGACGATACTCTTAAGGCATATTTTCTATGCTCATCTCCTTACAATAGATAGCAAAGCTTAGGAAATAGGGACAATGTAAGAAGAAAAAACATTAGATGAATATAAATAGGATAGTGAAAACCCATTGAGTTATCTACGAAAGTTGCGAAATTTTTAGCCTGTCAAAAGAGAGTGATATAAACAAGATTCCAACAAATACCCAAAGCTTAGCTTCAGCCATTCTTCAAAAGACGTTAAAATGTTCAGTTTAATCCAACTTCTTGATTTGGAATTGTAGGGGAGGAAGACAATTCTTCTACCCTCTAGGTCCCTCTGGCTGGGCTATGAATTAAATTGACATGAGACAGAATAACAGGCGAAAATCAAACAAAGCTTTATAACGTGTATACATGGGAGAAACTTGGGAAAACTGAGCAACTTGGCCATCTAGCTAAAGCTGCCACCTTAAATATCATCCTCAGCTAAAGGCAAAGGAGGATGTTGGGGGTAGTGGCTTGGGAGTTCAGAGGAGAGGAAGACAATTTACATGGAGATGGAAATGCAAGTGTTAAACAAGTTTTACTGGGCCCAAAATGGGCTTGTTGGCGCCTTTCTATCACATCTATTTTACATTATACTCTTATCATACTAGCTGCTAACTGGAGCAGGCCTTCTAGGTTAAATTCTTTTAGGCAGTTTTGGGAATGTTCTTCCTGAGTGTTCTGAGCCTTTCTTGTCTTCAGCTCAAAATAATCTGCATACGAGTGGTGCATCTTGGGGCCACCTGCCCTGAACCCCATCAGCATTCTTAGCCAAACTCTCCCACTTATCTTCACTCTACATCCTTCTGGCTTTTGACACTTTTCCTTTGGGCTCATCGTTCTCTTTGCTTTTGCAATAGGCCAGAAATATATTAAATAAAATAATTGTACTTATAACCATAGAACAGCTAGTGTAGTTTATCAGTATTTTTTTGAGAAGAGAGGTGGAAACACTTATACTTTTATACTATTTTTTCATTAAATGTGCTCAGAGGCTCCTGGGCAGTGGTTATGTCTAACACAAATATGGAATACATAAATAGTAATACATTAATTAAGAATAACAGATATTCAAAATCACAAGAGGTTTATTGGAGTTTTAAAATAAAGTGGTTCTTAATTAAATTTGACAATAGAAAGGGCACGTGGTTATGGGGAAAGAGGAATCCCAAGCTGAGAAGTTGGCCAAGTGGTGAATGCATGGACTATATTAATAAATGAAAAAAAAAGATGAATCAGTGTTAGACAAGGAGAGAATATTGGCTTGGAAATGCAATTGAACTTATCGAAGCCTCTGGGTGAGATTCTCTGGAGTGGTACGTAATTGGGTGGCTCCCTGCCTACTGGCCATGTAGTTGAGTAATCAAGGGGCCAGCACCTGACCAAGATGGGCCAAAAAAATTGCTCACTCCTTGGAACATTAAATTTGAACTGCGAGACAAAGAGGGAAGTTGCTGGACTTAAACCTGGTAACAGTGGTGCTCTTGAGAAAAGATACAGGTGTTTCTGCAGCTGTAACCCTAGAAACTGTCCTAATTCGTGCATTTCCTCAATTTTGGATTTCAGCTCCATCTTAGATTGCATGAACTAGTTTAGTATTTTTCCAACAGATGTCTTTGTGCTTAAGTTAGCTAGAATTGGCTTTTGGGTTGCTTGCAAGCAAAAAAGTTGTATGACGTTTTGAGGTCAATTTTATCTCTCATTTTGATTCTCATTCAATCAAATATGCCAGATATTTTGTTAGTCAGGAGAGAAAGAGTGGTGAATGAGATGAACATGATTCCTGCTTCATGGATCTTTCATTCTAGGAGAGAAAACAGACACTGATAAGGTAATTAAAGTATTGAAATGGAAGGGTTTTATTCATACATTGAACAAATATTTATTGAGCACCTATTATATATAAGGCACTGTTTGTTCTAGACCCCTGGAACATCAGTGAAGAAAACAAAGATACCTGCCCTTGTATCTTTTAGCAGGGGGTAAAAACAATAAGTAATAAACATAGAAATACAGAAATAGATAATATGGATTTAGAAGGTGGTAAATGCTATGGGAAAAGAAATTAGAAAGTAGACCAGAAGAAACAGTATATCAGCAGGCCTAGAGGTCAGAGGGAAATGGCAGATTGGAGAAACTGAAAGATTATTAAAGCTGAAATACTGACAAGAAGGCCAGTGGCTCAAAATGAAGATGAAGAGGTTAGCCAAAGTAGATTGTTAAGGACTTTCTAAGCCATTTTGAGGATTTTGAACTTTATCCTAAGGCAATCCAAAGCTACTTAAGAGTTTCAAGCTATAGACTGACATGATCAGATTTGCATGTTAAATTTATCGTTCTGCCTGCAACCTGGAAGACACATTGAAAGCAAACTGTAGTGGATGGGAGAGAGTAATTAGGAGGCTCTTGTCATAGTCCAAGTGAGAAATGGTGATGCCCTTGACTAGCATGTGTTTCATCAATTGGAAAACAGTAGTTGCGTTAAAATGGCTGTTACCAAAGATTAGAGTTTCAGCTTCTCATATTTAGGCTTAATTAATGCCTGTCCAGACTTATCTTTTGTTCTCTGGGCTTTGATGCTATGAAAATTCAGTTTGAAATGTTGATCATTTTTTCATTGGCTTCATATCTACCAAGTTTAATTATGCTTCATCTTTAGGAACAAAAATATACTAAGTGGATATTTAAGAAGCTATGGCAGCCATAGGACAGGCATTCATTCTACTCACTTGTATCTGTACCTAACTAGTCACATATTATCCTCAAATTCTGAAAGAACCAATGCAGGATACAAGCAAAACAAGTATGTACAACTTCTTTATTAGCAGGGCCTTCTCCCTAAATTCTTGTATTCTTTCTTCCCTAGTGAAATAGTCAGATGATGCAGGAGAAAACCACATGCTCCCTTTACCATTCCACTATTAGGTCTAGATCAAGGTATACTTTATACTGGTAAACTGTGAGTCATTTGGCCCTCATAATTTGTTATGACATCTTGTTATGCTCACAAAACAGTTTTTTAAGGCAGTGAAACTGGACAGGTGTTATGTTTGGTTGCTGCACAAGCAATTTAGCACTTACCCAGTTTCATGGGTATATGTTAAAGTTATGCCACCATGTAATTACTTAAATTTTTAATCTCCAGCTTAGATACTAATCCCACCCTAAGTGGTCAGTTCCTTCTTTCCTTTGACTTGGGTCTGGCTCAGGTTCTTTCAGTCCCAAAATGTAGACAGAAATTACATCCTACTTTTAACTCCATTATTTCAAGTCTTGCCAGTCCCAAATGGAATAACAAAAGGAAAAAGAGATTTTTCAATTCCCTTATCATCCCTCCAAAAATTTTCCCTCTCATTCTTGAGGAAGTGAGAAAGGAAGAGAAGAACACCAAGTACGACCTTTCGCCGTGTTGAAACATGGTTCTCTGTGGCCCAATTGAGTGTCTTTGATTCTTGAGAAATCCGCCTTTCCTAAGAAAGCTGGGGGAGGAGGGCTGGGAAATGGAGCTGAAGGACATGGTTTTTAACTGTTCCCATCGCAATAGCTTATTATAAAAATGTACTTTTTAAACATGGGTTTCCATCTTGTATTACTTTGTGTCTTGGAGTCTCTCCCTCATGAATTACTTTGCATCTGGTTTGAAGTGAACCATTTTAAAATTTATATCCTGTCCTACTTTTATTTCAAGAACTTTACTTAAAATATCGTTTTTCTCTTCGCCCTGCTCAGATATACATGAACATTTTATGCATTTCACACTCTTTAAGATGGAGAAAATAATATGCTAATCTGAAGTGTGGTAAAATCAGAGTCAGAACAGAGATTTTATTTTCAAAAGAGTGGACAATGCAATATTTTCTTATCGCCATCAGTTATCTCCATTGTTAATATGTCATGCAAAAGACATGGATTAGTAAAACAAGGCAGTAGAACATGAATTTGGGAGTATTTCAATTCAGTGGAGCCCAGCACAGTGGATGTTTGCTCCTTGAGGGCAGGTAACATGTTCATTCCCTTTTGTATCTCCTATTCCACCCAAAGGGGTCAAGCATATACACACCAGTTACTCAACATGTGCTTAGATAAGTGGGAGAAATTGAAATTAATGATAAATATTTATGAGACATCTAATACTGTACTTAATTTTACTAGAACTCACACCAGGATGGCCAACAAGATTTTGACTAGGGTTATGTGAGTCTCTAGCACTGGTGTGTGGACACCCTCAAGTAAGGAAAAGTCCAGGGAGAGAGCCACTGGAGAGCAGAATAAAAATTACTCAAGTGGTCTTCTAGTTTGAGTGTGTATCAGAACCACCTGGAGGGATTCATAAAGCTCCGAGTGCTGGCCCTACCCCTGGGAGTTTCTGATTTGGTAGATTTGGAGTGGGCCCTGAGAATTTGCATTTCCAACAATTTCCCTCCCAGGTGATGCTGATGCTGCTAATCCAAGTACCCTACTTTGAGAACTTCTGAATTAGGGCTTGGAGAGCAGGCCCAGCTAAGGGGATCTGGGCAGGCTGCTTGCTCTGTGATCTGCACAGAGAAGGGGTGATTTCAGAGATTTCTGAGAACAGTACCTGGATAGTGTAACTAAGTGGACATCAGTATCGTTTAAGGGTCTTTCTTCCTCCTGATCAACAGGGACTGATGGCTACATTCTGGCAGGAAAAGGAGCGAATGGCTTCTAAAACTCAAATAAGAGTTAAAATCAGCTGACATAAATGAGACGGAAGATGGAATGCATGGAATTGACTTAGTAATAATACTTCCAGCTAAGTTAACCTAATATAGCAATGGAAGACCATGTACATATGTCTAAGCTAATTTATATATAGCTTATTCCTGAAAATATCCTTACACTGCAAGGAAAGTTTATGCCCTTTAGCTGGCTGTGCATATGTCAAAGTCAATGGGGAAGGTGGAGAAAGGGCAGCCCAAGGAGAGGGGGAAAGTCCATTCATTCTAGAGAAAGGATTTAGGAGAAAGGATGCCCACTCCCCACCCCTCACCCTTCCCACTCACTCAGTGCTATCTCCCAGGTAAATACCCTCAGGAAGTTTCAAAATAGTGGCAACATCTTCAGCAATGAAGTATCATGGGGACACATTGCACCTTTTTGCAATATTGAAATGGAAACTACTTAAAATTTAGAACTGATTTCATGCACTTTGTTGTGCTCAGCTAATTAGGTTTCTTGCATTTTAAAACTTGAGTATGATTTTTTTTTTCATACTTATCTGTGTTTCTTCTGGATGAATTTTATATAAGGGAGTAATCACTTAGGACTTTGGGGGACATTGGCATTTATTTTCGTTACAGAATTTCATGGACTCGGGTGGATTTTCTCAATTTGCCAACAAAAAAGAATAGAGGTATTACATTAAAATGTGTCTCAATTGTCTACATTGAGCTGTGTCTCAAACAGTTGATACATTTTGGTAACCAAATGGTCAAATGCTGGTATGTAATTTAATTTCACTTTTGTTAATATGAAAATATTTTTAAAAACTGCTTAGTGATCCTTTCAAGGAAAAGCTCAGCTCATGTATAAAAAGCCCCATAAAAATGACTCCAGAGACCTTGGCTACACAGTCAGCGGTCAAATATTTCAATGCTTCGTTGCTCCCGCTCCTGTTACAGGTACATGTGACAGCGCTGCAGCTATGAGTGGAATTTTAAAGAGGAAGTTTGAAGAAATTGACGGCTCCTCACCCTGCTCCTCTGTGCGGGAATCAGATGATGAAGTTTCCAGCAGTGAAAGTGCTGACAGTGGGGACAGTGTCAATCCATCCACTTCTAATCATTTTCCCCGTGAGTACGGAAACCATACCTGAAGCTGATTCTCTGGTTCTACAGTGAAAATAATTGTCTCATCTTGGTCATTTTTTTTAACCTTTATTGCTATTTTTTTTTAATAACTGATTTAAAAACAAAATATGATTAGGTAAAAATGAAATGGTTTTGAAGCAACTCAGTGGGTTCCCTTACTTAGATCACTTTGGGCAGTGGATTATTTTGATCATGTTAACCAACTGATTCAATGAAAAAATGACATTTTATTATTTATTATTATTCCTTTTCCAAGGAAGCACCCTACTCTGGGAATAGATGAGGGAAGACAAGGCCAGGTATAAAAAATGTATCCTATTGTTGAAACAATATTCTGGGAGCAAAAATAAAAGGGTGTATTTGGGAGAGGAAGCTCTACGTAATGATAAGAAAGCGCCCAGCCAGCCGCACATTAAGAAGAGATGCAAAGCAGCAGAGCTCTCCCAGTGAGCACGTCAGTGCAGTGTATACCTCCTCCCTTCTCATCCCTTTATTCTCTCATCCCCAAGGATGATATTTAAAGCCCACAAAGAAGAAAAAACCAGACGTATGCTTTCTCTTTGAGTCCTTTTTCTGCCACACTATAACATCAGCCCTTTCCTGTCAGGCAGGGAGTGGTGAGATTTGAAGGACTGGTGAGAAAAATACCTAAGATAATACAACCTACAAGCCAAAGGACACTGACTAGTAACAGCTACATAATCTTCTTGAATTTATGTTTCCAACAGGAAGATTTTAATATATCATGATATCATGATAGATAGATATCAAGTCGTAGTTTTTCCATTTTTCCAGTAAGTAGCTGATTTTATTAATATATGATTCCATAACATAGAATTTATTTTGGAAATGTGATAACCCAGAAAAGCAAAAGAATTAACCATATCTTTAAGAGGTAATAAGGAACTCAACAAAACTGTTGAAAATGAAAGAAATATGTTAAAATCAACAGCATTCCTTTAAGCAAGTAAAACTAATAGGAAATACAATGAAGAGGCAATTACAAATATTATAGCAGAAAAAAAATCATCAGATCTTCAGGGACAAGGTCATTGTGTGATGATGATCTTCAATTACATTTACATATATCATGATATGAAATGAGCTTGTGCTTTTGATTCAAAAGAAGAGAAATGTTTACCTATTTGGTCTTAATAGTGATAACAACAACAGCATCATTATCATGTAACGGAGTTTCCTGAGGATCAAACAGAGCAAGTGAGATAATACACATGAAAGAACTTTGTAAAATGTCAAGTTCTAAGCACGTTATATTTAAAATTATGATCAGAGCTAACGTTTATTGGAAACAGGCTATGCTCCAATAGCTTTATATATGTTATCCCTACTCTTTACAGCAATCCTGGAAGTGCTACTACCTTCAGATTACAGAGGAAATAACTGAGGCTCAGATAAGTTAAGCATCTTGCCCAAGATCACACAGGATTTGAGCCTAGATATATATATATATGTGTCCCACTCCAATAGCTTCACCTTTTCCATGATTTCATTGTGACCCTTAGTTATTGGACATATCTGTTTTGTTTTGTTTTTTTTGAGGAAGATTAGCCCTGAGCTAACTACTGCCAATCCTCCTCTTTTTGCTGAGGAAGACTGGCCCTGAGCTAACATCCATGCCCATCTTCCTCTACTTGATACGTGGGACGCCTACCACAGCATGGCTTTTTGCTAAGTGGTGCCACGTCCGCACCCAGGATCCAAACCAGCGAACCCCGGGCCGCCAAGAAGCGGAATGTGGGAACTTAACTGCTCGGCCACCTGGCCAGCCCTGGACATATCTTTAAAACGTTATTTATTGTGAGTTATAAAAGAAAACTTGAGGGGCCAGCCCGGTGACGCAGCAGTTAAGTTCGCACGTTCTGCTTTGGTGGCCCGGGGTTCGCCGGTTCGGATCCCAGGTGCAGACATGACACCGCTTGGCAAAAAGCCATGCTGTGGTAGGCATCCCATGTATAAAGTAGAGGAAGATGGGCATGGATGTTAGCTCAGGGCTAGTCTTCCTCAGCAAAAAGGGGAAGATTGGCAGTGGTTAGCTCAGGGCTAATCTTCCTCAAAAAAATAAACAAAGAAAAAAACTTGAATTAGTGAAGAGACAAGTTATGTTTCTGGATATAAAGAGTAAGCTATTAAAGCTTTCCACATTAATTTATAAGTATAAGGGTATCATCTCAATAAAATGCTCAACTGGATTTCCTTGGAAGGTGATAGAATGATAAAGATCTATTTGGAAAAATAAGCTGATGATGATAAAGGGATATTTTTTAAAAGAAGCTATAAATGTTGAAAAGCCATTCCAGATATCAAATCATAAAAAATGATATAATTTAACTTTTTTGGTTCTGTACTAGATCTAGTAAAGTATAAAAAATCTCAACATGTTGTATATTAGAATTAATATGTATAATAGTAGAGCATATGGAACAATGGAAATGGGAGGAGAATTTAATGAATGGTTGGGGTATTAGCAAGTTTGAAAAGGAAGTAATTTAGATCCACATCTCCCAACATATGCTAAAATGCATTCCAGATGGATTAAACAGATAAATATCTATGTTTTTAAATCAAATCATGGGGGAACTTTCATATTTGTCAGACATTTGGTAGGACCATTATCTGAGCTTTGAAGTAACAGAAAAAAGTCACATTGCAAAATACTTAACATATTTAATAATATTAAAATATTAAACTTATCTGCTACCAAAAAAAACCCAAAGCTCAAAGTAAAAGTAAAACAATCTATATTGGGAAAAAATATTTACAATTAGTATGGTATAGGGTTATTTTCCAGATAGAGTATAAAAAACACACATAGGGGCTGGCCCAGTGGCGCAGTGGTTAAGGTCGCACGTTCAGCTTCTCGGCGGCCCGGGGTTTGCCAGTTCGGATTCTGGGTGCGGACATGGCACTGCTTGGCACGCCATGCTGTGGTAGGCATCCTACATATAAAGTAGAGGAAGATGGGCACGGATGTTAGCTCAGGGCCAGGCTTCCTCAGCAAAAAGAGGAGGACTGGCAGTAGTTAGCTCAGGGCTAATCTTCCTCCAAAAACAAAAAAAAAACCACACACGTAAATTTTTGAGATAAATACTAAGACACACAACCCTAGAGATAATCTACATAATAGGAAATATGATTAACAAATATTTCAAAGTATTTAAGAACAATAGTAATAGTCATGCAGATTAAACAATACTTATGAGATTTCGTTAGTATGAAATCATAGAAGTTTCATCTCCATGAAATTAGTGCTCCTTCCTCCAATAAAAAATACGAATACCTAAGTGGTGGTGAAGGTCACAGTGCAAATCGTAGGTACCTACATTGCTATCAATGGCAGTCAAATTTAGAAAATACTTTAGAAATATAAGAGCCATGATAATATTCCTATTTGTAAGTCTGTACTTCAGAGAATTTATCTGAAGGGGGAAACATCAAAAACAATGGGGAAACTGTGTAAATAAAAATGCTGGTGCTTGACGGTAGTGCCAAAAACAGGGCTTGGGGCAGACAAGAGGAAGGTAACATTTCTAAGCGGGGAAATGATCCGTTAAGTTATGGTAACTTACGCAATTAATTTATTTTCTTGATAGTTATGAAGACTTTATGGCAATATGTAAAGTGCTTATGAGATCATGTTAAGAAAAGCAGAACACAAAATTTTACCTAACTGTCAGGGAAAGTCTAGAATGCATGAGGGCGAAGAATGGCCAAGTGCCCTAAAAACTGAAAATGATTTCATTTGTTGAGGCATTAGAATGAAGGATGAGCATTCATATTTATTAATTTTTATTTATTTTTATTTTTGTTAGTACTATATGTATCCTACAACAAATAAATTTTAAATTTAAACTAAAATAACTATTGTTTAGATTGTGCTTATATATGCAAACAGCAGATTGAATGGCATGACCAGCTAAACTATGCAATATTTCAGCCAACTAAGACTTTTCTATGAGTTATGTCCAACAGAAATTATTTTTCCCATTGAAGAAAATAGACATATTGTATGATGTTGAGAAGTTATTGGAATGTTTCAGCTCATCTTTTATCATCAGTGGTAATTGACAATGGTTAGTTTATTAAATCAATGATTTAAGTTTGTATTAAATGAAATCTGGCAGAGATTTTTGATGATTTTTAAAGATAATTAAATGATTGATTTAATAAAAAGTGCCCTTTTTATTTAATAGTCTGCTTAGCTCACCATATTCACGTTAGGGAAAGGGAGAAAAAGTGGGAGGAAAAAATAAGGAATCAAAAGACAAAAATTCTACCTAGAATATTTACTGTATACAAGATCTGAGCATGTTAACCAATGTGAGAGGAATAGTTGAAAGGGTTTCTTGATTCCAGAAATGTTTTTCAGATTATTTGCTAGTCCAAAAATTGACACACAAATTTTTAGAAAATGTTTTATTGATTTTTCTATCTAGATTAAAGTATGTACTTCTCTACCATGGTATTATCTGCATGTGAATCTATGGATTTAAACTTTTGGCAGTGTTATTATTGATTAATCTTATTTCTTTAATATGTTTTTCTGCTTTCAAAAATAAAAATTACTGCCTATCTTAGAGTGAAGAAGGATTTTCGATGACTGTCAAATTTGTGTAACATTAGGAAACCAAATTTCGTTTTACATTGAGATTTTTTAAAATATGGCTATTTAAATCTCACTCATCATGAGCTCATCTTTCAAATTTAAAATACCCCATATACTCAGTGCTTTATGAGCACTAACATATTGTGTAACATAACATTTTGTTATCATTACAAATATAGAAATTGATAAGATTTTTTGGTACATGTCAGCAGCGATGGTAGTAGAAAATTCCACGCTATTCTAAGGTTTATGTAAAAATATTCCATTTGTAGCACATCACATTATGAAATGAAAAGCTTCAAAATATAGATCAGTAAAGGCATTATGCCTTTTTTCTTGGACTTCTGAGTTTTGCTAGGCAACTAGCATGCTTACCAGCAATCCACCAAGGTCATATCTTGTACTTACTTTGAGATAGAAGCAGCTGGATTCTGTGTTGCTGTGGAATGCTTTGTTTTATCAAATCCCTGTGGCTCTATAGCCAATGAGCCTGTACTTGAGCACTGTCAAAAGGAAAGCTACAGAGAAGCTAGAGAGGAATGATTTTTTTCGGCCCTCTCAAGGTTCTTGGCACTTCACACGAGTAATGAGAAGCTGCGTGATGAAACATCCTCCCAGAAGGAACACATTATTTTTCTTGAAACAGAGTGTTTCCACAAATAAATATACAGCATTTAGGAAGTGAAAATATCAAGAGGTAAAAGCATAGATACTTGAAATTGCACGTGAAAGCAGGTAGTGGATGTCTTACATAGGGATGAGATTTTCTAATTTACAAAACACTTTCATATTCTTGAGTTCATTTGATATCCAAAATTGTTATGTGATTAGGAGCCATTATTGTACCCATTTTATAAAAGTAGAGATTAATATTCAGAGGTGTATTCACAATTTACCCAAGAGCTGAGGTTAAGATCTATGGTCCCTCCCTCCTTTCTCCTTTCTCCCTTCATTCCCTTTTCTCTCTGAATACACAGGGGCATAAATATGCTACCGTGTGCACCCAAATCAGAGCCTTTCTCCAGTGTCAGTTCCCTCCCACTGACTGCACATTTCATAATGGGATTAGAGATGAAGAATCAATAGAAAACAGATTTTGACATGAAACTTTGTACTGGAAGTATAATTCAATATATCTATTCTCTTTAACAAGCAGTTAAAATATGTTGAGGATTTAGATTCAGTTTCAACAAATTTAGTGTATCTTATGTTACAGACTCTGTGGTAGGTGCTTTCAGACATGTCAAAATGACAGACTACAAGTACTAAATACAACTTGGAGATACAGTGACAGATCGTTTACCCAGCATTGTGGTATTAATGTGAGAACTTACTATAGCAAAGACAAATGTAACAGGCTACCTCTGAATCCATGATTTTTTAAACAACAGAGGAGTCTTCAGGCAGAAACTGAACATGGAAATTTCAGGGGAAGTCTTTGATTGAGCAAAGGTGGGATCACATGACCCTCAAACGCTCTTTTCTACTCTGTGATAATACAATTCTAAGAACAAGGATCAAAATAGCATCTTAAGTCAGAGGCCAAGGCCAAGGCCAAGTAGGAGAAGATAAGTAGCGTAGGTCAAAACACTTCTGAAAAGCTATTATAAAAGCTACTATTATTATTAAATTAAGAGATCCCCAGCCTCTCTGCATCCCCTAATGTTGGAAAAGAACCAATTAGCCCGGGCTTGTTGGATCAAACCTGGAACCAGTTGTAGATCTACTATATTAGGTCATGTTTGTACTGAACACGAACACCAGACAGGGACCAGTTGAATCATTAGGTGGTAAGTTTAGTTTGTTGGAGATATGGGAACTATGAGTGAAGGAAGATAGATATGAGCTAGTGGTCCATTTAGAAAATACTCACTTGATTGTACTGTAAAGCCCATTAACTGATACAATGGAATTGTTTCCAGAGCATTTCATCTGAGAGATCCAAGACAATGAATCAGAAACAGTTAACCATTGATGCTTCCTCTGACCTTACTTAGATCATCCTTGAGGCTGAAATGTTTTCTCTGCCTCCCAACCTCAGTAAAGTTCTATACCTGCTACAAGGTTCATAGCAAATATTTCCTCCTCCATGGAAACTTTACCAAGTCTCTCATTCTACTCATGCTCTTTGCCTGAGTCTCCTGGTGTTTTACTAACATTCAAAACTCTGGCAACGCTTTTCTATCTTGCTTCTATTCCAGTATTTTCCACTAAACCATGATGTCGGTAGCCATGTGATGGCTCATTGAACCATTAGCCTCATATTTCCTTGACCACCTCTGTCCTGGAGTCTTCACTTCTATTCTGCTCATGTTCTTTCCCTCCACTCCATTTAGCTGCTTATGTCACAGCCTCACTCAGAATATTTTTACAAATAGAACAGCTCTACTTCAGACATACCAAATTTCACTGTTCCAAACTCAGACCACAACCCCTTTTGCTTCCACTTCCTTCCTCCTCCTACCCACTTTTTACATCATCCTCTTGTTTTCCCCAACATAGCACCCATCACTTGTCTTTACGTATCTTTCCACCCTTTACCATTTGCTCCATTATTTCAGGTGTTTTTGTTTTTTTAGAGGCCAGGACTCAACCATTTTCCTCCCCTATCCTTCACTCCATATTCCCTTTTTATTCAGAACATCTGAAAACTTTAAAATAGTTTTGGAGAAAATGACAGAACTGTGTCTTTTCAAACTCGGCTGCCCGTGATTGCCACACAACCATCCTACTTGGACACTGTCCACAGTTGATTTGATTTTCTCTTCCATGTCAAAGCACTGAGTGTTTATCAGACTCTTCAAGTCACTCCCCTTCCTACCTCATATACAGCAGATCTCCTTGCCTTCTCATCTTTCATATTTATCCTTATCCACATGTCCTTACCTTCCACCTTTAAGCAGGGCACTCAAAACGAGGTTTGAAGGAATGTGTGTAAGCTTATTAAAGGCAGGAACTAGGTCTTTGTATGCCGAGCATCTAGTAAGCATTCAATAAATATCTGCATAAATGGATGAATGAATGGACCTTATTAAGCATTTACTATTTGCCATTCACTGCACTAGTACTAGGAGCTGGAAATATAAAAGTAAGTGACACATGATCCAGTTTCTGTAGAAACTTACAGTCCAACAGCGCTTTAGCACTTCGCCAATACTTACCGTATTCTGTTTTACATTGGAGCTATTTGTGCACACACCTTATCTCTTCTGGAGATTTATAGAGCTTAAGCATGTATTCTCAGTACTCAGACTAGTACTGGTTCAATTACTGTTAAATTCTTGATAAATAACACTTAGCTTTGTAAAGATTGTCTTTTTTTAGTACAACTAAACCATATAAAGTAAAAAAAAAAAATGAAGATGCTTTTATTGTAGGACTTCATAATGGCATGGGCATTAGTGGAAATAAATACCAATTTACAAGCTAACTCTGTCATTCATGATCTTGATGGATGTCATTATGATATATCAGAATCCTGATTTATCAGTTTTTGAATCTGAATACATGTAATGGTGGACTGTGTTTTAAATAGGGTCCCACTGTAATTACGTATTCCTAACATGTAGCTTTCCGTTTTCATTTGCTTATATATAGCTTTCCCAGGCAGAAACATCACTGTTTAATTGGAT